>NW_016803361.1:1845169-1872624 GCF_001698545.2 Rhinopithecus bieti
TTTTTTTTTTTTTTTTTTTTTTTTTTTTTTTTTTTTTTTAGATACAATTCACATAACATACAAGGAACCGTGTTAAAGTGTACAATTCAGTCTGGGTGTGGTGGTCCACACCTCTAATCCTAGCACTTTGGGAGGCCAAGGTGGGAGGATCACTTGAGTCTAGGAGTTTGAAACCAGCCTGGGCAATGTGGTGAAACCCTGTCTCTATAAAAAGTAGAAGAATTAGCTGGGTGTGGTGGTGTGTGCCTGTGGTCCCAGCCACTCGGGAGGCTGAGATGGGAAGATGGCTTGAGCCTGGGAGGCAGAGGTTGCAGTGAGCCGAGATCGCCCCACTGCACTCTGGTCTGGGCAACAGAGTGAGACCCTGTCTCAATCAATCAATCAATCAATCAATTAATAAAATTATACAATTTGGTGGCATTTAGTACATTCCCAGTGTTGTACAACTACCGGTTTCAAAACCTCTAGTTTCAAAATTTTTCATCACCTCAGGAAAACACCCTATGCCCATTAAGTAATCACTCCTCATTCCCTTCCTCCCCGCAGCCCCTGGCAACCACTCATCTGCTTTCTACCTTTATGGATTTACCTATTGTGGTCATTTCATTTCAAAGGAATCATAGACTCTGTGGCCTTTTGTGTCTGGCTCCCTTCCCTTAGCATAATGTTTTCAAGTTTCATCCATGTTATAGCAAATGTCAGTACTTTATTTCTTTTTAATAGCTGAATAATATTCTATTGCATGTATATAACACGATTTGTTTATCCATTCAGCTGCTGATGGACACTGAGTTGTTTCTACCTTTCGGTTACTGTGGATAGTGCTGTGATGAACATTTGTGAACAAGGGGAGTCCCTGTTTTCAGTTCTTTAGAGCATATACCAAGGCACGGAGTTGCTGGGTCATATAGAAATTCTGTTTAACTTTTGCAGAAACTGCCAAACTGCTCTCCGCAGTGGCGGTGCCTCCTTTTAGTTTTCATATTATATTATTCTAAGTGCAAAGATAAGACAATACCATAGAAAATTTGGAAATTATTCATTCAGCGATTTTTTTTAAAAGTTTTCATTTTAAAAAATCATGAAGTTTATGTAAATCCATGCTTACTATAACAATTCAAAGACATTTCTAGCAGAAAAAAGTCTATCTGCTCCTCCATCACTTTCCCCCTAACTGATAAATGTTGACCCTTTAGTATGTATCCTTCCAGACATTTTCCAGGCATTGATAGAGTTTGGGGTTTTTTCTTTTTACATGAACTTGTCATGCTATCCATATTATCTTGCTTTGAAATCTTTCTATACATTTCTTGTGAATTTCTAGTTGGAAAGATTGTCTCAGAGCCAGGCGGGTGGTCCCTGGAGGAGAGACCCTCAGATCTGTGACTTGTCCTTGCTCTGTTAAAAAAAAGTCTGGAAGTCTGGGCCACGGGTATGGACCAAGTTGTCCTTGAGTGGATGGATAAAGAATGTATTATAATTTTCTTTTTATTACCTGCATATACAAATTCTTTGTAAAATGAGTACGAATTGCTTTTATAATAAGAAAAAAAAAGTAGGGAAGAATTGAGGGCCTGCAGGCTTGGTGCCCAGCTTGTACCTTAATTTAGCACTAACTTCATTCCTCCTCGTTGCATAATGAGTTGTTTGTATGTTTGCCTCCCTGGAGGGCGGACAGGCTTATTTATCTCCTTGCCCTCCCAACTCCTCCCCTGCTCAGGGCTGAGCCGCATGCCAGGCACACAGCAGGATTGCTGAACAAGCAAGTAGCCCCTGCAGGGTTGTGGTGGAGGCTGCAGAGGAGAGGGTGAGTCCCAAAGACCCCCATATGCCCTCAGCTCAGGCTCACAAAGCAGAGTGCATAGCCGGGGGAGTCCAGGCCCCCAGGACCAGGCTCCCAGTGGTCACACTGTCTGCAGGGGCACTGGGCCCAGCCTCTGTGGGAAGCTGAGTGTGAGCGCAGGTGCAGTTATTCATGGCAGCCCTGGCCAGGGTACCCATGGCAGGCAGCACCCAGCTGAGGAAGGCCAGGGTACCCATGGCAGGCAGCACCCAGCTGAGGAAGTAATTAGAGCACTGTCAGGAGCAGGAAAAGGGGGCGGGAGGCTTGGAGGCTTGGGCTCCCCTTCCAGAGAGAGAGAAATAGCTGGGCTCCTGGTGGAGGTGGAGAGCAGTACACACAGGAATGGAGGTGCGAGCAGCCAGCGCTAGGGGCACGGGGTGGGGGCTGTCTTCTTGGGCTTGTCCGTCATTCCTGTTTGGGAGTGGGAAGGGGAAGGGCCATGTGGTCTGTGGCCCAGAAGGGGGCCTGTCCAAGGCCCTTCCTCTCCTTCCTGGGGCCTCCCCATCTGTCCCCCAAGCCTGGCCTGCCAGGGCTCATCGGGGGCATCACAACAGCCCCACAGCCCTGGCCTCAGCTTCCTGCCTCTAGCTTTCCATGAGAAGCAGGCTATGAAGGGGTGTGGTGGGGTTCCAGAGCTCAGGATCATTCTAGCATCTCCAGGGGATAGTCTGTGGTGGTGCTGGGCAGCTCCGTGCCTGACTCATCTGAAAACACTTTATAAATAACCTGGCAGAGGGACGTGGGTTGTCCACCCCCGTACCTGCCACACTCTGTGAGCAGGTGGCAGCACTGAGGTCCTGAGGGCTTTTGAGATGTCCAGGGCAGGGTTCTGGTCAGAAGCCAGGCCCAGGGGGATGCCGGGAGGGAGCGTTGTCCACCTCTGGTGAATGGCACAGCGGGGGTTCTGAGCACCGTGGAGTCCTCCTCTCAGCTGTGATGTTCTCAGCGCCACAGCCTTCGATGACAGCATCGGGGATTTCTGACTGGGCAAACTGAGCCACTATGGACTAAAGTTGCTGGGCAACCTGGGATGAGTCACTTCCCTTCTCTGGAAGCCCTCAGTGGTAAAATGAAAAGGTTGAACTAGGTGAGTACTAAGGTACATTTTTTGTTCTCTTTGGTGGGTACAGGTTGGTGTTCCTAAATTAGATACCACAAATATTTACTGAGCCCTCATGTCCCTGCACTGTGCTAGGCAGCTCTACACAATTATTTAATTATTATTATTATTATTATTTTTTATTAGAGACGATCTTGCTCTGTTGCCAAGGCTGGAGTGCAGTGGTGAGATCTCAGTTCACTGCAGCCTAAACCTCCCAGGCTCAAGCAATCCTTCCATCTCAGCCCCTGAGTAGCTGGGACTATAGGCACACACCACTACAGCTGGCTAATTTAAAAAGTTTTTGTGGAGATGTGGTCTCCCTGTGTTGCCTCGGCTGGTCTCAAACTCCTGGCCTCAAGAAATTCTCCCTCCTCAGCCTCCCGAAGTGTTGGGATTATAGGTGAGAGCCACTGCACCCGGCTTTTTTTATTTTCTTTTTTTCTTGAGACAGAGTCTTGCTCTGTTGCCCAGGCTGAAGTGCAGTGGCATGATCTTGGCTCACTGCAACCTCTGCCTCCTGGGTTCAAGTGATTCTCCTGCCTCAGCCTCCCAGGTAGCTGGCATTACAGTCACACGCCACCACACCTGGCTAATTTTTGTATATATATATATATTTTTTTTAGTAAAAACAGGACTTTGCCATGTTGGCCATGCTGGTCTCGAATTCCTGACCTCAAGTGATTTGCCCACCTCAGCCTCCCAAAGTGCTGGGATTCCAGGCATGAGCCACCACGCCCAGCCTCAAATATTTTTTAATAAGGCTCATCGGCTGCTAGTTAGTCCATTGGGTAGGGGCCCATGCCGCTCAGGCCACATCAGGGTCTCAGGCCAGGGCAATAGCTGTATGTGTGTCCGTTGTCTGAAGGATTAGGAAGGGGGTGTGGCCACGGCTCAGGCAAAGGCAGAAAACACCTGACACCAAGAGGGAAGGGCACAGTGGGCTCTGATGCTTGTCCGAATTTCCCTCAGCAGCCCCGTTCACCAGATGGGCCCCGGGACTCGCTCAAGGTCCCGCAGCTGGAAGTGGCAGGGGTCCTGGGAGGACCCGGGTGTTCTGATTTCAAGCCGGTTTCTTGGAAGGAATCCTCATTGTTTCCATCTTCTCTATTTGGAAATATCTCAAGGAGACATGGTGGCACCAGGAGCCAGAGGCCACTGGGCAGAGAAGGCAGGGTCCTGAGTGTTCCTGATCAGGCCTGCTCTGGTCTCAGGCCGGGAAGGACACTGTGTCCTGGTGCTCGGCGGTGTCTGGTGCAGATGGGCGTGTGTGGGTGGGGCCGGAGGAGGAACAGTTACTCGCAAATGGAGCCTGTGTGCTGGACAAGGAGAGTCTCTACCTTGTCAGGCCTAAGGGGACACCAGGAGCCTCCAGGGCAGGAACAGCATCTGGGAGGCCGGGGGTTGGGGACAGGGCTGCAATAGGGCCTGATTTTGTTCCTGAGGAAGAAGAGACATTTGACTAGTCAGTCACAGAAGGCAGACAAGGACCCCGGATGCAGATTGCAGCATGGCACAGCCCGTATGCTCACTGCTGGGGCATTGTCACCTGTGATGTGGTGGGCTCCCAGTCCCCTGATGGGTGGCCTTCTGTGAGGGTGTGGAGGAGGGGACTCCCTGAGGGAAGGGCTGCATTAGGCTGGTGGTCCCCAACACGGCAGCACATCAGAATCCCTGGAGGAGTTTGCTTATGGTACAGATCCCCGAGTCACCCCCCGAGTCCCCACTGGATGGGGCTCTCCAGGGATGAGGCCCAGGGACTGAGCTGCGCAACCTCCATGTCAGGCCTCCAGAGGCTGGGGCTCCATTTATCCCAGCCTCCTCTACCCACCCCTGAGATACGCTGTTGAGGTTTCAAGCACAGTACAGCCGCAGATGTAGTAGCAGTCCATAGACAGAGAACAAACAGCAACCTCAGGAGACCGCGGATTCGGAGATTAGTCAGTGGACTTGGTGGCTGCACAGAACCTGGACAATGACTTCCCTGCAGGCCACTCAAGAGACTGATGTCAGGTGTCATGCCTTTGGGGATTAAGATGCTGAAAGGGTTTTGATATCTTTCAAGGGAAACAGAGCTACAGGGCCTTCAACAAGCTGCTCTGCTCCTGCGGTCAGTCCAGTTCAATAGTACTCTCTGGCTAGGTGCGGTGGCTCATGCCTGTAATCCCAACACTTTGGGAGGCCGAGGCTGGAGGATTGCTTGAGGACAGGAGTTCGAGACCAGCCTGGCCAACATGGCAAAACCCCTTCTCTATTAAAAATACAAAAATTAGCAGGGCGTGGTGGCGCACACTCATAATCTCAGCTATGTGGGTGGCTGAGGCATGAGAACTGCTTGAACCTAAGAGGCAGAGGTTGCAGTGAGCCGAGACTGTGCCACTGCACTCCAGCCTGGGCAACAGAGCGAGACTCCATCTCGAGAAAAAAGAAACAAAAACAGAAAACAAATGTGGCCCCTGATGAGGAGGAGCCGGTGCAGTAGGAAGAGTGTGGCCAGGGACAAGTCCAAAGCCTCCTCCTCTCTCGCTGTGTGGCTTTGAGCTAGTGTCTCACCCTCTCTGGGCCTCTCATTTGTAAAGTGAGGGAGTTGGACCTTCAAATCCTCCGTGACCTGGCATGTTACAATACCTTGAGTGACCAGGATCTGGGGTGTTTGCCTAGTGGCTGACATCAAATGTTCTGACCTGTTCCTTGCTGTGGCATCACCTCTACTTAGTTACTTGTTTCCCACTGTCTGCTGGAAGTGTAGCTGGCCTGGCCAATCAGGCAGGAAGGCCTGGTAGCAATGGAGGCAGGACAGTTGGTGGGAGGGAAGGAGTGAGCATGTGGACCTGCCAGGCACTGGAGCTGGCCAGGGGCAGGATGCCAGGGACCAGGGCAGGGGAAACTTCCAGGAATCTATAGGCCCTGCCTCAGAGAGAGGACTTGGGCCAGAAGTGGGTGCTTCTGGCTTAGTATACAAGCCCTTGAGGTGCATGAGGCCTCCAGAGAGCATGGTGACCAAGTGTAATGTACAGGACACTCCTAGGGTTAGGGATGGGACGGGCAAGGAGACATTAGTGCCACACCTTGAGGGCATATTCAGGGCCAGACATTGCATTTACACCATTTTCAGATCTCACAAAACTCACGAGTGGATATCACTTGCCTCATTTATAGACAAACATAGGAAGGCCCACGTTAAATGATTTGCTCATGGCCACACAGCCAGTGAGAGGCAGAACAGGACCTGAACTCAGGTCTGGCTGATTCTAAAGTGCACAGGGCTCCCTCTGCACCACGCACCTCCTCCTCTGTTACAAGCATCATTCTTCTAAAGTGCGATGGCACCCATCAGCCCAAGGCTCTGCGTGTATCTGTCCAAGGACAGGGGTATGTGCACAGAAATGGACATGCATGAAGGAAGTGTGATTCAGAATTAAATTGCAACAGGGAAATTTAAAATCACCTAGGCAAACAGAGTGTCAACAGGATTTGAACCTGAGACCTATCAGGTTGCAAAACTGATTGATGGGGAAACAGAGGTTGATAAGTTCCAGCCCCTGACTATGTGCTCACATGGTATGTGGGAGGCCAGCTGCGGGGTAGTTGCAATGCCTCCTATTTCTGGGAGGTGGCCATGAGCTGCTGTGCTGGAGGCAGTCAGGGAGGGGGTCCCCCAAAGAGGCAGAGCTTGAGTTGTCCCTCAAAAGATGGTTGAAATACACGTGGCAGTTAGATATGGGAGAGAAGAGTTCTAGACAGCTGGAACAGCATGTGAAAAAAATCAGAGGCCTGGAAGGATGTGCAGAGTTGGGGAAACTGGGAGTAGCTCCCTGGGGTGGGAGGCTGGGTGCAGGTGAGAAGGGAGGTGTGGGAGACAAGGCTGGGCAGGGGTGCCAGAGCAGTGGGCCAGATACTGGAGAGGGTTTATTAGTGTGACCTTCTGACTTTGGCCAAGCCTCAGTTTCCTCAGCTATAAAATGGGAGAAATAAGGCCCTCTGTCTGTACAGGTTGTTGTGAGATGTAAACTAGATAGTAACAGCGAAGTAGGTGGCAGGGGCAGTAACTGGCTGTTGCTGCTGTAGTTGGTGATGGTGATGGTGATGGTGATAATAATAACTGGGCTTCCCAGTTTCCTTGTATCTATTCTCAACACAGTAGCAAGAGTAGTTCTGTTAAGACATATGGCAGATAATAGCCTTCCCTTGCTCACAGGCCTCCAGGAACTCTCCTTTCATGCATGGGAAATGCCACAATCCTTGTGATGGTCTTCAGGCTCTGCCTGACTTAATTCGCCCTTTAGCATACTCCCCAAGTGTTCCCATGCTGCTCCCTTCCTGTCACTCTGCTCTAGCTGCTGGCCTCTTTGCCATGCCTGGAACTTGCCAGATTACTCCTGCCTCAGGGCCTTTGCACTTGCTGCTCCTGAGCCTGGAATACTCCTCCCCAGGTGTCTGCACAGCTTGCCCTGTCTAGCCTCCTTCAGGTCTTCAATCACATAATCACCTTTTTTTTTTTTTTTTCAGACAAGGTCCTGTTCTGTCACCCAGGCTGTAGTGCAATGGTGCAATAATGGCTCACTGCAGCCTTAACCTCCTGGGCTCAAGCGATCCTCCCATGTTGGCTTCTTGAGTAGCTGGGACCACAGGTATGTGCCACCACGCCCAGCTAGTCTTTTAAAAGTTTTTGTAGACATAGAGTCTCACCATGTTGCCTAGGCTGGTTTCAAACTCCTGGGCTCAAGCAATCCTCCTGCCTTGTCCCCCTAAAGTGTTGGGATTACAGGTGTGAGCTACCATGCCCGGCCATGTCACCTCTTTAGTGAGGTCTTTGGTCATGCTGCCTAAAATTGCAAACTGCCCCCTGGCCCCTGCCAGCACCCCACCCCCCTCCCCATCTCTTCTCCCTCCTCTATATCCCTTCTAAGTGTTTATTGCCTTCTAGTTTATTATGTATTCGTGTTGTATTGCTTGTCATTCCCTTTAGAACATAATGAGAGAAGGGCCTTTTGCTTGTTTTGTGCTCCATGGTATCTCCAGCATCTAGCTCAGAATTGGTGCTCAGAAATATGTTATTATTTTTTATACACTCTCTGGAGGATAGGTTGGGCCAGCACCCCCCTGCTGGTGTGACTGGGCCATGACCGGGGTCCCATAGCTCGCTGTGCTTCTTTGGAAAGATGCTTCCTCCATCCCTCCCGTCTCTTCCACAGGAGCCCAGGAGCAGGATTCCTGCTGACAGCCCCTCCCACCCACAGGCATCCCACTGATGGCAAAATGCAGCCCCTCTGCTGGCTCTGGGCTCCCTCCCTGCCAGAAGCTCAGTGAGCATCCGGGGAGGATGGCTGGCAGCGTGTGTGCCATCTCATTCTGGAGGAATTTCCCCACTTCCCAAAGCGGTCCAGTGCCTGGGGGCCCCGGAGCCTGGGTGGCCTGATTTAGATGCTGGGAGCAGGGCCCCAGCTGCAGTCTTCCCTAGCCAGCCGAAACTCCTTCTGCCAGAGAGGTTTTTTCTCTAAAGGCTCTCTGGCCTTGTGCGTTTCTGCCCCAGAGAGCTGTTCTTTCTAGATCACTGGGCTGCACCCAAGTGTGGGAGTAAGGTACCGCAGTCACTCGGTCACTCTGCTGCACCAAGCTCCTCTTTCTTTAGGCACACCTCCTGGAGCATCTGCAGGTGTCTCTCAGACCCCCTCCCCTCCCAATAGTCCCAGCCTCATCCCCTGTCAAACCTTGTTGACCCATGTCCCATTTGCTTATTGCCTGGCCTGTTGGAGTGACTGACAGTCCGATACCTTCCTCATTTATTGTGTCCCTCTGGGACCTTCAGGAGACAACAGTGCTTTCATTCAGAGAGTGGCAAATGGAATTGCAGGCTGGCAGTGGTGGGATTTTGGAATAGGCTGGCCTCCCGTCTCTGGATTCCCACTAGGGAAGTGGAGACTCCCTGGAAAGAGGACAAGATCAGGTATCAGATAGACCGGAGTTGGAATCCTGTCTTTCTTACTTGGATGTGTCCTCCTGGGAAAGATCCTTGCCCGTCTGTAGAATGAGTGTAGCAGAGGTACCACTCCTCCCAGGAGGGCTGGGGGGACTAAGTGAAATGATGGATATGAGGCCCTTGGCTTGGGGCCTGGCACAGAGTAAGGGTCAACAAATGGGAGTGGTCCTGCTGCACCAGGATGTGGGTCAGGTCTTCTGCCTGCCAAGTGCTGAGCCATCAATGGTACCCAGCTACCCCAGGGCTATCTGAAGCAATGCAGGAGCCAGCTGGTCCCCTGGAACCTGCCCTGGGCATGGGCGAAGGCTCCTCCTCCTGGGATCCAGCATCTCTCTGGCTGTGACTCTCCATGCAGGACCTGCTCCTCCCACCTTGCTCCTTCTGTCTGGGCAGTCAGGGCTGATGAAGCTGGCCACCCTGGAGCCATAGGGAAGTCTCTGCCTGTTGTGTTTGGTATATCCTGTGACACTCAGTGACTTCTATTTCACAGACCTCTCGAGGATCCTGATTTCCTGCTGTCTTGTGTGTAAAATGACTCAAATGAGGGACAGAAACCCAGACACACATGAACAGCTGGAACACAGAAGAATTTGCAAATTCCAGGGTATCAGGCCTGGGAGAGCCCTGAGGGTCGTGAGACCCACCTGCTCTGTCAATGATGCAGAGCCCGAGGTCCAGAGAGGGCCTGTTACCTGTCACAGGTCACACAGCTTGTAAAGGACTGAGCTAGGGTTCAAACCTGGATTTCCTGATTCCCCATCCAGTGCTCTCTCCACTGCACCCCACCAGCCTGAACCGTCAGTGTGCTGGGGACCCCACAGGGAACCCCACTTTCAGTTCCTGTCTCCATGTCTTGACCCGCATCCCCATACTGGAATCAGGTAGAAAGTCACAGGGAGCAACTGACAGTGTGGGGATTGGTGAGGATCAGGATGGTCTCTAATTCCAAATGGGCCACTTACAAGAACTCGCTGACTGCCTCCTCTCCACGCCTCTGTCCATGCTTTTTCTGTAGTCTGGATTGCTCTCCTCCCAATCTGCTGGTCAAAATAGCCTTCTCACACCTCCCAGGTACCACCCCTTCCAACTCCCACACCTCCCAGATCCCAGCCCTCCCAGGTCCCATACCTCCCAGCTCCCACCCCTCCCAGGTCCCACCCCTCCCGGATCCCATCCCTCCCGGATCCCACCCCTCCTAGCTCCCACCCCTCCCAGATCCCACACCTCCCGAAAAGCTTTGTGCAGAAAAGGAAGGACTGTGCACTATTCCTTTGTGCCCCATATAGCACTTTGTTTATGCTGCTTTTATCACATAGTTTCTTGTTTTCATTGTTGGCTGAAGGAAATGGCCCTTTCCCGCTTTCATTCTAAGACATTTGGGAGCCAAGTCAGCTTCAGAGGAAGCCAGGAATCACCTGCGTCCCGACCATAGCACTCAGCGGGAGCTTCTCTGCTGCTGAGGCTGGGGTGGCCTGGCTTCCTCCCACCCGGCCAAACTGTCATCTTCCCTCAGTTTGTGGGAAGTGAATCTGTTCATCTCTGAAATACTCTTAACAGGCACTTTTAAACTAGACATTGGGTCCTTCTGTAAACCTGTTCTGGCACAGATGCTTACAAACACTCATCTTTCTAGTAGGGTCCCGAGACCAGATGGCCTGGTGCCCACAGTGTCGCAAAAGGCTGGAGTTTGGTTGGTTTCCCCTGCCTAGAAAATAAAGGAAAGGAAGATGTGGCATCCACCTAACCAGGCTCTCCCGCTGAGGATTTCCAGCTCTCAGAAATCTCGCATTGTTAAGAGCTATCATGTCTGAGTTGGGGCCTGCTATCACCTGCACCTCCCAAGCAGCTCCTGCAGGAAGTTGGACCTCAGAGCCAATCAAAGCCTTAGGATTCCAGGGATCTGCTGGTATCCTCCTCCTGTCATGGACCAGAGATCCTAGCAAAAGCCAATGATTGGCTCTATGCAGACTTTGTAGCTGACACTTAATGCCCTCTTCCTGTATACCGGGTACTGTGACAACAGCTTGTATGTTATCACATGTAATCATCCCGATAACCTTAAAGCACAGGTGATATTGTCACCATTTCATAGATGCAGAAATTGAGGCCTTGGGATGTTGAGCCATGTGCCCAAGGTCACACACAGCTAGAAGGCTGCCAGCTGGGACTGGAACCCAGCTCTTGCTGACCAGAAAACCTGTGCAAATGACCATTGCACCACCCTGCCATCAGGTCACCTCTGCCCCCTAACACCTGATCCCAGCTTTCTAGAATAAGGCCAGTGTACTCGTAGAGTCTCCAGGTTCGGCTTAACATGGGCTTAAATGCCATCAGGGTGGAACTCTACTCCTTCCATTAGGAAACTGCTGCCCAAACTCAGAGCTTTGCCAGGAGAAAATGGTTCCTGCCACTAGGCCTAAAATTCCCAGGGATCCATCTCATACCATTTTGCATAATTATACCCTCTCATGTCATCCCCAATACTTCCCCTCCCTCAAAGGCCTTCACACCCCTTAGAGCCTTGCGTGCAATTATCCTATTCTGCTTAACTTGGCAAAGCCCAGAATGTGGGTCTTTTCATCTGTTATAATTATTCCATTTCCCTTGTTCCTGCATTGTTTCAGATATTTCATCTCTGAACACCCTCCAACTGCAGGGTACCCTCTGGAACAGTGGTTGCCAAGAGCCCAATGTTGCAGTCAGGAAAGATCTCATTAGGAGCAGATGGAGGGAGGGAACATCCCCACTGGGCAGGGGTTGCCCAAGCTGCCAGTAACAATGCCATCTGGAGGGTTTTACCTCTTCCATTCCTGGGCATCCAGGGCTGCCCAGACGCTAGTCTGAAGGCAGCAGAGGCTTACCAATTGCTCTCTGGGCACGGAGGGTGTGGATAGACCCCTCTCTGAGCAGGGACATGGGTCTGAGTCTGTCTATATGTCTCTCACCTCAGCCTTGTTTCACTACTCTAGTTCAGCTGTTCGTTTATTTAACAAACATTTGTCAAAGACCTGCCACATGCCAGACCTAGAGCTGGGCGGTGGGGATGCCATGGTAAATAGAGGCATGCAGTCCCTGCCCTCAAGGGACATATGTTCCAGTACATGGGAAAGACAGTAAGCAAGCAAAGCAGCTGATGCATATGGACAGTTGAGGCACAAGGAGGGCAAGGGGCAGAGTCCAGGGAAGGAGAATAACAAGGGGTCCCGCTGAAGTGGGGGTGGTCAAGAGGGGCCTCTGAGCAGGCGGCACTGAAGCTGAGACCTGAAGATGGGAAGGACCCTGCTAGGGAAAGATGTGGGAGGTCGCTTTCTGAAAGAGGTGACAGGATATACAAAACCCTGGGCAGGAGAGGCTTGGCTGAATGGAAGGATGGATGGAAGGGCAGTGGGCATGAGCTGAGGCTGGAGGGCTGGCAGCCCAGACTGGGAGGAGGTTACGTATGATTGCAAGTACCTGCCTCTCCCACTCACTTGCTGTGTGGCATGAGCAAGTCACTAACTTAGGTCTTCTCTGGTAAAATGGAGAAGGAAGATCAGGCACAGTGGCTTATGCCTATAATCTCAGCAATTTGGGAGGCTGGGGCAGGAGGATCACTTGAGGCCAGGAGTTTAAAACTAGCCTGAGCAATATAGCAAGAACCTGTCCCTATGGAAAAAAAAAAAATTAGCTGGGCACAGTGATGTGCGCCTGTAGTCCAAGGTACTCAGGAGGCTGAAGTGGGAGGATCACTTGAGCCTGGGAGTTCCAGAGTGTAGTGAGCTATGATGTGCACTCCAGCCTGGGTGACAGAGTGAGACCCTATCTCTTAAAAAGAAATGGAGATGGTAATTCCCCCTTCCTAAACGTGTCAGGAGGCTTCAATGGGAAGCCAGGCTGTTCCAGGCCCAGGGCAAGCCCTGCATGCAGGGAGCAAGTCTTTTCTTTTTTTCACCCCTAGTTCCTTAAGGAAAAACATTCTAATGTCTCGGCTCTCTCTCTCCAACCCACTCTTGTCCACCGTCCTTCCCCTCCCAAATGTGAGGTTCTCTCATTCTAAGTGACACCCAGACAGAACTGGCCAGACTTCGGCCATAACGTGTCCAGTTGTCTCAACTCCATGTTGTTTGAGCTCTGCCGGTCCCAGATGGTGACGCAACGGACAGGGCTTCTGCCCCCACGGTGGGCTTGCAGGTGTGCCTTCATCTCACTTGCGTTCTCTCTCCTTTTTAATCTTCAAATTGTTTTAATTAGTTATTCAGTGGGTACAAAATAATTTTTCTGGCATCTGTGTGAAGTATAAAGAATGAGAACACAGCGAACACCTGCGTACCCACCGCTCGGTTTAAGGAGAGCATTTCCTTCCTATTTGGACTTATGCGTCTGCGTCTCCCCAAGTTTGCCTACAGCTAATCGCTTTCTTCAATTTCGTGTTTATCTTTTTATTTCTTTTCTTTATAGTTTCGCACTTATGTTTACATCCCCACGTAACATATTGTTTTAGTTTCTGCATGCTTTGGAACTTTATGTAAATATAAAGGCAACCACACTGTATGTATCTTTCATTTGCCTTTTTTGTTCAACCTGGTTTTTTTGAGATCCGTGTTATAACTGGTTTTTTTGCTCTTGTCCCCCAGGTTGGAGTGCAATGGCTCGATCTTGGCTCACTTGAACCTCCCTGGTTCAAGCAATTCTCCTGCTTCAGCCTCCCGAGTAGCTGGGATTACAGGTGCCCGCCACCACGCCCAGCTAATTTTTGTATTTTTAGTAAAGATGGGGTTTCACCATGTTGGTCAGGCTTGTCTCGAACTCCTGATCTCAAGTGATTTGCCCACCTCAGCCTCCCAAAGTGCTGGGATTACAGGCATGAGCCACTGCACCTGGTCGGTTACTGTTATATAGTTATTCTATTATGGGAGTAGATCATGATTTAATTATTCATTCTCTGATCTAAGGATGTTTGGAGCTGTTTTCAGGTTTTTTCTTTCACAGTGCTGCTGAGAACATTCCAGTTCGTAACTGGACCCACAGATGCAATGGTGTCGATCTAGGAGTGGAATTGCTGGGTTATGGAGTAAGGCTAAATTGTTTTCGAAAGCGGCTGTACCTGCTGATACTCCCTTTGGCAGTATAGAAGTATTCCTGTTGATCCACAGCCTTCCCAGCCCATGGTTGGTATCTTTTTAAGTTTTGTTGATTTAGAGGGTGGTATCTCATTGTGATCCCCCTCAATGTTCCAGTGTATTCTTCAAAGCAGCCATTTTTTGTCTTTGCCAAGGTTAAGATTACTCTCTCCTCTTCAGAGTCTGTTTCCGTCGCTTCTCGGCCTTTTGGCTAAGATCAAGTGCAGAGTCTGTTTCCAGGCCCACCCTCTACCCTTCTTGACTATGGCAGAAAAGGATGCAGCTTTCCTTCTCTCTCAAGCCTGGGCTCTTTTCTCTCTAATGTAGGAGCCTACTTCTCCCCTTCCTCCCCATCATCTATAGTGTCCCCATATTTATGATTTCCAGATTTCATAAATGAGTAGTGTGGTAGGTAGTGCTGGTCACATACCCATACTTGGCTATTTTCAACCTCTTCTTCCTTGCCTTCCTCTTCCTATAGAGTCTGAAAATGCTGGATAGCTTCCTGGCTGCCCTTGCAACTAGACGTGGCCATGGGACCGAGTTCTGGTCAATACGATACAGGGGCATGTTTACTGGGAGGCTTCTGAGAAGATTTATCTCCTTGAAAAAAGGAAGTAGGTTCTCCCTCCTTCTGCCTGCCATGGATGTTCATACATGAGAACATGATGTTTGGAACTGCAGCAGCCACCTTGCAAGTCCGGGCAGTAAGTCTGAGGATGAGAAGCCAGTGTGCTTGGGATGTAGAGAAAGGATGAAAAAGGCCTGGATTCTTAGGGACACTGGGGGGCCAGGGAGCTAATTCTGGAGCTGCCACCCTATAGACTGCTTGTTATGTTAATCAGATGTCTTTATTCTCAAATGATGTTCATAGGATAATCTATTTGCAGCCCCAAAATCCTGACTTTGGCCTTTGTAGCGATTTCTGACTCTTTTTGTACTCCAAATCACGCTCTCTAAAGACTCAGTAATGTAATTCCTGCCAATCCAGTTCATCCTGAACTTTCTATAATACCTGACACTGTTCATCCACCTTCTGGAGGGCTTTTCCCTCTTGGGCTTCTGTGGTGCTCCAGCGTCCGGGTCTTCAGCTGCCGTCATCTTTTTCTCCTTACACCGACTCCTTCTCTCCATGAGTTACTTTTGCTGAACACCTGCTACAGACCAGGAGCTGAACATCGTTCTTTCCATAGGTCATTTTACTCCCTACAAAACTCCTGTGACTTTGGTATTACAATTTCCACTTCACAGATGTGGAGCCTAAGCTCAGAGATGGTAATTAACTCATCCACAGTGATGGACTTAGTAAGTGACACACAGCTGGGATTTGAACTGAGGTATCTTCAATTTCAATTACACCATCTCGCCCAAGGCTAGACAGCCAGTCTCTTTCTCCTAGCTCTTTTTAATGCTCTCCTGAGGTCAAGTGACACATTCTTATTGTATTAGGCCATTCTTGCATTGCTATAATAAAATACCTGAGACACAGCCTGGCGCAGTGGCTTGTGCCTGTAGTCTCAGTACTTTGGGAGGCCAAGGAGGGCAGATTGCCTGAGTCCAGTAGTTCAAGACCAGCCTGGGCAATATGGTGAAACCCTATCTCTACCAAAAATACAAAAATTAGGCAGGCGTGGTGACTTGTAACTGTGGTCCCAGCTATTCAGGAGACTGAGGTGGGAGAATCATTTGATCTTGGGAGGTTGAGGCTGCAATGAACCACGATAGCATCACTGGACTGTAGCCTGGGTGACAGAGTGAGACCCTGTCTTAAAAAATACCTGAGACTGGGTAATTCATAAAGAAAAGAGGTTTAATTGGCTCACAGTTCTTCAAGCTTCACAGGAAGCGTGGTGCTAACATCTGCTCGGCTTCTGGTGAAGGCTCAGGGAGCTTTCAACCATGGTGGAAGGCAAAAGGGGAACAGGAATGTCACATGGGGGCCATACGCTTTTAGACAGACAGATCTTGCGAGAACTCACTCACTATTGTGAGGACAGCACCAAAAGGATGACACCAAACCATTCATGGAAATCCACCCCCATGGTCCAGTCACCTCCCACCAGGCCCCACCTCCAATACTGGAGATTACAGTTCAACATGAGATTTGGGTGGGGACAAATATACAAACGATATCACTCACTGCATCAATTCTAGAGAGGCCTCCCAAGTTTTTCCCACAGTCTTACATGATCCCTTCAGTCCTGAAAAACCATGAAGGCTTCTCCTCTCCCCTTACATCTGCCATGTGTACTTCTTACCTGGTCTGCCTTTATGGTTTCTGACCACAGCATCTTTCAACCATGGAGATGGATGGGGCATCCCGCATTCTTTTTTCCATCCCTCCCTTCTCCATTTCATATTCTCAGTCAGAAGCAGCAGCCCTGGGTGACCCCATTGAAAATGTTTCTCACATCTGTCCCTTTGTCCTCACTCCTAGGCCATGCCCCATGCCTCACCACCTGGTCCTTCCCCTTCTCGTCCATCCCCGAGACTGCTCCCAGATGGGTGGTCCCAATACATTGCTTTCCTGATGCCCTCACATGCTCCCATTACTTATATGGCCCAGTCCTGGCTTTCATGGCCCTTCATGATCTGGCTCCAGCTTTGGTTCTTGACAGAGTAGTTCAAATCTGCCAGCATGGGCTGCTGTTTCCAGACATACCTTCCCCTTTCTTAACTTCCAGCTGCCCACTCTCCACCCCCATACTGTCTGGCATCTTCCTCCCCTAAGCAGAAAACACCTCATCTTTCAATATCCACCTCTAGTCCTATGGGTGAGGGGAAGACTTCTGTTACTAGACTGCTGGGATCTCTCCCCCCTCAGCTTTCCTATAACTCTTGCTGTCTCTACAGGTTCCTGGGGCACCTGTCAGATGCTCACTGTGTCATGGTGTCTGAGCCAGATTTCCCACACAAGACCATAAAGTTCTTTACAATTGGAACCATGCCTCTCCCTATCTCAACCTTGGAAAACTGAATGGAGATGTTCCCTTTCCTGTAAGTCAACTCACCTGCCTGTATAAATATTAACTGAGCATTTACTATGTTCCAGGTTCTATTCTAGTCACTAGGAATGCAGTTGAGGAGACAAAGTTCCTGCCTTTAGGAGTTTATGGTGTAATAGGGAAGACAAACAAATAAATTATAGAAAGAATGACTTATTATAGGGAAAGTATAGGGTGCTCGTAATAGGGGTGCACATAACCAAGGCCAGAGTGACAGGAAAGGCTTTATCCCAGGGAAGGAAATTGTAAATCGAGACTAGAAGAGGTTTAGCCAGGTGAAGAGGCAGGTGAAGAGCAAGGAATATTCCAGGTAGAGCACATGTGAAAGCTCAGAAGTGAGAGAGAGCATAGCACATTTGAGAGAGTGGAAAACCAAAGTCTACTCTGGCTGTGGCTGGCATGGAGTGTGTGTGGAAGAGAAGTGGTAAGAAGGGCTAGGAGGGGTGGTGGGTGGGGGCCAGATGCACTGGACCCAGCAGAGAGAGGAGTCCTGGGTATTGTGGCCTTGGTGAGGAGGGATGACACTTTTTTTTTTTTTTTTTTTGAGGTGGAGTCTCGCTGTGTCTCCCAGGCTCGAGTGTGGTGGCACGATCTCAGCTCACTGCAACCTCCACCTCCTGAGTTCAGGCGATTCTCCTGCCTCAGCCTCCTGAGTAGCTGAGACTACACGTGCACACCACCACACCTGGATAATTTTTGTATTTTTTTGTAGAGATGGGGTTTCACCATGTTGGCCAACATGGCTGGTTTCACCCCCAGCCTCAAGCAATCTGTCCACCTTGGCCTCCCAAAGTGCTGGGATTATAGGTGTGAGCCCCCGCACCTGGCCCCAGCGCTTTTTGGCCAAGAAAGCTTTAGGTCCAAGGGCATATCAGGGGCCCAGCAGGAGGAATAGATGACGTGGAGGCAGGAAATGGTGAAATGGCTGCTAGAACTCGGAAGACTATGGAACTGTTCCAATTGCCGGAACTTGCACTGTGACCTGGGCAATGGTCAGGAATTCCAGAACCTCTAAGGAGTTTACCAGGCAAAGCATGGTAAGATAGAAACCATGAGGGAGGTGTCTAGAAAGCCCTGTATTTGGGAGTGGAATGGTTCAAGAAAGGCTTCTTGGTCCTGATGGACTTCAAGATGCGTCTGCAACGTGGGACTGATAGTGCTGGGCGTCGATGTGGTGAGAAAGGTGTTCTCTCCTTCCTGCCAGTGCCCAGAACAGTACCTGGAACATAGGAGATGCTCAATCTTAGCCCGTGGCTAAGGGCTTCTGGCTCTGGGGCCCCTGGCGGCCCAGTAACCCCTGGGACCTCTGGTTCTCCTTTCCAAAGCAGAAACTGACCTTGGGAGAGTGAGGTTGGCAAAGGCCACTTCCTCATCATTCATGTCCTTCCCAGTCTCTACCAAGCTAAGCAAATAGCTACTTTCTTTCCAAGGTAATTGGACCAATTTGTCCAAACATGGAAAGCCAATAAATGGGTCTGAACTGAAGTCTTTATCTATTATGGCACCACTCCTATTGTCTATAATTTAGTATCATCTGCAAAATAAAATTTTCATTTATACACCCTCCCATAGAACAAATTAGATACAAAATGATAGATTCTAGCAGTATCTCAAAGAAGCTCCCTTTCCAGAGAACTCTGCTTTAATTAATTCAACAAATATTTATTGAACCAGGCATTATTCTAGGCATTTGGGATACATCAGTGAACATAGCAAAGATCCTTACCTAAGCTTGCAATTTAGCAGGCAAGACAAACAGAAGACATAATAAGGAAATTATACAGTTTGCTAGAAAAGGTGATGAGTGCTACAGAAAAGGACTAGAAGGGGGACTAAACAGAGAGTTCTCTTTTCCACAAGCCAACCTACCTGAGTGGGAAGGAGGATGGGAAGGACAGGAGGGAAGGAAGAGATAGGACACAACGTCTGTGTTTTACTGCCTGTATAAGACTTTGTCCCTGGTTGGAATTTTAAACTAATTGTATGTATTACTTTGATAAAAAATAAGTTTAAATAGTGACATAACTATATTGGGAGGGGAGGGCATCGGTGTGACCCAAGTTCTCTTCTGTCGCTGAAGAAAACAGGACAAAGTTTCTAAAGTGAATAAATCAAGAGATAGAAGCACAGGTATATAGGTCAGGCACGGTGGCTCACGCCTGTAATCACAGCACTTTGGGATGCTGAGGCAGGAGGATCACTTTAGGTCAGGAGTTCAAGACCAGCCTGGCCAACACGGTGAAACTGTCTCTACTAAAAATACAAAAATTAGCCAGGCATGGTGGCACACACTTGTAATCCCAGCGACTAGGGAGGCTGGGGCAGGGAAATCACTTGAACCCAGGAGGCGGAGGTTGCAGTGAGCCGAGATTATACCACTGCACTCCAGCCTGGGTGACAGAGCGAGACTCTGTCTTGAAAAAAAGTACAGGTATACCGTTTAGAAAGTAAAGATCATCATCAGAAGAATTTAAAACAGAAACCACGAAAACAGTGAAAAGTCATTTCTTTTAGAGGAAAGAAGACAGACTGGGAAGGCTCAGGACAGAGTTGGTGGGGGACTCTTGCCTTTTTAAAATAAGTCTTGCTGTATGTTTGGGGTTTTAAACTCATAGGCATGTGTTACTTTGATGATTAAAAAAAATTCTGCTGAGCACTTGAGGAGGTCCACGATGATGGGAGATAGCTTTGGGACTTCTGCAGGGAGTGGAGGGTGGTAGAGCAAGCAAGTTCTGCCTCATTTAATCCAAATCCACTTTCTTCTATTTGTTTTATGTATCTGACTTTCATGCGAGACTTTGAACAAAGGGTTCTGCAGCTAAAATTGGTTTGAACTCTATGATCCCTTTTGGCTCTCGTAATTAATGATGCTTTATAAGCACCTGTTACCCTTTGTGCTCATGTCTATTTACTTCCTGAAATAATTTCCTTAATTTAGCCAGAAACCTTGCAGTCTTCCCCCAGTTGGCTATGGTGTGAAATGATTGGTGAGTTTGCTGCCAGTTTTCTTGGTGTAGAAGTGAGACCGTGCAGTCAGTCATTCCTGATTGTTACTTCAGAGGGTCTCTGGAGCCACTGTTAGAACAAAGGTCCCATGGGCATTCTGTCTGGCCTCCAGTACAGTGGCTGTTGTAACAACAGGTAAACATTTTGGCCAATAATTCCCCAATGTCATCTCAGTATCTGCAGTCTCTCCTGTGCAGCTGTGAATCTGCTTATAGAATCTACTTATAGAACCTTGCCTCCCACTCCACTTCCTGGGGATGGGGAAGAGAGAGACAGACAGAGAGAGAGAGAGAGAGAGAGAGAGAGAGAGAGAGACTGTGAATGAAGTTAGGAAAGGGAGGGAGGGAGGCAACTCCCCTTTAGCTTAGTCACCTCCTAGTGACTCCACTTCCAGACATGTGTCATAGTCGGCCTACTCTTGCTCTTGTTCTATTTTTAGGGCATGTCCACTCCATTCATGTTTCTTGTTGTTGCCATTTCTGCCTGGCAGCTGCTTTCTTGAATTTGAGGTTCCAGAGGTTCTGTGTTTCCAGGCACCTTTCATGCACCCTTGCCTTTGCACACTGTTTTTCATCTGGTATCTGGGAATCTGACACTAATCCTTGAAGGCCACGATCAAATGCCATGTAGTTTGTAAAACCTTTCTGGGCCCCCAACTCTGGAGAATCTGTCTCCACCTTAGCACTTATCACAGACCCTGGCCATCTCTCGATTGCATGTTGGTGTCCTTGGTGGGTTGGAAACATCCCATGGTCGTCTCTCTGAGGCATACAGTGGATGTTTAATAACTGCTTGCCGAGTGAAATGAAGTATATTTGCCGATATCTCTTCTATGCTTTAGGAAATCCCACTGGGCCTGCAAGAAATGTCAGTGTGGGAAGATTTCTCTCAAGGCATCACCATAAATCTTTTCCTGTTTTCTTCTTGAAAGACAAGATGTGGAAGAGTCAGGTAACATCTAGAGAAAGCCTCTAATATTTGGATGAATTCTATCTGGGGAGGGGGAATTCTTGCCACCATTTTACAGATCAGAAATCTGAGGCTCAGAGAGATTGAGACTCGCTAATGATTACATAGTAAATAGCAGAGCCAGAGGTTGAAACCTGTGTCATCTGACTCCAGGGACGCCGTTTCCTACCACACACTTCCTAGTGGTCTCCGCAGTGTGCTGTGAGATGACATCGTTTAAGACTTTCCAGACCACAAGTTCCCCCTCAAGCATTCAGAATGCGATTGTTTTCCATTCAGACCCAAGTGCTGAGAATTTCCTTGTCTCCCCTGCTTTTTCTTCATCTTCCTGAGGTTTGCTAGCTCATTCTCTGGCTTCTCTGCAGTCTGCAAGAGTTCGTTTTTCTCTCATCTCTTTCCAGATATTATGATTTCCAAATCTTTCTGTTGGTTTCTTTTTCCGGCTGTGGTCCTTTATTGGGAGGCTTTCCAATGCAGCCGCAGATCGGCGGATGATAACACTGAATTAGTTAGTGGATCTTCTTTGATGTTATTTTGTGGGTGAACTCATTAATTTATGATAAAAAAAATCAAAGAGTTAGGCTCTTGCATAGGACTGGGTTGTCCCAAGGCAGCTGGATAATAATGATTAGTCAGATTAAATCTCAAAGAGCTCTCTGCCTCAAATATAGGGGTTAAAGTCCAGATGACTGCATTTGGGAACATCCCATCCTCTAGCATCCCATCACAGCCTTGAGTCAGCGCAACATGGAACGCTCCCCACTCTGAATGTGGGTCTGTCTCTGTGGCTTCCACTTTGAGGCCACTAAGACTTCAGGTCTGTCCAGATTGTTACAACGCTGGAGGCAATGTAGGGGAAATAGGGTGAGGCTGTGAAAGCCTCTTTCCCATCAGAGCAGTTGGATATTAAAAGGGATCATTTATCCTTGCGTGAGTGATCTCAAAGCCCTCTGTAGACTCTAGTCCTGTGACGTCAATGGGGAGAACTCTCTCTGGGCTACACGGGGAAGTGCCAGCTCCATGCTTGGCATG
The DNA here is from genome assembly GCF_001698545.2 of Rhinopithecus bieti. Taxonomy (NCBI): domain Eukaryota; kingdom Metazoa; phylum Chordata; class Mammalia; order Primates; family Cercopithecidae; genus Rhinopithecus; species Rhinopithecus bieti. The sequence goes on from NW_016803361.1 coordinate 1,867,203, forward strand.
GAGCAAGCTTTCTATAGGTACTGGTTGAATGATGGACCAAGCTTTCTAGAGGTAATGGTTGAATGATGTGTGAAAAGCTGTTGGCTAGTAGAAGGGGAGCAGGAGTGGAGCTCAGGTTTTTCTTTATGTGACAAAACCTCCTAACCAGCTCCCATCTGTGGCCGTTTACCGTGCTTCTTTCACCTCTGTGGAAAATTGTCTGTGCTCCTCTCCCAAGCCATCCCCTCTCTGCCTTGTGTTCCATTCCCTACTGGCCTGTTAAGGGCTTGCTCCTGCAATTAACCCTCTCTTTTCTGAACTATCAGTGTTTCCCTCTCTACTAGACGATTCCTGTCAGCAGACAAACATGCCCTAATGTCTTCCCTCTTGAAAGGAACCTCCCTTGCTTTCATGTCTCCCTTGGACCTCCATGCTAGTCTTTGCTTCCCTTTGCAGCAGAAAGAGTTGTTTACACTCTCAGTGCCTCTCCTTCCTTTCCTCCATGCTAACTCTCAAACCCACTTTAATCAGGATCTTATCCCTGCACCACTAAAACCACTCTTGTCAAGGTCACTGGTGAACCTTCTTGCTGCCAAGTCCAGTGGTCATTTCTCAGTTCTCATCTTATTCCACCTGCGAGCAGTGTTCAATATGGCAGGCAAGACTCTCTTTCCAGCCTTCTTTGCTTGGCTTCAGGACACCACTCTCTCTTGGGTCTCCTCCTACTTCACTGGCCCCTCTTCTCAGTCTTTTGTCTTCCAGCCTGTCAGTGACCAAGTGTCCTGAATCAGTTCTTGGACAGCTTTTCTAGTTATGCCTACTCCCTTGATGTCTCTAGTCCCATGGTTTTAAATGCTATCCACATAGTGAAGGGTCCTGAAGTTATATCTCCAACTCCTCCTCCTCCCTTATAATTTACTTATAACATATACATCAAACTTCAAACCTAAGTCAACAAAACACAACCAAAATGCTGTGTACCCCAACCCTTCAGGCCTACTCAGTCCCTAGTCTTCCCTCTCAGTAGACAACCACTCCTTTCTTCTGATGGCTCAGATCTCAAGACTTAGAATCATCTTTGACTATCTCTTATGTATTTATGTATTTATATATTTATTTATTTTGAGACAAAGTCTTTCTCTGTCCAGGCTGGAATGCAGTGGCGCAATCTCAGCTTACTGCAGCCTCTGCCTCCTGGGTTCAAGTGATTCTTCTCCCTTAGCCTCCTGAGTAGCTGGGACTACAGGTGTGTGCCCCCATGCCTGGCTAATTTTTGTATTTTTAGTGGAGTCAGGGTTTTGCCATATTGGTCATGCTGGTCTTGAACACCTGATCTCAAGTGATCCACCCGCCTTGGCCTCCCAAAGTGCTGAGATTACAGGCATGAACCACCATGCCCGGCCTGTCTTCTTTATACCACACATCAATCCATCAGAAGATCCTCTCAGCATTACTTTCAAATTATTTCTAGAATCTGGCCACTTCTTCCCACTTCTACTGCTACTACCAAATTCTAAGCCACCACCACATCTTCTAAGCCTGAGCTGCTCTAACAACCTCCTGATTGGTTTTGCAGCTTCTAGTCTTGCCTCCCCTCTGACATCCAGTGGAATATTTTAAAAACTGCAATTAGATGATGTCACACCCCTACGCTAAACCTTCTTAAGCTTGCCATCTCACTTTATGAGTAGAATCTAAAGTCTTTATCGGGGCCTACAAGACCCTGGAAGACCTGATTCCTGCTACCTCTCTGAACTCAACTGCCAACTCTCTTGCCCTTGCTCACCTCAGGTCTAGCTACACTGGTCTCCCAGCTATTTTTTGTTATTATTATTATTATTTTTTGGAACTGAGTCTCACACTGTCACCCAGGATGGAGTGCAGTGGTGCAATCTCAGCTCACTGCAACCTCCGCCTACCACGTTCAAGTGATTTTCCAGCCTCAGCCTCCCAAGTAGCTAGGATTACATGCAACCACCACCACACCTGGCTAATTTTTATATTTTTAGTAGAGATGGGCTTTTGCCATGTTGGCCAGTAGAGTCTCGAACTTCTGTCCTCAAGTGATCCACCTGCCTTGGACTCCCAAAGTGCTGGGATTACAGGTGTGAGCCACCATGCCTGGCCTCCTGCTGTTCTTTGAACATACCAAGCCCAGTCCTGCGTCAGGGCACTTGGATTCTGTCCTGTTTGCCTTGTCACTCTTCCTCCGGGTATCTATATGTCTAGGTCTCTCTCTTCCTTCAGGGCTCTACCCAAATTTCACCTTATCAAAAAAAGTATTTCCTGACTATTCCTTTCTAAAATAAGCCCTCTCTATCACTATCTCCTTACCATGTCTTCTTCCTAGCAGTGATCACAATTTGCCATATTTTACACATATTTGCTTATGTCATGGATTGTTACCCCCATTACTATATAAGTACAATAAGGACAGAGGCTTTGTATTTTTAGTCATGACTGTATCCCAAGTTCCTAGAAGAGTGCCTGATACACAGTAGGCATTCAACAAATAGATGTTGAATGAATAGATTTGTTGAATGGCCTCATCTGGATATCTAGTCATCAAGTTAAGAGAGTGGTTTCCAGAAGGTTGTGTAATTGATGTGATCAAAATCAAGTGGGAGGAACTGTGAAATTTACATGGCGATAATCAGATTATGTGCTCATTTATTACCAGTGACCACTGCAGGATTCATAGATATTCTGTTTGGTCCTTTATGCCAAATCCTATGCCAAACTATAAGGTAGAATGAGACACCTGTCTTTAACTTCTTTAGCATGTCACTTATCCTCTGGGACTCAGTGTTTTCATCTGCAAATTAGACAGCTGGAGATGTGGTCATTGCTCTGCTAGTCTATGGTCTACCAGATGCTGGAGGGAGGCAGCACAGTTAAGAGGATCAACCACACAGGCTCTGGAGCTTGACTGCCCGTGTCTGAAACCTGTCTCCATTTCCCACAAACCCTGTGACTTTGGGCAACTTACTCAGCTCCCTCATTTATAAAGTGGGAATAATAAAAAGATCACAAGAACACAACTCAGAGTAATTGTGAGGATTACATAAGATCATACATGTAAAGTGTGTAGCATATGGACTGGCACATGGTAAGTGCTCACTAAATGTTAGCTATTAAAAATGAAAAGTTCTGGGGGAATTTTTGAGGGGTCATTGTTATTAATGTGTTTTAGAGGTGACAAACTGTTCTAGAATATTAGATGATATGGGAATTTTAAAAGCATGATAATTGGCTGGATGTGGTGGCTCACGCCTGTAATCCTGGCATTTTGGGAGGCCGAGCTGGGCGAATCACCTGAGCTCAGGAGTTTGAGACCAGCATGGCCAACACGGCGAAACCCCATCTCTACTAAAAATACAAAAATTAACTGGGCACGGTGGTGCGTGCCGGTAGTCCCAGCTACTCGGGAGGCTGAAAATCACTTGAACCCAGGAGGCAGAGGTTGCAGTGAGCCGAGATAGTGCCACTGCATTCCAGCCTGGGTGACAGAGCAAGACCCTATCGCAATAAAATAAAATAAAATAAAATAAAATAAAATAAAATAAATAAAGCATGAGAATGGTATTGTGCCTAGTTCAGATAATGCCGTTCTTCTTGGGAGATGCGTGGTGAATGGAAGTACTTACAGATAAAACCTCATGATGTCTGTCACCTTCTAATAATCTAGGCAAATATATCTCTGTTTTTATATCTATCAATAAAGCAAATGTGGCAAAAAGCAATAGTTGGAGCTAGGTAGATGGCATAGTTTATTGTACTATTCTTTCAACTTTTCTGTTTCAAAATTTCAAAATAAAAGGTTGGAGAAAATACAAAAGGCCCTAGAAACAGTCTAGTGAAATTCAATACTCATATCTTACAGAAAGAGAACCATAAGCTCAGAAAACAAGACAGTTGCTCAAGGTTATACAGCTGGAAAAGCCTGGGCCAGAAATCCCTCCCAGTCTCCTGGCTGCCAGGTTCTCCCTGTGTGTGGGCTTCAGACTGTCAGGCAGCAGTGAGCTGCAGAGGGGCACACCCCACCACCCCTCAAAGAGACCAAGGGGTACTACTGGTGTGTAAAAAGGCACTTGTGTTGGTGTTTTCTTTTTTATGTTTACTTTATTTATTTAATTATTTCGAGACAGAGTTTCACTCTTGTTGCCTAGGCTGGAGTGCAATGGTGCGATCTCAGCTCACTGTAACCTCTGCCTCCCAGGTTCAAGCAATTCTCCTGCTTCAGCCTCCTGAGTACCTGGGACTACAGGCATGCACCACCATGCCTGGCTAATTTTTTTGTATTTTTGGTAGAGATGGGGTTTCACCATGTTGGCCAGGCTGGTCTTGAACTACTGACCTCAGGTGATCCACTCACCTCGGCCTCCGAAAGTGCTGGGATTACAGGCATGAGCCACTGCACCCGGCCTTATTTTTAATTTTTTAAGAGACAGGCTCTTGTTCTATTGCCCAGGTTGGAGTGTAGTGGCACAATCATGGCTAGCTGCAGCCTTGAACTCTTGGATTCAAGTGATTCTCCTGCCTCAGCCTTCTGAGTAGCTGGGACCACAGGCACACATCACAACGTCCGGCTAATGTTTTCATTTTTTGTGCAGACAGGGTCTTGCCCAGGCTTGTCTCGAACTCCTGAGCTCAAGCAATCCTCCCACCTCAGCCTCCCAAAGTGTTGGGATTACAGGTGTGAACCACTGCACCTGGTCTCCTTTTTATTAAACAAATAGCTCATTTAGTTGGAATTTATGATGTCAAAAGTGTGAAGGTGGCACCAGAGCCAGACCTGCTATCCTTGGAGAGTGAGCATACCGGTTTGGCACCATCTGCTTGTGGTTTTGAGTGGTGGTGGTAGTGGTGGTGCGTGTGTGTAAACTCGGGTTGCAGAGGAGAGAGGGAAGAGTAAAAGGGTGGGGCCCAGGTCCAGGAAGATCAGCAAGGAGAGACTGGCTTCAATTCTGGAGCTCCCTGAAAGAAGTGACCCCAGGCTACGGCTGTGAACGAAATGTGGGCACCTATTTAAAGAAAGGAAATGATTCTCTGCGGTCAGCAGGATCTTTGTCTAGCTAGTGGGGTTTCAGGAAGTGCAAAGGAGAGGGGAAAGGAGGGGCCTTCCGTGCAAGCCTGGCTGTGTGTATATGGGGGGAGCACACAGCGAGGAAAAGGGAGAGAAAGAAGAGAAATTATTCTGAAGAGGAAGCCGGGGGCGGGGCGGGGAGGGGTGGAGCGGGGCACTGGGGTGGCTGGAAAGGTAGAGAGGTCGCACCTGGGGGCCCGCGAGAGGCTCGGGAGCAGTCAGCCTTGGCAGGCTGAAGCGTCTTGCCCCAGAAAAATCCCTGCCCCACTCTCCTTTAGGCTGGATGTCCCGGGGGCCGCGGCAGCGAGCGCAGAGCTCCGGGGCTCTCACAAGGGGGAGGGCAGGAAGGGGAGGCGG
>NW_016803361.1:1873142-1949018 GCF_001698545.2 Rhinopithecus bieti
CGGCCCACCTGTGCCCGGGCCCGCGGCGCCCGCATCAGCACTGCGGACAGCGCCCCGGGCCCCAGCTCGCAGCCGCCGCCGCCCACCTGCTCCCGGGGTCAGCACCGCGGACAGCCCCCCTCGCCCGGCCTCGCGACAGCCTCCGAGCGCCCCCTGATCATGGCCACTGAGGTAGGGGCGAGCGCCCGACTCGCAGGCAGTGCCCGATTGCCGCAGGACCAAATAACCTAGGGGCGGGCTGGGCAGAAGGGGGAGGCGGGAGTTGAGGGTGGGATGGGGTGATTCCCCGGGTCAGGTCTGGAGGGAGGAGGTAGGGGCTTAGTGAGGGCTCATCTCCCCCTTGCGTGTCAATCTTCTCCTCGCCCCACCTGAGCGCCTAAGCTGTCCACGACACTTGTTGGCATTAGTGCCAGGGTTGCTTCAGGGCCCCAGGCTGGACTTTCCCCTTCCCTGGACTTCACAAGTCCTGAAATCGCTTTCCTAGAGGGTTGGAGACGCGTGTGTGCGCGTGTGTGAGGGGAGGGAAGGCAGCTGTCCGCCGTTGCTATGCAGTCAGCTTCTGAACCCTAAAGCTTGGCTAAGGGATGACAGACTTACCTCTACATCTGCATTTCCTTTGCGGGAGGGAGGGGACAAAGACATCCTCAGGCTGAGAACCCAAACGGTTGGTCCCCACTTTCGCATATCACTCTTCTTGAGTTTTTACCCCATTCGAGGTTTTTTTCTTTTTTCTTTTTTCTTTTCCCCAGGGTGTCCAAATTTCCCCTCCATCTGATGGGAGGTTCTGCCTTCTTCAGGGTGCAGTGATAGGTGTGTCACCTTCAAGCACTTGAAGGCTGAACCAAGGGGCCTGTTAGCTAAGGGCAGAATCCTGGTGTAATGCTTGAGGTCAGGGATTCCCCCTCTACCCCTAGGAATTGCCCTTCTCCCCCCTCATTTCAGGACGGAGATTCAGCTGTTTATGTTCCCACTTTATACATGGTAAAGGTGATGGATGAAAAACGAGAGGACTGATTTGCTACTCCACACAGCATGTCAGCAGTAGAGCTGAAAGATTTTGCCTTTGAATTTTTGGAGTGAAACTCAGGACATCAGGGTCTCCCCAATTCTGATGTTGACTTCCTTTGTGGTGTCTCCCCATTTCCAATCCAGCTGGCATCAGCTGGGGGAGCGCAGAGACCTTTGAATGATTCAGTGCAGTGCTTCTGGGCATCCTAGTGCAGTGTGACATTAATATCAAGTGTGGCTGTTGTTATTCCACTCAAGTTTCCACCACAGAACAAGGTGTCATTGCTTGGCATTGCTTAGCATTCTGACAAGGCACAAGGTTGCCTAGGAGGAGAGCTTGCCCCTCAGGACTAGGTGTGGGGGCAAGCCCTGGGCAGACCCTGGGAGCTTGGTTTCTAGAGTAGAGGAACCCAGAGTACTCACAAAGCACCAAAGACACAGAAGAGGGCAGGAATAATAAAGGGAGAAACCAAGGAGCTGGTTACCTTCCAGATAGGGCTGCCAGATTGCAGCAGAGCTGTGTTGGATGGAAAAGGGGAACTTCAGCTACATGGGCATGGCTGGGCCAGCAGTGTGGGCAGAGAAGGCAGCTGCCTCTGCGATGTGATCTGACAGATTCCAACAGGCCCATCTGTCCCAGGATATCTCCCTCACAGGTCTGCCATGGTCCACAGATTCCAACCAGCAGGCTACATCTCTAGGTTGAGGCGGCATTTCCAGGAGGCTGCTGTGAGACATGCATGACTCTCCCCTGGGAGGGGCTCTGCTCATAACGCCTCTGAGAATATTGCACTTTCCTGTGTACAAAGCACTATCGCATGCGTGATCTCTTTCAAGCCTCAGAGCAGCCCTGTGAAGTGGGTAAGGATGGTATTATTATGCCCAATTAACAGATGAGACAACTAAGGTTCAGAAGCTTGCCTGGTCCCTGTGAAGGAGCCAAAGAAGGCATCATTATCCCATTTTACAGATGATGCAACTGAAGTGCTGAGACTTATTCAGGAAAATATGGCTAAAAGGTGGTAGGGATGGGATAAGAACTTGAGTCTTCTGCTTCTTTGGCCAGTGCTTTTTTTTTTTTCCCTTGCATCTAATTAGCCTATTGTGTCACCTGATAGAGAGGAGGGCCCTCCAGGTCTTGATGTGAAGCTTTGATGGAGAGAAAAGGAAATCAAGAAGGGCTGGAATGTGGCGACTCAGGCCCCCTGCTTGGCCTGGCTGGGTTGGTTTGAGGGCAGAGGGACAGAGGGGCAGAGGAAAGTCCAGAAGTGATGGGGAGTTGAGGACAAACATTCCTCACTTCACAATTTGGCCTTGTGGCAGAACTGGTGGCAGAACTGAGGCAGGAAGCCTTAGCTCTGCCGGGGCACAGGACATGCACATATTCTGGGCTGTGGGGTGAGTCATTCTCCTGAGGCTGTTTTTACTATTAGAATTGAGTTGAGATTACCAGGACAAACTTGTTGGGAGAGGGAAAACATTGCTTTCAGTTCCCATGATTATTCTCTTAGGATTCTCAGTAGGAAGTCCTCAGCTCTAGGAGAAGCTGTATTGAGAGGAGAGAGGGAGAGGAAAGGGGTGGGGAGAGGGACAGAGAGGGAGGGGTGAGGGAGAGGGAAGAGATTCATGGGTGGAAACTGGGTCTTTTCTGTTCCCTAATTTCTGTTTAGGAGTTAGCATTAGGGGAGAGATGTCTGTGAGGAACTCAGAGGAGGGATGGAGCCTCCTGAGCGATACACTGACCTCATTTGGAAAGCTGCAATGAGCCCATTTTCTGAGCAGCAAACCTCTGCGAATGTGTGTCACTGGGAGAGAGTCTGCCCTGGGAAATAGTCCAGATGACCAAGGATAACTAGGAAGGGCCTGGCTGGGAGGGGCTTCTCCAAGTGGTGGGGTTTGGTCTCTAAGAGATTTTAAAATGCATCCAAGTAGCATTATTCAAGCAGGGTGTTTGGAGGTTTGATCTTTGAGGCATGGAATTAATAACCAGTAGCCATTGGGTCAGGCTTGAGCACTGGTACAGGCTGAGAAGAAGGGAGGCCTTGTGGCTGGTGTTTTATCCTTAGGCTTGACCTGGCTGTCTGTGACTCACAGTCCTCACTCCTCCTTCACACCCTAGCCAGGAAGCAGAGTGCTGGCATCAGCGGAACCTCCTGATTCTTGATGCCTCACATGCATCCTATGGAATGAGATGGTTTTTAATGAGGATGAAGATGGGGCCAGGGGGGCACTCCTGTTGGATTTGGGCAGACTGGACAAGGAGCTCATTCGCACTCCAGAGCTTGTTCCTCTGTAGCCCAGCTGGTTGACTGTCAGGTGAACAGGAGCCAAATATGTGACCTGTGGTACCCACTCTCCAGGAAGCCTCCCCCTCCTTCTCACACTGAAGTTTGAAAATTGGTCCCATGGGTCTTACCACTGATTTTCTTCCTTATGAAATGCCTCTTGGCCCTGTCTTCACTCTGCTGCCAGTGGGCCAGGGGTGGCAACGGGAGAGAGGGGCAGGGTTGAGGAAGGTGAGAAGTGGAGAGAGGCTCAGGTCTCTGGGTCAGTTAAGAACCTCCTGGGAGACGCCCAGGGGAGACTCAGAAACTGCAGCCTCAGAGAGAGGTGTGCACATATTTTGAGATCCTCTGGTAGGATTTCAGAGCATCATGGATCTCTGCTGAAAGCCCCACCAGCTTGCTGAAAGCTTAGTAGCTGGCCAGAGGCCTGGAGCCTGGCTTAGCTCTTGCCCAAGGGGCCCCAGCCATGGGATTCTTTATTTAGAGGTCCTAAACTAGCAGCTCTAGAAATGAGTCTGGTCCATGGGTGTGCCTTATTTAGTCTGTTGAGTGCTTATACATTTAAAAAATGTATTGGAAACATTCAAAAATCAGGATATTTGTTGTTAAAAAGATCTAGATTTGTGGCTTCTTTTGAGACACCAGAAGTGCTGGCAACCTGGGTATACATTCCTCTGTGGCCATAGTCATCTGCCTCCTTGAGATGGGGCACCAGTTTTCTAATTAGCCCCAGGCCCCACCTGGCCCACTTATTGCTCAGCCCCTGTAAACATTTGCATTCATAATCCCTGATAAAACCTCTAAAATGTCAGAGCTGAAAGGGGCTTGAGCAATCATGTAGTTCCAGTTTCTTAGTTTCCAGCTGAAGAAATTGAGGTCCAGAGAAGGGAAGACTTTCCCAGGGCCATGTGGCCCAGGGTCAAGTCTCCTGCTCCCAGGTCAGTGGGCCATCTTTCCACCAGGGCTTCCTGGCACTTCACACTCAAGCCACCCTGAATGGAGAAAACCAGGAGACCCTGCCTTGCCTTAAATCCTGCTCTTCACCAACTTCAGATGGGTCTGTAAGATATGTACTCTATGTAGGTCTGGGAGACTAAGGCTCTGCCGTATAAAATGTGTCTGATATCCTTTAGCAACTCCTCAAGAGTTGCTCCTTCACAAACACTCTCCAGGGAGAGAAGCAGATCTCTGGTCACCCAGAGCCTGGATAGTAGTCCAAGGCTCAGGTTATTGTTGGTGCTGAAAAGGGTATTGACCTATCTTTCTTTGTCTACTTGAGAACCCGTGGATCAAAGCCAAGAGGAAATGGGAATTTATTATGTAAGGTAGCACCCCCAAATCTTAATATATTAATAACTTAATACAATAGAAGTTTGTATCCTGCTCAGTGAAGTTCCAGGTAAGTGTTCCCGATCAATAGGTATTGATCTTTCCAGCAGTGATTCAGGGACCCAGGATCTCCCCAACTTGTGGTGTCACTATCTTCAACAGAGGGCTCCACCAGACTCCATGAAAGGGGAAAGAGCAGGGAGGAGTGGTACATCTTTATGAGTCGAGCCTACACATGGCATTCGTCACTTCCTCTCACATTCTATTCAGTCATAGGGACCCACCTAACTGCATGGGAGGCTGGGAATTAATATAGCTGTGTGCCTAGGAACAAGAAGAAATGGCTTTGGTCAATAGCTAGCCAGTCGCTACAGACACATGCCTTCAGTACAGCACACATATATGTGTGTACACATGTGTGCATTCAGGCACAGATTTAACACAATCCCTATCAAATTAGCAACATCATTTTTCACAGTATTAGAAAAAACAATGCTAAAAAAGAGAAAAACAATGCTAAAGTTCATATGGAACCAAAAGAGAACCTGAATAGCCAAAGCAATCCTATGCAAAGAACAAATCCAGAGGCATCACATTGCCTGACTTCAAATTATACTACAAGGTTATAGTAACGAAAACAGCAGGTTTTATGTGGGTCAGAGGAGATGAAGCTGAGTCCATGTCAGAATGGTTTCTCTCCTTTCTTTCCATTCTCACCACCACTTTTCTCACCACTCTTTAGTTTTTCCCATGGACTATTAGAAAGAGAATCATCCCTCCAACTGGCCCCTCACCCCAGTCTTGTCCACTTCCCACAAAACTGCTAGAATGAGCCTTCTAGGGGTAGGGGAGTCCACAGATTGACTGACTTTTGTAAGTTGGTTTTACAGGGGCAGAAGAAGGCCATAGCCCTGTTCTTTACTCTTGAAAATACATTATAAAACCTTAACCAGAGCAGACACATTAACAATTAACTTATTTATATTACCAAAGAATTCTTTATTTCTCCAAGTTTTCATAGGTTTCTAGTAGATATCAAGGGGATTTCCTCAAAGAAAACCTTGATTAGAGGAATCAGTGAATATAAGCCTAGAGGAGGGCTTAGACATTATTTAATTCAGTCACAATACTTTGAGATTATGTACATTTTGTACATAGAGCAAGGTTTACCTGGATTTAGGAAAGTCACACATAGTGTTTTTGGATTCCCACCTTTTCAGGACCTTGATCTACCAATTAACTGCTCCTTCTACTTTGTTAATAACCTTTCCCAGGTATTTATAATTTCCCAAGTTTTTTGTTTGTTTTTAAATTTTATTTTATTTTAGATTCAGGGAGTATATGTGCATGTTTGTTTCATGAGTATACTGCATATTGGTGGTGATTGGGCTTCTAGTGTACCCATCATCCAAATAGTGAACATTGTACCTGATGGGTAAGTTTTTAACCCTCACCTCCTCCCCTCTTTTGGAATCCCCAGTGTCTATTATTTTCATCTTTATATCAATGTATACCCATTGTTTAGTTTAGACTTATAAGTGAGAAGGTGTGTTTTGTGGTATTTGATTTTCCGTTTCTAAGTTAGTTTACTAAGGATAATGGCCTCTAGCTCCATTCATGTTGCTGCAAAATATATAACTTTATTATTTTGCATGGCTGTGTAGTATTCCATGGTGTATATATACCACATTTTCTTTATCCAGTCAAGTGTTGATCGTCACTCTGAAGTTGGTTCTATGACTTTGCTATTGTGAATAGTGCTGTGATGAACATACGAGTATAGGTGTCTTTTTAACATAGTGATTTATTTTCCTTTGGGAGGATGCCCTGTAGTGGGATTGCTGGGTTGAATGGTAGTTCTCTTTTTAGTTATTCAAGAAATCTTCATACTGTTTTCCATAGAAGTGGAACTAATTTACATTTCCACCAACAGTGTATAAGTGTTCCCTGTTCTCTGCATCTATGCCAGCATCTGTTGTTGTTTTTTTAATAGTAGCCATTCTGATTGGTGTAGCATGATATCTCATTGTGGTTTTAATTTGCATTTCTCTGATGCTTATTTATGTTGATCATTTTCATGCATTTATTGGCAGTATTTATTCTTTTCAGAAATGTCTGTTTATGTCCTTTGCCCAGTTTTTAATGGGTTTTTTTCTTGTTGAGTTGTTTGAGTTCCTCATAGAATCTGGATATTAGTCTTTTGTCAAAGGCATAATTTGCAAATATTTTCTCCCTTTCTGTAGGTTGTCTGTGCACTTTGTTAGTTATTTCTTTTGCTATGCAGAAGCTTTTTAATTTAGTGAAGTCCCATTTGTCTATTTTTGTTTTTATTTCATTTGCTTTTGGGGACTTCATCATACATTATTTGCCTACGCCAATATCCAGAAGAGTTTTCCTAGATTTTCCACTAGAATTTTTATGGTTTCAGGTCTCAAATTTCAGTCTTTAATCCATCTTTAATTAATTTTTGTATATGGTGAGAAATAGGGGTCCAGTTTATTCTTCTGCACATGGTCAGCCGGTTTTCCCAGCACCATTCTTTGAATAGGGAGTCCTTTCCCCATCCCATTTACAATAGCCACACACACACACACACACACACATACATACACACACACACACACACACTTAACCAAGGAAATAAAAGATCTCTATGAGGAGAACTACAAAACACTGATGAAAGAAATCGTAGATAACACAAACATATGGAAAGACATCCCATGCTCAAGGACTGGAAGAATCAACATCGTTAAAATGACCACGCAGCCCGAAGCAATCTACAGATTTAACACAATCCCTATCAAATTTAGCCACATCATTTTTCACAGGATTGGAAAAAACAATGCTAAAAAAAAGGAAAAACAATGCTAAAGTTTATGTGGAACCAAAAGAGAACCTGAATAGCCAAAGCAATCCTATGCAAAGAACAAATCCAGAGGCATCTCATTGCCTGATGTCAAATTATACTACGAGGCTACATAACCAAAACAGCAGGTTTTGTCTGGGTTACTGGTACAAAAATAGATGTATAGACCAAGGGAACAGAACACAGAACCCAGAAATAAAGCAACATATCTACAACCAACTGATCTTTAACAAAAGTTTTTCCCCAGTGTTTAAGCAAGTTTAAGTATCTTTCATCTTAAATCCTCCCCTTCAGCAGGAACCTTTCCTGCTCCTTGTGATCTGATTCTTGCCTCCTCTACAGTCTCATCTCCCACTGTTTCTTATCTAATCTGCAAAGTACCTCCAGTCTTGCTGAAATCTGCCTCTAGTAGACCATGTGCTCTGTCTTTGTCACTTTGCACAAGCTTCTCTTTTTTCCTGGGTTGCCTTTTCCTCCCTCTCCACACTCCCTGCCTGCCCCCTACTACTAGTAACCCCGGCCTTCCTTTATGACTCAACACAGGCTTCAGGAGGCCTTTTCTGAGTGAGCATTTCTGGGTAAGATGTTACTTCTCTGTGGCATTTGTCACTGTCTAATTCATTATATATTTACTTGTCTTCCTCCCTGGAGCTCACAGACTCTTTTGCTCAGCACCCCCAGAGCTTGGCACTAGGAGAGACTCAATAAATGAGAGGCGAGTGACTGAATGGATCCAGCTTAATTACATGGGATGAACTGGCTGTTGTTCACTCTGCCTTTGGGGCTTGGTATCCACGTAGTCTCAGTGTTGGTCATATTTCAACCAGTGGGATTCTTGTCTTGAATGTGGGTGACTGAGGCTGGAGAGGTGGAAAAAGTGGCCTTGTTCTGTGGAATTGAGCCCATTCTCCTCAAGCACTAGAGTCTGTGTCAATGTCAAATCCACAGATGTGCACAAGGGACAGAAATCTCCCCTCTCCTTCCTGCCAGGGAAGGCTATTTCTTCCATTTCTGGCCTCAGTCCACTTCATCCACACTATTCTCTGGGGAAGTTTGGGGAAGGGCCCACACTGTTTATGGGCCCTTTGTTTCCTGTGGTGAGAAGTGCTGGATGTGAAAAGCATCCGGGGTGCTCTCTGGCCGGGGCCACAAAACTCGGCCTGGAACCCAGTCTCTGAGTTTAGGGGTGCATCAGGTATTCCTCTGTCCCACATGCTACCTGCCCCCAACTCTGTTGTGAATTCCACTTGGCAGGATTGGAGCATCGGTCTTGTTCAGTGCTGGGTTCCCCAAGCACAGGGTCTCACAAGTGAACGATTGGTACTTGGTGAATGAATGAAAATATGAAAGGTTCTGCTGTGTGTGTGTGTGCGTGTATGTGTGTGCGAGAGAGAGAGAGAGAGAGAATAAGAGAGAATGAGAGAAAGAGAGAGAGAGAGAGAGAGAGAATAAGAGAGAATGAGAGAAAGAGAGAAAGAGAGAGAGAGAGAGAGAGAGAGAGAGAGAGAGAGGACTGGATCGGCCACCAGGAGGTCTTGTTCCTTTTGTTAAAATATGTTGGTTCCAGAACTTCTCATGTTGGCTCAACTTTGGCCCTGCTTTAGGCTTGTTAAAAATTTTCTTAGAGTTGCGGTCTTGCTCTGTCACCCAGGCTGGAGTGCTGTGGTGCAATCACAGCTTACTGCAGCCTTTAACTCTTGGGCTCCAGCAATCCTCCCACCTCAGCCTCTCAAAGTGCTGGGATTACAGGCATGAGCCACTGCACCCAGCCTTGCTTTAGGCTTTTAAAAGATGTTTCTTGGATAGTTCAGGGCAGCTTCTTGGGTAGACCCCACAGCCCTGCCTCCCTTGGCCTCCTGGAGCACCTGTAGTGTGCCCAGCTTGTCTCTGCATGCTGGGAACTTTCCTGGTGTTAGTGCTGGAAGACCCGGATTCTGGGAAGCCCCTGCGTTTGGGATATGCTGAGATGGATGATCACTCTGAGCACCTGCGGCCCGCACATCTCCTCAGGTCCACAATCTGCAGGAGCTCCGGCGAAGCGCCTCACTGGCCACCAAGGTCTTTATCCAGAGAGACTACAGCGATGGGACCATCTGTCAGTTCCAGACCAAATTCCCCCCAGAGCTGGATAGCCGGGTAAGGATGCCTTTTTCTACACTTGGAACCCAGGGCTGTGATGGAACTGAGGTTCTTATTGGAATGTATTTTTTTCCAGGATCATATGACACATAACATCATAGGACACATAACCTGTTCGGCCATTTCAAAAGGATGAATTTTTAAAAATCTAAAGGATGATTCTTAATATTGTCTTACTGTCTCCTCATAGAAGTTAGAGCTGAAGGGATCTCAGGAATTTTCTGGTCTGGCAGCTCTCAAGTTTCAGTTGCCTAAGAATGATATAGAGAGCTTGTTAAACAAATGGAAATTCCTGAGTCCTACTGGATGATACAGGTGTTGTCCAGTGGCGCTGATTCAGCTGTTGGACTGTGGCTCAGGAGTCTCCATTTATTAGCAGCTGTTCTTAACCCTGGCTGTACATTAGACGTTCCTGGGGAGCTTAAAAAATCCCGAGGCTCAGACTGCAGCCCAAACCAACTACATTAGACCCTCTAGGGGTGGGGCTCTGGAATCCGAATAGTTTTAAATCCTAATTTTAAAATGAATTTTAATCATGATTGTTTAAACTTTAATATTTATTTATTTATACTTTTGTGGGTACCTATCAGGTGTATATATTTATGGGATACATGAGATACTTTGATATAGGCATGCCATGTGTAATAATCACATCAGGGTAAATGGAATATCCATTACTTCAGACATTTATCTTATGTGTTACAAACAATCCAATTATACTGTTTTAGTTATTTTAAAATGTACAATTAAATTATTATTGATTATAGTCACTCCGTTGTGCTATGAAATACCAGGTCTTTTTTTTTTTTTTTTTTTCCCCTTGATGGAAATCCAGGATGGAGTGCAGCTCCCTGTAGCCTCTGTCTCCCAGCTAAGGTGATCTTCCTGCCTCAGCCTCCCAGGTAGCTGGGGTTACAGGTTCGTGCCACCACACCTGGCTAATTGTATTTTTAGTAGAGATGGGGTTTTGCCATGTTGCCCAGGCTTGTCTCAAACTCCTGGGCTCGAGTGATCCGCCCTCCTTGGCCTTCCGAAGTGCTGGGATTACAGGTGTGAGCCACCATGCCCAGACCAAATGCCAGTTCTTAAACCTTATTTTTTAATGAGGAATTCCCAGGTGAATCAGAATCAAGTGGTTCATAGATTACACTGGGAGAATTGCTGGTCTTGTTCAGCTGGTCTTCTTCAGAAACAGTGCTGCTTCTCATCCTTGGCTGCACGTTAGAGGCACCTGGGAATTTGATAAAGGAACCTTGCAGGGCGTCAGCTTGGGTAGGGCAGGGCAGTGGTGATCTTTGCTGCTCTGACCTATCCTCCCTCTTCCCAGACCATTGACTCAGAATCTCCTGGCGGGGGAGACTTGGGCATCATAGGGTTTAAAGACTGCTCAGATAATTTAAGTGTGCAGCTGGAGCTGAGAACCATGAAGTCTTTGTTACTAAAACTGTGGCCTGTGGATCAACAATATCAACATTACCTGGGAGCTTGATAGAAATGCAGAATCTCGGGTCCCTCCCTGGATCTACTGAATCCGAATCTGGGTTTTAATCTATTCCTTGGGTTATTCAGATATGCATGAAATTTTGAGAAGCTCCACACTAGTCCATCCTTCTCATTTAGCAGAGGAAACCGAGGGCCAGAAAGAAGTGACTTACGGGAGTTAGTAAGTACCAGATGGGCTTAAGTGCCCTGCCTCTCTGCTTTTTCACAGGACTCTTATTTTCTTGCTGACGCAATTGCATCTTTCATGAGTACAGATCAAACTAGATGCCTTCGTGATCACAGTCTTGCAGGAAAAGCTTAGAGACTTAAAGGAGGAACTGCAGGCTGCTTTTCCCTTCTCCCTGCCTCGGGCAAAGGGGAGAGCCGGATGCACCATCCCACAGTCTGCTGGGTGGCATAAAAGGCAGTCAGCCAAGGGCTCTGCCCACAGCCTCTGCCTCTAGACTCAGCTAGTTGGGTGACTCATGGACCTCAGGCTGCTGTGATGCATCAGCTGCTGAGTTTTGCTTCTGGTCCAGGAGTGTCTGCAGCTTTCATCCTAGGGCTGCCCTACAGTGGGCCTGGGATTGCGGAAGCCAGAAGGCAGATCCCGACCTTTCATTCAGCAGCCCAGCAGATCTGAATGGGTTTGGGAAGTGGGGGCAGGGATGGTCTGTACGGATAGGACCCCGAGCCAGCTTTTGGAGAGAATGTGGGTCTCTTTCTCATCTTAGCATGCTTGTCCTGTAGAGCGGGGTGACCCCCAGGGTGGAGCAGCAGGGCTTGTGGCATGGACTAGATGGGCAGGATTTTCATAGGATTTTCTCTCTGAGTTCTTCCCAGGTCTGTGTGGGGGGAAATCCTAAGCTTCTAACTATTCTTGGACGAAACTTTTGTCCTAGAGAGGCAGGGAGGTCCCTAAACTGTGTGATCAGCAGTTCTGGTCCTGCTGCACGAGTGGGGAAGAAGCTACTGTAAAGAATGTGAAAAGTAGGGCTACGATGTTGACACTTTGACACCTGCTGAGTTTGGAGTGTGACCTTCCCGGCTGTCTGGTGTTACACAGTGAAGGGCACAGACTGGGGTCAGAGCTGTAACCTTGGACAAGTTCTCTTATCAGTCACTACATATTTATTGAGCACTTAGCATTCACTAAATATTTATTGAGTATGTATTAGGCTCTAGAGATACAGGAGTAAACTCATGGCATTTATTTTCTACTAGATGGTATAGAAAATAAAAAAGCAAGCAAATACAGTTGACCCTTGCACAACACGGGGTTAGGGGTGCCCATCCCCTGCACAGTCAAAAATCTGGATATAACCTTTGGCTTTCTAAAAACTTAACTACTAGTAGCCTACTGTTGACTGGGAGCCTTCTGATAACACAAACAGTTTATTAACACACATTTTGCATGTTATGTATATTATATGCTGTATTCTTATAATAAAGTAAGCTAGAGAAAAGAAAATGTTAAGGAAATCATAAGGAGAAGAAAGTATATTGACTACTTATTAACTGGAAGTGGATCATCAAAAAGGTCTTCATCCTCGTCATCTTCATATTGGGTAGGCTGAGGAAGAGGAGGAAGAGGACAGGTTGATCTTGCTTTCCCAGGGGTGGCAGAGGCAGAAGAAAATTCACATATACACGGACCCACACAGTTCAGACCCATGTTGTTCCAGGGCCAACTGTAAATATACCTCGCTCAGGAGATAACAAATACTAGAAGAATAAGGGGAGGATGTCAGGGGGGTTGGGTGTGCTGGGGAGAGGTGAATGATTCTGGGCACAGGGGGAGGCTGTTGAATAAGGTGAGACCCGAGGGTGTTAAGGGTGTCATGGCAGCCTGCAGGGGAAAGTGTGGCAGCTGAGGAGACAGACACAAAGGGCCTGAGGCAATTTCAAGAAGCAGGTGTACTGAGTGAGGAGGAGAGGAGGAGATGGGCCCAGGGGTAGCAGGGTCAGGCCATGGAGGGCCTAGCGGGCATTGTAAGGACTTCTTGGATTTTACTTGCAGAGAGATGGGAAGATTGTGGGAGTTCTTGATCACAGCTGTGACGTAATCTGACTTTAACAGGAAGTTAGGGCAGGAGCAGGGGCAGGGAGGCCGGTGAAGGGGCCAGAGACGGTGGCAGCTGGAACCACAGAGCAGTTCGTGGTCTGCGTGGTCTTAGGCCCACAGAGCAGTCCTCACCTGTAAAATGGGGATGACAGTAGTACTTTTCTGATAGAATTGTTGTGAGGGTTCAATAAAAGAGTGTGTTTCCTGGCACATAGAAAGTGCTTAATACATATTAGCTATTCCTGTTATGGATACGGGCAGGACAGCTTCTCAGGTGTCCAAACACACAGGGCTGTGGTGTTGTGGGTGACCTCTGAGCTAGATATGCCCCTTCCTGGTCTCACTGAAGCAGTCTCGTGCAATCCCATCCACACATGGAGAGCCCCTATGAATTTAGTCCTGAGCTCTCTCACAACCAGCAAGATGGGACGTGTCAAAATCACTAGAAAAGTTGTTCTGATCTTCTGCAGAAAACATCTAGGATATCATGGGAGTTTCCTGTTTCCAAGGGAGGACAAGCAACCATTCTTATTCCCATTTTATAGATGAGGAAACTGAGGCCTAGATGGTTAAGCTGTAAGTTCAAGGTCACGCAGCCCGTTAGTTGATGGCCATGTCTGGACTGGCCCCCCAGTCTCCTGACTCCCAGGCCAGTGCTCTTTCTGCTCTGCCTGCAGCCTCTTTGGTCTTACCTGTGTGCCAATGTCATCTCCCCCATCTACATGGCCCCACCATTGTCACCCCCAGCCCCACCTGTGACTGTGCGCACTCCAGGAAGGCTAACCACAGCCTGGCTCTGTCCCCCTCTCCCTCCAGATCGAGCGGCAGCTCTTTGAAGAGACTGTGAAGACCCTCAACGGCTTTTATGCAGAGGCTGAGAAGATTGGGGGCAGCTCCTATCTTGAGGGCTGCCTGGCCTGCGCCACGGCCTACTTCATCTTCCTCTGCATGGAGACCCACTACGAGAAGGTGGCCCCTCCCGCCCCACCGTGCGTCCCCTCCCTCAGGGCTGCCCTGCGGCACGCTCATCCTTGTCTGGGTCCTCTTTTTGCAGGTTCTCAAGAAGATTTCCCGCTACATCCAGGAGCAGAATGAGAAGATCTTTGCGCCTCGAGGCCTCCTACTCACAGACCCCGTGGAGCGTGGGATGAGGGTTGTATCCTTCTGGGCTGCTCTGTGTGAGGGCACAAGACTGCCAACCAGTAGAGATCCTGGTGAGGCTGCCAGGAAATGGGGCCACCTTAGGGGCCTCCACTCAGATTTTCCCAGGATTCCCCACATCAGTGGTCCTCAGCCCTCCTTCGCCACCATAAGTTATTGGAGGCTTTGTGAGTTTCAGGGTTTGCACTTGTTGGGCTGCATGTAATCAGTGCTTAGAATATGCCAGCTATCATGTGAAGTGCTTTGAAAATATGAATTCATGTACTTCTCATAACAATCTTACCAGGTGGGTTGCTCTGATTATTCCCAGCAACCTGCTCAGAGTCGTGCAGCTGGTGAATGTGGGAGCCAGGAATTGCGCCCAGGCTCACCCTTAACTGCAAAGACCCCTCCAGGAATATGCAAATCACCACATTCATTTACAGGTCCTCGGTCTCATGCAGTCCTCATGGAATTTCCCGTGGCAGGTCCCATTGTCCTCCTTTCGCAGATGAGAGACGTGAGGTCTAGGATGAGGTGACTCCCCCAAGGTCTCAGTCCTGGTGAGAGGCTGGACAGGGGGTGGGGCGTGGTTCTGCCGACTCCACCTCCACTTGGAATAGTGTGATCTGGGTGTGCACACATCCCTTCCCCCAGGCAGCAACAACACGAGTAGAATTGCTAAAAAATAAAGTTTACTGGAAAACTGAGGAGAAACAGAGTCAAAAAACCACAAACACCCAGAATCACGTGTTGACAAAGCCCAGTGAGAGGCACTTGTTTTTATTGAGCCTTTGCTATGTGCCAGGTTTTGTGCTAAGTGCCTTATATACATTTCATCTAATCTCCACACTAACCCCTAGATTCTATTCTTAATCCCCATTTTGCAGATGCGATAATGGATGACTAACAAGTTAAGTGACTGGTGTAAGGTCACATAGCTTTGTGAGTGCCTGAGTCAGGACTTAAACTCAGGACACTAAAGTTCTCATACTTCCTGTGCAGTACCACCACCTTCCTGGGCACATCTGTGTCCTAAGATATGGTCATTAGACCCACTGGAATGTAAGCTCCATCAGGGCAGCCACCCTGTCTGCTGTGATCACGGCTGTGTGCCCAGCACAGGGCCTGGCCTTACAAGTCTGCCTAATTGTTAGCTAAGTAATGTGCATGGATGGGCTTGGGGAGGGTCTAGCTCCCAGGCCTCTACATCCCTACTGTCTAGGCAGCAGCACAAGCCCACTTTCCCACTCCTCTGCCGGACTCCATCCACTGGTTCATGTCCGACCCCTGCTCAGCAGCTGGGCTCGCAGTTCTCCTTAACCGTCGACCCCAGATTGAAATCTCCATCTACGAGGACCGGTGCAGCAGTGGCAGCTCCAGCAGTGGCAGCAGCAGTGGCAGTGGCAGCAGCAGCGGTGGGGGTGGTGGGGCGGGGGCCCGGTGACTGGCCGAGAGTCCCTGTAGGGAGGTGTACGGCCGGAGTGAGGGCCTCGCAGACCTGCGGCGGCTGCGCTACCAGAGCACCCGCTTCTGAGTCATTCTCTGGGCCCACCCTGCTGCCCGGGGTGTGAGGGAGGGTGACGGGCCTCATATTTCCTGTGGGCCATCAACCTATGACCCCCATCCCTCACCCCCAGCTGGATCAGTCCATTTCCTGACCTGGGGGCTTTCCCTTCCTGATGGGGCTGGTCTGGGCCACACAGAGACAGATCTTCCTAGGAAGGCTGGGGTGGGGAGAACACAACCTAGGCGGCCCCTCTCTTCCACAGCCCCTCTCCCAACCCCACGAGAGGGGCCCAGGTCTGCCACATAGAGGACTCCCACACTGCATGACCCCTCATTCCCAAACCCATGTCCACCAGGACTCTCTCTCTTGGGCCTTGCGTCCTGTGGCTGTCTCCCAGTATCTGCTCCTTCTCATGCCCCTGCAGGGCCCCGGCCTGTCTATGATCCTGCCTCCACCAAATTGAAGGTGTGGGGAGATGAGTGCCGTGGTTGGGAGCTGTTCAGCCCACTCCTGACCTCTTCTAGACCTATGGCTTTCCTGGCCTGCAGCCAGAGCTGGAGGCCAGCTCGGCCTTGCCGGAAGCATCCAACTTTGAGACTTTGCAGGCTGCCAGGTGCTGGTTGGGGGGCACACAGCCTGGGGCTCTGGGAGGTAATATGGGAGTCTGGAGAAACTTTGCGGAGAGACATAGCCATACGGGGCCTGAACCTCCTGAACTGGAGCCAGTTTCCTGAGATTAGAACCTGTATGTATGCACATGTGAATGTATGTGTGAGTGCACATGTGTGTAAGTGCAGTGTGCATAAATGTGTGAGTCTGCGTGTGTTAGCATGCCTGTGTGTGAGCGCATGTGTGTGCACCAGTGCACAAATGTATGAATGTGGGTGCATTTGTAAGCACACCTGTGTGTGTATGAGTACATGGGCACACATGCGTGCACAAGTGTGCCTTTATATGAGTGTGAGTGCATGCATGTGCATGAGCACGTGTGCACAAGCATGTATGTATGATTGTTCGTGTGTATGAGTGTGTGTGTGTATGCAGGTGAGTGCATGTGTGTGTGAGTGTGTTTGTGTGTTCCCCTTGGCTGCTAGGCCAATGACTGCTTCTCTGCTTCCTGCTGTCTTCACTACCTGAGGGTCCGTGACTTCTTCCCTGTGTGGGTCCAGCCTGGTTCCCTGTAAATAAATGTCCAAAAGCCCCTTGCCCTTCCCCTAGGGCTACCAGGGAACGTACTCTACCGCATACATTCTAGTGGAAGAGAAGCTGGGGTTCTAGGAGAGAAGAGCCAAACCTTGGTGGCCTTTGGTGCCCCCTCTCAGCTCCCCATGACAAGACGACGGGGCAACAGACACTGTGTGTTCAGCCTTCCCCCGGGGGCTGGGGCTCTTTAAGGCTTGGTAGGTGAGGTTTCCGTGGACCTTCAAAGGTGCCAGCAGCCTGCAGGGGAAAGGCAAACTCCCTCCTTGCAAGGAAAGGAGATGTCCAGCCAGTGATGCCTGGCTTCCGAGGCCCAGAGGAGCAGGTGGGATGGGAGCGGCCCCTGGGGCTGGTGTCCCGAAGATGAAATGAAGGGGGCTGCCTACCTCAGTTGGCGGGAGGTGCTAGAAGTGGATGTGCAAGACCAGCCACTGCAGGTAGCTCTCTGGAACCAAAGAGATGCCTGCTTTTCTAGCAGACATGGGAGCAGCATGTGGGAAACAAGGGCCTACCCAGAGAGCAGAGAGAGTCCGCCTAGTCCTTGCAGCCTCAGGAAGTCTTGGGCCCATGTGAGTCCTGGTCCAAGGATCCCCCTGGAGAGCTGCAGTTCAGTGGGCTCCACTGCAGCCCCTGGCCACAGCCTATGCCCACCCTGGGCCCCTGTGGGGCTGGGCATTGTGTCTGACCTGTGCATCTCCCATGGGAGGGCTGGGCACAGGCAGTGCCATATTCTTTTATTTTTTCTTTTTCCAATAAAAGAACTTGCCCAGCATGAGGCTCTGTGATGCTTTCTCTGCCCCATGACAATGGAGGGTCTGTTCTATGCCCCAGGACCACATGAGGGGATGCTCGGCTGCCTGAACCGGACCTGACATGGGGAGCAGGATGAACCCTGTCTTTTTGGAGCTTGTAGTCTACTGGGGAGGCAAACACTTCAGCGCCTTTAATCTGGAATCTTTGGGGCACCCGTAGCCTTGGGTGGGGGAACAGGTTGGGCTGAAAGCCAGGCCAAAAGTAATCAATGATATCAATAAATGCTCATTTCTTGAGCTCTTCCCCTAGGTTGGGTCCTGCTGGGAGCTGGATCACACAGGTCACTCAGTACTGAAGATGAGAAAGTAGCTGGATGATCACTTCTGGGCCTTTTGGCTAAGATCAGGTGTGGAGAAAGTAGCTGGATGTTGGAACCTAGCAGAGTTGTGTCTTGAATTTTATAATTTATTGAGCACCTACTATGTGCCGGATACTTGGCTAAAACCATACATTAGAGCTGGGAGGGGATTTAAAGATCACTTGAATCCTGTCACAGAGGTCCAGAGAGGGTGGGTGACTTGCCCCAGGCCACACAGCTGGTTGCTGATGACAGGGTCCAAGCTTGGAACCCAGGTCTCCTGACTCAGTGCCCACTCTGATACCACAGGGATGGCACCCAGATGGGAAGCTGCCCGAGGCTGCAGGGAGACTGGGGTCACACACTCAGGTCTGTTCCTGGAGAGGAGCTCATCAGACCTCCTCTTGGGTGGGGGCTGGGCAGTCCCCTCTGGGTGGTTCTCATATTTGTTCTTACTCTGCTTAGGGCAGCTTGCTGCTTGCCTGAGCTGTGCGCAGCCTAGACTCACTCCCTCTGCTGGTACCTGGGCCGTGTGTGGGTTGCCACAAGTGAGGGTGTTCTCTCACATGAGGGCGGGTTCATTCTGTTTTCGGCTAGGAAGTTTGCTCTACCCCGAGGCCAGATTTGAACCCAAGCTCAACTCTTCGAGAGAGGAGGTCCTGGGAAGGGGTGAGGATTTACTAAACGGGTAAAACCAAATCCAGATGCTTATCTGACTGACAGGCATTCGACCCTTCCATTTTCAAATGGTAATCATCATAACAAACAATAGTAGCTGACGTTTATTTAGCACTTCCTGTGTGCCCGGCACTAGGCTAAGACTCTATACATAATTAGTCATTCGATCCTCACAGCAACCCTCCATGGCATGGATTCTTATTTCCCATTTTACATATGGGGAAACTGAGGCTCATGGAAGTTAAGTAACTGGGAAGTTGCAGATCTTGGCTTCGAATCTAGGCAATCTGACTCCAAACTGCAGGGCAGAAGACAGATCCAGCCTCAAGAAACCCTTTAGCAGCTTGAGGGCCTCAGCCATTCTGGGATCAAGATCAGGCAGATTCCCAGGGAAGGACTTGGAGCTATGCCTGGGCTTTGAGGCAGAGCTGGCACCTCCACTTCCAGGACATCGCGGGCGTGTTCATGGGCTGTGCTTGCAGGCATGCGAGACTTTCTCTCTGCCGGCTTAGTTACAGGCAGTGGCCTGTCTCTCTGCGGTCTGGCTGTAGCCGTGTCCCTGCACCCACCTTGCCAGCCAGGGACACGCCCTGTCAAGACCCAGGAGCAGCTCCAGCCTCAGCCAAACTGTCCCAGGTCCCAAGTGAGGCCCCAGCCACCCAGGCATGCCCCAGGAAGCTCCTGCTGCACACGCTCCTCTCCCTGCGCCAGCACCCGCTGCCTGGCTTCCTTCCTTTGACTGCACACGCTCCTCTCCCTGCGCCAGCACCCGCTGCCTGGCTTCCTTCCTTTGGCTGCAGGCGGGCTGTGTGAAACCACAGGGTTTACAGAAGCTCGAGGTGCCGCTGAGTGGCAGAATTGTGCACTGCACTCGGGGAACCAAAGGTGGAGGCAGAAAGAACTATGGCTGTTGTGACACATCCCCCACGGCTCCCCAGCTGGCAGCCACTGCCACTCGCAGAGACTTTTCTGCGGCCGGCTTCCAGAGGTGCAGGGCAAAGGTGGAGTCCGGTAACTTTCTCCCTAGGGCCAGCCCCTGGGCTGTCTTCACGGCACCAGTAGCCTGGGAAACTCCACATCCCTCTCCACACCTCTAGAAGGACTCACAATGAGGGGGGACCAGGCAGGAGGCATCACCACCTGGTTTGGGCTTTACTATTCACCCAGGGATAAGGCAAGGCAAACACCACTCCAGATCAGATCTGAATTTGAGCTCTGGCTTCATGACATTAACACATGAAGACTCTTGGAGCCTCAGTTTCCCCAGTTTTAAAATAAGGAGACTAATACCTCACAGAGTTATTTAGACCCGAGGTGTTCAACCTTGGTGGCAATGAGTGTCACCCAGGAGCATGAAAAATGACCGATGCCTAATCTTATCCTCAGAGATTCTCATTTAATTATTTTGGGGGACAGCTTGGGTGTCAGGATTCTAAAGAGTTTCCCTGGTGATTCTAATGTGAAGGTAAGGCTGACAATCCCTGGTTTTGACAGTACCTATAGCCTATAAGCCTTTAATACACCTCTGAAAATGCCTGAGACCTGAATAAGAAGTTTATGGTTCTACAGAAGCAGTCAGACACAAAAATGAGTATGTACCGTGTGACTGCCCTTATAGGAAACTCAAAGACAGGCCAAACTAGCCTTTGATTGGGAGTCAGGATCAAGATTACCCTGGGTGGGGGGTAGCAAATGGATGGGGACCTGGGGGGCATCTGGGAGCTCAGGATGTTCTGTTTCTTGACCAGAGTGCCAGTTACACAGGGGTGTTCACTTCATGAGAATTCACCGAGCTGTACACTTAGGAGCTGCGTATTTGTCTATACCAGTGATATATTTCAATAAAATTCACCAAAAAAAGCCTATTGGCTACAAAATAGGAAAAGAAAGGACAGACTTGAAATTAATGTTTTGTTAAATATCTGGAAATGTAACACATATGCCAAACAGACAACTGCAACTCTATGTTACGTGTGTGTGTGTGTGTGTGTGTGTGTGTGTGTGTGTGTGTGTGAAAATGTAATGTCTGCCCTGCTGAGGGTGGGGCCTCTAAAAGGGAAGGTCTCTGATGCTTAAGAAAATCTGAAAACAGCCCAGGTTCACACCAGGAGTTCTTAACCTCGACCCGACTGCATTCATGTGCATATTATGTGCCGTTATCTGAGGAGAGAATCTACAGCTTTCAGCAGATTTTCAAAAGGGTATGCAACCCCCTAAAAAGGTTAAGAACAATTGGTTTTGAGGAGTCAGTGAGAAACTGGCCGTGAATGTGCTTGGCATGAAAGAGGTGCTTGGTAATGTCAGTTTCTTTCTTTCCTTTCAGAGCCCAGCCTTTGGGGGTTTCCTCATGACCCTTCTCGGGAGACTTCTAGGAGGATTTATTCTCCTGGCAGTGCCAAGGGCAGCCTGCACCAAGCTCACAGTTCTTCCTGCAAGAGGATGTTCAAAGGGCCTGTCATTTCAGCATCTGCTGGACAGCAGAACTTTGTGTGCAAGATCCTGGAGCTGCGTTGGGTCTTGAATCAGGGACAATGGAGGAAGTGGGAAGGTGTGAAGGGAGTCAGAGGGCTGTGCCAGCTGCCCCCCTTCCCACCTCCAGCAATTCACTTAACTTTCCTGAGTCTCAGCTTTGTCATTATGAGAATACATGTATTTATAAATAATCATCTGTTTCTCCAATGTAAGATATTATTGTTATTGCAGAAGTGATACTAGGATCTATTATACGATGGCCTCATGATATAGATTTATAGCAGGCTTCAGATTCTGGCATAGTATAAACAGATACTTATCCAAGGGTTCACTAATTCCCTAATAAATGCCAGGAACATTCATGTACATTATTATTCCATTTAATTCTCCAACACTGGGGTGTTGAAATCTTATTTTACAGATGAGGAAACTGATGTTCTAGGTGGTTAGGTAGCTTGACAAGGGCTAGTAAGTGTCAGAGCAAAGACTTGAACCTAAGTCTCTGACTCCAAATCCCACTCTCACTCTGCCACAAGAGTGAGATGTGGGAGATGAGAGACTGTTCTACCTGGATTGACTCATAAAGATAGAAGACAGATTCCAGACCAGAGAGAAACTCGTGGGCAAATGTATCCCCAGAAAAATTAGCTTTGCAGGGGCATGAAGGTGCTAGCTATTTTAGAGTAATTCAAGTTATTGATTTCTGTAATGGAAAAGTGATTGGGAACCAGCTACCACCTGAGAACAGTGCTGAGTGAGTCCCCAAGAAGGGGGAAATGTTACACACAAGCTTACATACAGCTTACAAGACCTCAGAGATGGCGAGGGTCCTTTTCCCTGCTGCCCGCAATTAATCAGTACACTTCTCAAGGGCAGGGAGCCTGCCTTACTCACTCCCCCACCCTCACTCTCACCTCTCCCGGTCCTAAGTGCTTGTCACAGGGCCTGGCCCTGGCCAGGTGAATGGAAGATTCTGCCCATCTCAGGCTGGCAGGAAGAGGCAAGCATATACAGATGTGTCATCTGCAGACCTGTGGGGCAATGTGCCACTGAGAAGCAGCTCAGAACCATGCAGGCAGGCAGTGGTCACTGAAGGATACAATTCACCTGCAAGTGTTCACCTTATAACTCAGTTAAAGGGTGGATGCAGTGACCCCAGGCCACCCCCTGAGCTGGGCAGCAACTCTCAGTGATGTTGCCCTGGCTGTGACATTGTGACTCTGCTCATGACCTCTAGCTATCCTGGGAGAGGAGGGGAGGAAGCGTGTGTCCCACCCCAGTCGGCCCTGCCTGATGCTCCCCAAACACCATTTCGAGGTGGGTAAATCCTTCTGGTCCTGAATGCTTTACCTGAGAGATCTGGGCCTCAGGCCCTAGAGAGTGAATTACTGTGAGTGAATCGCTGGCGGGCGGGCGGGCTGGCTAAGTGAATGGGTACAGAGAAGATGGGTGTAGAGAGATGATGATAGATGAGAGATGAGCGAGAGGCCTGCCTGGCTTGAGATGGATGCTGGCAGACCCTGGAGAGGCAGGTGAATGGATGGGTACCGATCGCCCCTGGGCTCCCCAGTGCAGACCTAATACAGGGCTGGAGCTCTTCAAAGGGAAGATGCTGTGTTATCCCAGTCCCTACATGAACTCCACATTTGTAACTTTGAGTGATGGATGTGTCTTGTTGGGAAGAAACCTTATAGTCTAATATTGTCCCAGCTAATGGCTTATGGATTGTTGTAAAGTCAGGCATTGCTGGAAGTGAAACCAGGAGGTTAAAGGTCCTGGTACAGATTTTATGACAATATCTGCATTTCATCAGTCAGGCACTGCAGCAAGTACCTTACAGGCTCAATGAAGCCTCACAACAACTCTGAGGATTTTATCACTGCCTCCATTGTGTGGATGAAAAAACTGAGGCTCAGAGATGGAAAAACTTCTTGAGGCCACTTCCGAATGCCTGGGTGGAGGGTCTGGCCTTCAAGTCCATTTGATCCCAGAGTTTCAGTGTGAAGGGAAAATTTTAAGGACAGGTGAAAGGGAGAGGGGAGGGCCATAGGATTTGTGCTCCGCTCTAAGAAAAAACATGGCATTTTGGCACATGCGAGACCCCTTCTGCAGTGGGAAGAGGCGCTGAGACTTTCCAATGACTAGGTGCCCTGAGGGCATCCCCAGGCTTCCTTCTCCCTCTCTTTCCTCTGTGTCAGCCTTCGAGGGCTCTCAACCTTGAGTCTGGGGACCTGAACTGCAGAGAGGGTGTATGTCTGGCTCACTTTCCTTCCTTTGGCCTAAACTTGTCCTTCTGCCATGGTCCCCACAAGCAGTTGGGGAACGAGGATGTGCTTTTCTCCTATTCCAGGGGCTCTACAGCCAGGTCTGGGGTGGAGGGAGGGAAGTTAATCCTTAGATTTGTGGGGAGGGTGCTTTAATGACTCTAGGGGATGAGATCCTTCCTGGCTGCTCTGGGGCTGGCCATGAAGAACGAGAACCAGCTACCTTTAGCGGAGTTATTCTGGCCCCAGACTGCTTTCCTGCTGGCAGGCAGGCAGAGGGCATGAGGTTCTGGGCGGGACATTCTGGGAATGGGTGATACAGATTCTTCATCTGCCGCACCCTTCTCCTGACCCTGCCTCCCTCCTCACAGCTGAGCAGGCTCGTCTCTGCATTCGGGACGTCCATTCAGATCTGTATTTAATCCCAGCTGAGTTCTTTTTTTTTTTTTTTTTTTTTTTTTTTTTTTGAGACGGAGGCTCGCTCTGTCGCCGGGGCTGGAGTGCAATGGCCGGATCTCAGCTCACTGCAAGCTCCGCCTCCCGGGTTTACGCCATTCTCTCGCCTCAGCCTCCCGAGTAGCTGGGACTACAGGCGCCCGCCACCTCGCCCGGCTAGTTTTGTTTTGTATTTTTTAAGTAGAGACGGGGTTTCACCGTGTTAGCCAGGATGGTCTCGATCTCCTGACCTCGTGATCCGCCCGTCTCGGCCTCCCAAAGTGCTGGGATTACAGGCTTGAGCCACCCTGCCCGGCCAATCCCAGCTGAGTTCTAAGGTCCAAGTGTGGTTCTTCTGTTACTTGATGGGCACGTATCCTGACTCAGTTTCCATGTCAGCAGAGCAGGAAGGACAAGCCCTGCCTCTCTTATTCTTGAACTTGTTCATATACTTGGGCTTCTGGAACACGTGGAGCTTTCTGGAGAAGGGTGCTGGGAGCAGCCTGGGGCTGAGCTCTTTTGAGGAGCAGCCGGCAGCCGGGCAGGGAAAGAGACCAGACGGGGGCGCAGATGCCTTGGGAAAGTCGTAGCTCCTTTTTGGGCTTTGGTTTCCACGTCTGAAAAGGAGAGGATGGGACTAGATGACTTCTCAGCTGTTCCTGGATTTAAAGCTGTAGGATTCTGTGATTGCTGAGGGCCAAATTCCCAGGCCAGCTCACTAGCTCCCGGTGACCTCTGCTCTGTGTGGCACAGTCCATGCCATGCCCGCCCAGCTCAGTTCACCTTGTTTTATGACTATTCTCTCTGGGAATGGCACCACATGAGAATTCAGCTGAACACAGCACAGCCCAGGCCCCTGGAAGGTTGGCTCTGCCCCTTATGGTCATTTGCCATCTTTTTCTGGTGAATCTGTCAGTTCCCTGGAGGTGGCCCCATCCTCCCCATCTCTCCCATCACAGGTGTCCCGGGTGGCAGCAGGGTGCACCAGGAAGCAGAGGAGCTTTGGCACTGAATGGGCCCGGGGCTCCATCCTGAACATGGCTACTTAATAATAATTATATCTCTAATTTGTTGGGGACTTTCTATGTGCCAGGCACCATGTCAAGTCTAATATAATAACTTCATGAGGTATTATCCCCATCTTGCAGATGGGAAAACTGAGGTTCAGTGACACTTTACCTACTTTAAGTCTTTGCTCAATGCCTCTTTCTCAGGGAGCGCCACCCTCACCCCGCTATTAAAAATGGCATTCCACCTCCATCCTGGCCCTCCCAGATGGCCTTGATGTTACTCTTCTCCAGCCCACCATAGCATGTATCATGCTCCAACACGCTACAGACTTTCCTTATTCTGGGTATTGTTTAGTGCCTGCCACGTCTTGCTAGGGAAGGGACCTTTGTCAGTGTTGTTCACAGATATATATCCCAAGCCACTAGAACAACACCCAGCACACAGTAGGTGTTCAGTCACTGTACATCACATGAACAACTGGTTAAATAACTTCCTCAGTGTCAGTTACCTAGAGATTACACAGCATAAGGCTTAAGAACCCAGGTTTTGGAGCCAGTCATGAGTTTGAATTACAGCTCTTGCCACTTTAGCTAGCTATATGACTTTGCATAATTTACTGTTTCTGAGCCTCAGTTTCTTGGGTAATAAAATAGACTAATAACGTTTATATTCTGGGATGGGTGTGAGGATTCATGGAGACATGGATGTAAAGTTCTTGGCATATGGCAGGCATTGCATAAATGTTAGCTGCTTTCCTGGAGGATGTTTTTCTTCTCTCTTGCATCTCATTTTCCCTCTGGTGGCCTATTTTTTGACCACTTCACTGTCAACAGTAGTTCCTTGGAGGACAAGTCACCGTGGGAGGGGTTGGCATCATCTGTGGTGTTAACCAGCCCATGTTCTTTTGCCTTCCTTCCAGGATGTGCCTGTTGCTACGAAGACACAACAGCAACGCCTGGCAGGTTCCTGGCCCCTGTGGCTGGGATTCTGGCCTCAGAGAAGGCTGGCCTTGGGGACAGGGAGGCAGGGAGGGGCTCGGTTTGCCTTCTGGGCTGGAAGTCTGGGTGGAGGTATCAGCCTGGAATCTGTTGGAAGAACTTTGCTGGCTCCCTGCAAAAATGAAATGCTCATCTTCCTGTCTCCATGGGGCTCTTGGAGTCTGGAGCGGAGTTCCTGCTTGGGCTGAGGTCCAGTGGCACTGGTCTGGGTGTGATGCCCAGACCCTAGGAGGGGGCCATAGCAGCCAGAGTGACATGTAATCAAACTCCTGGCCCTCAGAATGGCACCTTCCCAGAGTAGGGTTGGCAACCATGTAGATGCTTGAAGAGGCCTGGTGGATGGTTTACCATTCTGCCTCAGCGAAGGCTGACCGAGCCCGCCTGGCGAGGGTACTCTCGACATGAGCGAGCACTGCCACCTCTTCTTGTAGACTTGAACGTGACCGTGGGGAGGACTGTTTCAGATCACTGGGCCTCCAGGGGCTCCATTTTCCCCTTCCCAATCTTGCTCTTGATCCTGGGCAGCATGAGTGACTGTGGCTTTTGCTTAAACCAATTCACCATCCCAAATGAAGAAGGGAGTGGTAGTTGAGAGTGCCAGCAGACAGCCAGACTCCTGGGATCCAATCCTGCCTTCATCTGTCTGGGCTATGTGACCCTGCACAAACCATTTAGCTTATCTGTAAACCTGGGATAATTACAGCACCTTCCTCTTGAGATTATTGTGAGGATTAGACGAGTTGATTATTGTGAAGACTTTAGATTCAACCCAGACACGTCGAGCCCACTAAATGTAAGCTATTATTGTCATTTTAAGGTGTACATGCCTGTGAAGAGGGAGTTCTTGAGCAGAATAAAAATGGTATTATTCTTATTATTTGGTTTCTCTTGAAAAATGGGGAGTTGTGGCAGCAGTGGCCCACCTTCCTGCTGGAGTGAGTTGCGGCTGCCTGGTGCAGGCAGGTGGGGCACCAGCTCCTCCATTTGCATAATCCCTTCCGGGTCCATTTCATTACTTGACTGCCCCTAAAGGCATTTGCTATTTTTGTTACAAATTAAAGTGTAGCACAAGCCAACAAAGATGTCAGGAGCCCGGGTGGGGCTACGGGACAAGGAAAAGACAGACTTATGTGCACAGGAGGGGACGGAACGGTTTGGGCTCCTACAGGTCTCAGAGAAAGGGATTAGAAGAAAGAGGGGAACGGAAATGCTGAGCCTGGGTAGCTTGGGGGTGGCTTTGCACCCACAAATCTGTGCCTGGTATAGCACAGACCAGTAGATGCATTGAATTTGAGGCACCTGCTCAAAAAGCCTGTACTACTACGTCAATGAGGAGAAGCTCTGTATTTTTTTTTTTGGCGGTGGGGAGCAGGTAACGTTGAGTGGGTTCACTATCCACCTGTCCTCTGTATCTTTCAGCCTTGTATCTCTTGCAACACAAGCATCTTGGGGGCAGAGGATTTGTCCACCTCATTAGAGGGTCCCTATCACATTCCTCATGGGAGGAACCTAGTGCTTGTCATACAAGATATTCTCAGTAAATGCTTCCTGAATGAATATGTAAATGAATGAATGCAGAGAGCTTGCTTTCTGGTATAGCAACCTGAGAATTCAGTTTGACGTTTTAGAAAGCCCTTTGGTGTCCCACTTCTATCCCATGCACTTGGCTCCTCTATCTGGCTGGAGGGAAGGCAGTGTAGGGGTGGCAACCACATTACCTTCACTTACCATTACATACCTAGAGCCTAGCTCAGTACCTGGCACATAATAGGTGCTCAACGAGGCCGGGCGCGGTGGCTCAAGCCTGTAATCCCAGCACTTTGGGAGGGCCGAGAGCGGGTGATCACGAGGTCAGAGATCAAGACCATCCTGCTAAGGCACGGTGAAACCCCGTCTCCTACTAAAAAAATAGCAAAAAAATTTAGCTGGGCCGATGTGGCCGGGCGGCCTGTAAGTCCCAGCTACTTCGGGAGGGCTGAGCGAGAGAATGGCGTAAAAACCAGGGAGGCAGAGCGCTTGCAGTGAGCTGAGATCCGCACTGGGCAGCGCTCCAGCCTGGGGCGACAGAGCGAGACTCCGTCTCAAAAAAAAAAAAAAAAGAAAAAAAAAAAATAGGTGCTCAACGAATATTACTTTCACTTACCATCGTACGCCTAGAGCCTAGCTCAGTACTGGGCACATAGTAGGGGCTCAACAAATATTACTTTCACTTACCATTGTGTGCCTAGAGCCTAGCTCAGCACCTGCACGTAGTAGGGGATCAACAAATATTACTTTCATTTACCACTGTTACCTTCACTTACCATTGTATGCCTAGAGCCTAGCCAAATATTTGGCACATTGTAGGTGCTCAATCCGTATTTGTTGAACTCATGAATGAATCAAATGGAAGCCTTATCCTGGAATCTGAGTGCTGTAGTGGTGCTCTTATCAGCTGTGGGAACTTAGAACTCCTCTTTGCAACTCACTGGACCCCACTCACCCAACACGGTCACATGACACAGACATACCCTGTTATATAAAACTCAATGTAAAGGCATTCATGATTATCACTTATAAGGCATCATCTGAAGTCTGCTGTCACCCTGAACCCCCAATGTCCTTGGCAGGCTGTCTCTGTAGTTGTCTTGTCCCTTATTTCTTGTGCTGTTGTGTATGGACAGTCAATGGGCACTGTTATCTTGTCATTTACCACTGCATTTGGAACCATTCCTCCGTGGGTTTTGGGTTTTACTTATCTTGCTATCTTAGATACACTTTGTTCATTTTTAAAAGGCAGCAGCAGCTTCCAGAAGGACTAAGGAATAGTCTGAACAGTGACAGAGCTGCCTGTTACCCCTCTGACAAGATGGTGTGGTGGGAAAGGGCTCCAGCCCTGGCCTGGGGAGCAGTGGGCTCCATGACCTTGGGCACAGTGACCTTGAACACTTCAGCTCTCTGAGCCTCATCTCTGGAGCCCATTCAGATCTTTAATTCTATGTCAATACACAGGAATGGGCTTTCTAGAAGTGGAATGATTTTTAAGTTGGTGTCTGCTTTTCAGAGAAATTGTAGCTGTTTTCATTTAAAAACTTTTCATTTACGCTCCTGTTCTGAGTGTAAAAACAGCACTAGCTACAAGGAATTCATATTTTGTGATTTATTAGGAGTATTACTATGATATCAGAAAATGGCAGGGTTTTTTTGTTTGTTTGTTTGTTAAATATGTTTTTTAAAGGGTTCCTGTATTCTTAAGTGTAATTTTATTATATCCTGGGATGACTTTTTTTCCCTATGAAGAATAGATCTATGTTTTACAACAAGCCTTCACTACCGAGGCTGGTCGTGAGCATATTCTATGGTGTTACATCATTCCCAAAGGGTGTTCTGGCTACAGGAGTGTTCTATTTTCCAAGCAGATTGCAGAGACTAAGCAGCAAGGTTCTTTCTAGAAATCAGAGTAAACTGAGATGAGCCATGCCTATGTCCAGCCAGACATTGAGGAGTCTTAGAAAGGAAAGGCCCTTAGGGATATACCAGCCCAACTCTCTTGTCATCTACATTAGGGAAACTGAGGCCCAGCATGGAGAAGTGACTTCCTGTAGGTAAAAGGCCCAGAGTACACACTCCATTTCTGCCCCTCACTCATCACACATCCTTCACTTGGCCCAAACCCTGGTCCCCCAAATGTGAACAGTGTTATACACAACCAGCCAGTGCTAGTGCCTGAGGGTGATACCTGCTTTGTGTTATGATCTGCTTTCAAAGCATCCCATGGTGGAAGGGCTGCTCCTAATTCAGCATTCCAATCAGTTCTACTTGCCCCAGACCCTTTTTATCACCAGCTTGGCACTAATATCTAGTAGAGAGTTTATTGGCATAATTTCTTCATAAAAGAGGCTGGAAGGCTTAGCAAGTTCAAATGATAACATTTTTATCAAGAGTCCCCAAGGACCACCCTTTTCCTTCCCATCACCACCACCAACACCAATAAGGCTTTCTCTAGCACAGGAAGTCAGGGGCAAAAAGCAGAAACAGCACAGGCCAAATCAGCAGGCACATGGTACATTATCAGATCAACCAGCAAGCAA
Source organism: Rhinopithecus bieti (assembly GCF_001698545.2). Taxonomy (NCBI): domain Eukaryota; kingdom Metazoa; phylum Chordata; class Mammalia; order Primates; family Cercopithecidae; genus Rhinopithecus; species Rhinopithecus bieti. The sequence goes on from NW_016803361.1 coordinate 1,903,206, forward strand.
CCACCTGAGAGCCATCTTTGTTAAGGGCAAAATAAGGAGCTCACGAGACACTGGAGGGTACAAGACTATCTTGATTCTTCTGAAGGAGTGAGGGAGGCTGGATGGGGTAATGGGGAGACTTTCCTTTCTGTTTTCTCAGAAAACATGCAAAGAAAGTCTTCACAAACAACTAAGGTTGTGTCAGTATCCCAACCTTCCCTTTTCAAAGATGGCCACCTCTGTTGTCCATTCAGAGGGAGCACGCAGCAGAATCTACTGGGTGTGGAGAGAGACAGGCAGCAGGAGAGAGATTTAGTTTTCCACAAAGGCTGTTAGTTTTGTTTTGTTTTTTCCTTTATTGATGGGATTTAAAGTGCATATAACTGAAGGCAAAGTCCAAGGCCTAGAGAAAGATATGAGGCCCGAGAGAGAGGCTCAGAGATTCTAAAGGCGGCGGAAGAATACCCACCTAAAAAGGCCACTTGAGCTGCAAAACGGACAGGACAGGGAGATAGAAAATGGGAAAAAGAGAAAGGGGTGGGGACGGGGTGGGGTGGAGGAAGGAGTTTGGGAAGAAGAAATTACCAGTTTAGAAATTCAGCCAAAGATGAGTAGTAGGAGTTAGTTTATATCCCAGCTATGAAAATATGGGCTGACCTCAAGGTAGGAACAGTTGTTTTAGGAAAGGTAAGAAGAATGATAGCCTCAGGCCAGGACACAGCATCCCCTGGCCCTTCAGGTGATGGTAGAAGTGATGGGGCTTCTCCAAGCCTCTGTCATGGTCTTCCCTGGAGACCCAATGTGAGTCAAAGGAGACTCTATCCAGCCAGGAGAAGGAAGGGGTTGGGGACCTTGATCTGGGGGCCTACCCAGAGCTCCCCAATGGAAGGCAACTTCCCTTTGCTACTGGACTATGGCTGGGGCCCCACTCACCCACACAGGCTGTGCCATCCTCGTTGGGCTCATAGCCCCGACTGCACCTCTTGTTGGTCCGGCACCTGTAGCTTCCATAGGTGTTGACACATACGGGCTTGTCTCGAGGGCACACGAATGGGAACTGGATGCATTCATTGGTGTCTGCAAGGCGAGGGGAACAACTCACCATGAAGGTGTGGGGCAGCAAGTCCCAGCCCAGGCTCTGCCTGCCCATACATTATCTGGCTTTGGGAAAGTGCCTTCCTCGCAGAGCTCCAGTTTCCCTGCTTCAATTCCCTTGGCTGGCTCCTCCTGTACTTGGTCTCTATATGCTGGGGGGCACTCAGGCTTGGTCGTGGGTCCTCTCTTCTATCTACCACAATCGTTCTAGGTGATCTCTTCATGCATGGATGATTCCAAAAGTTCTATCTCCAGTCGCAGCCTCTTCCTGTAGCTCCAGACTCACGAATACAATAACCCATGACCTACTTGACAGCTCCGCTTGGATGTCTAAGATGTACCTCGTGCTTAATATGTCCAAAATAGAACTCCAGATTCTGCCCTGCCCTTAAACCTCTCTTGCCCTCTATTCTGTCTTCTCTAGCTCAATCATTACCCCCATCATCTATCAGCTGCTCAAGGAGCAATCAGAGCGACCCCGATTGCTCCGCCTTTCTTGCGCCCTGTGCAATTTCACAGCAGAGCCTGTCCACTCTTCCCCACAGTCCACCAGTCCACCTCTCTCTGTCACCTCTTTCTCATTCCTCTGCCACCACCCAATTTCCTGCCATCATGACCTCTTGCCTGGACTTCTGCAGCTGCCTCCTCACAGAATACCTGGCTTCCCCTCTTCCCTTCAATTCACTCTGCAATTCAGCAGCTGAAGTGAGCCTTTAAAAACATGAATCACATCATATCACTCTCTAGTTTAGCTTCTAAGGCCCCTAAGAGCAAAATTCAGACTCCCTACAGGGCCCTTATGGACTCTCCATCATCTCCAGGCCATACTGGCCTCCCTCCTTCTCCTTCGACACATGAAGCCTTTGTCTTGCCTCCTGCTTTTCACTCCTGCCTTTCCCTCAGCCCTTTCTGGGCCTGGATCCTTCTCATCCTTCAGGTCTCAGTTCAAAGTCTTTCTCCCGAGGCCCTCCCTGACCACTCTGTCTGGAATAGTCTCCAGGGAGCACCTTGCTCAGAGGGTTCTGAAATCATCTTGTCCAGCTGTGTGGTCTGTCTCCCTCTACTAGAATGGATGCCCCTCTTGTGGAGGCTGGGGTGGGCGTGGCACTTGGCCTACATCCCCGGCTCCCAGCATGACACTTGCTCTGTATGAGGCACATAACTGCCTGTTGGGTGATGAAAAGGAAGAGGAGGCTGATCTCAAAGGGTCCTTCCAGCAGGCAGAGAAGAGACTGGAATTTCTGTGCACCTGCACTGTGTGTTTGGAGTGGGGCCAGGCGGGGATATGGAGAGCACAGGGGAGTCATTTCCTCGTCCAGCCACCCTTGGCACCACTGCTCCTTCGCCTCCCAACCTGTGCTCCTTTGTCCAGGCAGTGCCCGCCACCAGAACCCTGTCTCCCCTCTCTGTGACTGCCAAACTCCTCCTCATTCCTCAGGGCCCAGGCTTGGACCTCACTTTCTCTAGGGCACCTTCTAGGACCCTCCCTATGCTGGTTTAGGGCCCCTGCTTTGTAGTCTCCAAGCCCCTGCCCTCCCCCATCTGGGCCCTGATCACACTGTGTGGTTGTCAGCTGTTTACTTGTGTGGCTCTCCATTGGCTTTTAGCTCCTGAGAGTGGTATCTGTCTTGTTTACTCCTGTATCTCAGTAGCAAAGGGCTAATGAGCGGCTGCAGAGTAGACTTGGGAAGAATGCTGGATGAGGGTTCAAGGAAGGAGGGATCCTTGGCCTGATCCCTCATTGCTGGTCACTGGGATGGAAAGTCTCCTGGACACTGAACTTCTAGGCTGCCCCTTCCCATTCCAGGCCTTTGGGGACTTTCAGAAGGTTCTTGGACCCTCAAGGAGCTGCCATCCTGGTAGTGCTGCAGCTACCTGCCTGTCTGAGTACTGCACCAGGCTGCAGTCTCCCTTCCACAATGTGACCACACTCCATACACTATTTTGCCCCAATGCCTTGGCAATGCCCACCCTTGCCTGCCAGTCCCCTTGCTTGCTGCTCCACATGGACTTGCTGGCCATGGCATGTGGCTATTCCCCCTGTGCCAGGGTGGTGGTGTGTCTCCTTCCCATGTGCACTTTCTCGGTACTCATGGCAGGGAAATGCTGCCAGTTCCCAGAACTGTAGTGATTCAGCCTGTGGGTCATTAATATCACTCCCACTCTGGTGAGTCATGTGGTGGTTGTCTTGGCATATGGAGTCCCAGGACAAACAACACCCTCCCCTGTCCTCCTTTCTACCCCTTGCTTGCACCCTGGACCTTGCCATGAGTCAGGCGGGCATTCCCCAGGGAGATTACAGCCTCCGCCCCATGCCCTGGTGACTGAAGGCAACTCACCCATGCAATGGCCATTTTCCTGCTGGGAGAATCCTTGGCCGCACTGCAAGGTGGGCAGAAGCAGAGACATGAGTGAGTTGAGAAGGTCCCATCCCAGGTTCCCTCGTAGTCATGGCCACAGAGCAGCTGTCGCCCTAACCACAGTGTGAGGCATGCTCTGGGCCTGGGGGGAGCCCCCTCCCTTGTAAGACCCTTCCTTTGTGCTGAGAACAGAAGCCTGGCAGGGAGGCCACGAATGGATACAGTTCAGACTCTTGCTCATTTCCCTGTGCAGGGGATCCACGTGCCTGAGATGGGATGCCTAGCAGAACCTGTCCCTCCTGTAGCATAGCCTTGAGGCTGAAGTTGGGTCTGTCAGGGCAAAGAGTAATGAGGGCTGGGAGATGCTTTTTGAAGTGTCTGCTCACTGCCGACACGCACTTCTCCAAGAACCTCCCCCTCACATGGGTGGGTGCCTGCAGCCATGCCTGTGTTCCATCTCTCTGGCCAGGGCTGATGGGCGGACATCCTAGCAGGAGGGAAGACTCAAGGCTTTGCAGCAAGAATTTGAACAAATGGACTCAAGACTTGAGAGTTCGGAGCTGGTCCTGCCAGGCTGTGGAGGCTCTACCATGCCCATATGGGGGTCTCAGAGACAGCAGCCTGGGGTGGGGCCGGGGACTAAAAATGTAACACACATGACACAAAATGTCAATCTACCATACTGATGAATGAGGTGGGTGTATGGGGATTGTTGGGGAAGAGGGGCCCCTCTCCTCCCAAAGCCAGTGCACTGACAAAGGTCCTTGAGCTCCTAGGGCTGAGGCCATCAAGCTGCCAGTTTCCACTTATCCTGAGCTTCCCTGAGTTTTGTGAGTGATCCTCCTTATAAGTCCCCTTTATCTGTGTGAGTTTCAATGAGTTACTGTTACTCGCCACCAAGTGAACCCCATCAGAGTTGGAATGACACTGCTGACATGGGTCCAGAGCTGCTCCTCAAAGAGACCCCAGAAGCCCTGCTGCAGGCTCTGAGCACCATCCTAGGGCAACAGGAGGTCTCGTCAGAGACTTGGAAAGAACCAGGAGGGCAGCAGGAGACCTGGGGTCATTTTTTAACTCTGCTCACAACTGACTGTGCAGCCTAGGTGGGCCTTGGTGGGTTTCCTCTCTTAACTTCGGTTTTCTTCCTCTGTAAAACTGGTGCAAAAATGCTTGCCCTGCCAATACAGCAGGGATTCTTTGAGGAGCAGAAAAGATGTGGGTGTGATAGTGTTGTGCAAACTACAAATGGAGGGATCAGTATGAGGCCTTCGCTTTGCCAAGATTTCCATCACTCTAGAGGCTGAGTTTGCAGATTCCCGGGAACCCAGCTTCAGCCCATGGGGTTGTGGGTGGTGCCCACTTTTCTGGCTATGAGGCCCAGATGCCTCTGCCCACCTCCAGTGGGGCTGGGTTCTGAAGTGTGTCCTCATCCCGGGGGTAGGGGATCTCCAGCACCGAGTTCATCTCCCCGCTGGCCACGTTCCGGCTCACCATCTTGCCATCTGGCCATGTCACCTCCACACTGCTGGCTTCATCCTTCCCTGAGGGATGGAAGGAGAGAGCATCAGCAGCAGAGGAGAGCAGGAGGCTCTCAGAGGAAGCATCAGCATCAATGAATTCATCCATTGAATAAAAGCATGAATTGAGCACTGTTCTAAGTGCTAAGGAAATGGTGAACGAGACAGATTTGAGGTCCCTCCTCTCTGGAACAATGCTGTCCAATATACCTGTCTGTCTGCAAGGACAGAAATGTTCTGCATCTGTGCCGTCCAGTACAGTAGCCACTGGTCACATGTGGCTGTTGAGCACTTGAAGTGGGACTTGTGTGACTGAGGAGGTGAATTTTTAATTTTATTTAGCTCTAATTAATTTAAATTTAATAGCCACACATGGCTGGTGGCTGTCATGTTGGATGGTGCAGCTCTCGAACTCACGTTCTAGCGGAGAGGCTAAGCATCAGGAGGCTGTACTAGAGGACACGGTAAGGCCTGTGATAAGCAGGTTGTCTTTGGAGTCTGGGGTTCAAATCTTGGCTCTACCCCTTACCTGGTATGTTGGAAAGGGCATGGCGGGAAGTGGGTGGGAGACCTGGGGACAAATCCCAGCTTTGCAGCTAACTGGCTTTGTCATCCCAGGAATGCTTCTTGTATTTCTATTTATTGAGCTCCGCTAAGGGCCAGGCTCTCTCTTGTCACTGGGGATGCCCCTGTTCTCGTGGAGTTCCTGCTCCAATTGGGGAGACAAGCAAACACATGAACAAATAAATCATGTCAGATATTGACAAAAGTAGGGCAAGTAGGTAAGGAGGAGCTGGGGGTTGCCAGGGCCTTGTCTAGTCAGGTGGTCAGGGGCAGCCTCTTAGGGAGGGGGCATTTGCACTGAGCTCCACATAAAAACTTGGAAAAAGAGCTGGGCATGGTGGCTCATGCCTGGAATCCCAGCTACTCAGGAGGATGAGGCAGAAGGATCGCCTGAGCCCAGGACTTCAAGGCCAGCCTGGGCAACATAGTGAGACCCTGCTTCTGAAAAAAACAAAAAACAACAACAAAAACAAAAACAAACAAACAACAACTTAGAAAGATGGAGTGATAAACAGCTGGCAGGTGGAGGACAGGGGAGAAAGACCATTCTACAAATCTAAGATGCTTACAGAAGATGTTGGGAAGCTCAGAGATATTCACAGTGAATCCATTTGCACACACCCCTAAAGCAACATGCTACATCATTGGTGGAAAGCAGACTGGAAAGATTTGTCAGATGTTTAGGCACCGTCAAAGCCAGCCCCAGCTCCCCGCATAAGGAAACAGGCCTGCCACTGTGGCAAGGTCAGGCTAATGGTGATGGATGGGGGTGGGGAGGAGGCGGGGGTGGGCCTCACTTTCCGGTAGAGGCTGCTCTCAGGTCAGCCCCTGGGAAGGATTGCTGTGCCCAGCACAGACAGGGGGAGCGCACAGCCCACTCTATCACCCATCAGGGCTGAGCAGATGTGGGGACATGGGGTCCTGCAGGGGGCCTCGAAAGCAACACACTCCCCCAAACACCATTCCTGGGTTAAATAATATATCACCCACATATATGCACTATTATTTTTCCTAACATATGTAGATAGTGTTAGAAAACAAATTAAACTTAAAATTGCTGTTGAATGTATATTCACTTTTGGTCATTGCTATCCACCAACGAATTTTACAATGATAGCTACTATGGGGTGGACGGTAGTTGGCAAAATATCTTGATGTATAAAGGGGGTTTCCATATTTTAGATAAGGGTGTTTGGAGGCCACATGCAGACTTGGAGGAGAATCTCTGTGTAGACTTCTGGTAGAGACCACTGTGGGGCATGGAGGAAGGGAGCTAGGTGCTGGGGGGAGGGCCCATGATGAGGGGGTTCCAGAGGGAGTTACGCCTTGCGAGCCACAACCCCCAGCTTCTAGATCCTTCCCATGTTTGGTCTCCTTTTGCTCTCCCACCCTGGCCTCCAGGGGAGTCTCACTGGAACGTCCCAGCCTTGCTGCTGCCATGCTGTGAGTCTATGAGGGCCAGGGCCAGAGCTACGCTCTGAAGTGTCCATGGAGAAGCAGCCCCTGCCCTCATGGGCACAGCAGGCAGCAGCCACAGAGACGCTCGGAGACAGAGGCTCGTCCTCACACACTGAGTTCCTCTCCCACACAGCTCAGTTGCTCTTTGCGTAGAGAAATCCTCTCCTTCCGGGTCCAACCTTACTGTTCCGGGTTTTGCTTTATCAAGCAAGGAATTATTTCTCATCAATCCCTCAATCTACAAGAATCCCTTCTGCAGAAGAGGGGTAAAAAATGGGACTGGGGAGTGCCAACTACAGATTTTCTTTTCTTTCTTTCTTTCTTTTTTTTTTTTTTCCAGATGGTGTCTCACTCTGTCACCCAGGCTGGAGTGCGGTGGTGGGATCTCAGCTCACTGCAACCTTCCCCTCCCAGGTTTAAGCGATTCTCTTGCCTCAGCCTCCTGAGTAGCTGGGATTACAGGCATGTACCACCGCACCTGGCTAATTTTTGTATTTTTAGTACAGACGGGGTTTCCCCATGTTGGCCAGGCTGGTCTCAAACTCCTGACCTCAAGTGATCCACCCACCTCAGTGTTGGGATTACAAGCGTGACCCATTACACCTGGCCAGATTTTTTTTTTCTTTTCTAATTTGAAGTAGAATCTTGAGGCGCGAGAGATTTGGCATTTTCAGGGTGTGCAGTTCCCAAATTAAGTGGCATATATAAAAGGTAAATATTTGCCGTTAAAAGGAGACAAAGAACAGCAAATGTTTCTTACCTAAGACTGCAGAACAACTACATGAATATGTTTTCCAGCCTGACTGAAGGGCCACAAAGGACTCAAAAGAGTCACGGAATATTCACAGACAGTCACAGATTTGCTTGTGGTACTTGCCGCACTTAGTTGTTTTTTTTTTTGTTTTGTTTTCTGTTTTTATTTTGAGATGGAGTTTTGCTCTTGTTGCCCAGGCTGGAGTGCAGTGGCGGGATCTCAGTTCACCACAACCTCCACCTCCCAGGTTCAAACAATTCTCCTGCCTCAGCCTTCCCAAGTAGCTGGGATTACAGGTACGCGCCACCACGCCTGGCTAATTTTGTATTTTTAGTAGAGACAGGGTTTCTCTATGTTGGTCAGTCTGGTCTCGAACTCCCGACCTCAGGTGATCCACCCGCCTCGGCCTCCCAAAGTGCTGGGATTACAGGTGTGAGCCACCACGCCCAACGGGAGTTAGTTTTGAGTTCTACTTCAGCAGCTTCCTCCAGACCCAGACGTGGTGCAGGGGGCCTGGGACTATGAGATAAGCAGACCTCAGAAAGCACAACCAGCAGGACTCCCTCCTCTGCTGCTGTTTTTTGCTAACTTGGGCATCCTCTCTGGGCCTCAGTTTCTTCAACTATAAGATGGGGGTGCTGGCCGACAGCCTTACCACTCCTGGGAAGCAGAGCCTTTCTATCCTGGAGCAGGAGTCCTGCCCCGCCGTTAATCATTCACCTCAGCGTCCCTGGCACCATCAGCTCTTGGACATGGGTCTCCCTACAGTTTCCAAAGGGCTTTCTGGTGTTGGTAACAACAGTGAACACTGACAACATGCTCCAAGCTGTACCAACTGCTTTATGATGCTAACGCATTGAAACTTTACATCTCCACGAGGAAGGTGCCAGTGTTATCATTTCTGTCTTAGAGACGAGAAGGCGGAGCCATGGAGAGGTGCAGTGAATCGCCCAGTTGCCCAGCAGAGGTCCGACAGATCCCAGAGCCGGTTCTACTGTGCCCCTGTTACACTGCCCACCCTATCCCACGCCCAGCAGCCACCATATACCAAGCTTTGTGCAGGGATTTGGGATTCAACAGAGAATGAGACAGACCCAGGCCCCATTCTCATGATTCCCATGGGAGCAACGAATGCAAGTGATTATATTATAAGCTGGGAAAGTGCCACAACAGCAGTGCTACCATGTGGTGAGAGAGGTGGGTCATTTCATTTGGGCATTGCAGGAGGAGTAAGAGTTTGTGAGGCGGAGAAGGCAAGGAAGGAGCATTCCAGGGAAAGGATACAGTGTGGGCAAAGGTACAGCGGCATCAAAGGGTAAGTTGTAGCTGAAGGTCAGGAAGAAGTTCAGAGCGGGAGAGTGTCAGAATGTGTATCAGGTGGGAATGTGTATCAGAGGAGGCTGGGGAGGGGCTTCAGAGCCTTCACACTTACGAGGTGGGTATTTTATCCCCATTCTCCAGATGTGGACATTGAGGCTTGACAAGGTGAAGTGACTTGCAAGTGTCTGAGCTACTACCGGAAACCAGTCTCCTGTCCTTAGGCGCAGCTCATCCCTCTGCCCAGGCAATCTGCATAACATCTTAAGTCTTCCCGGGGCGGGCTGCATGGCCGAGGGGAACTGGCTCCCAGACACCGCACACCAGCAGCCTTGAAGCCGGCCAGTCCTGCCAGGCCTGTGTGTAGGGGAGGGCTGAGCAGAGGAGCGCCCCCCATTAACCAGCAGAGACATGAGGTCAGGAGCAGCAGTGAGTCACCTCTGGCAGCTTTTAAAGGACAGAGGCCAAGGAGGCAGAGAGAATTGCACTTTTCAGAAGAATTACAAACAAAACAGATGGTGGGAATACAGTTGGTAGAATATTTTTGCACTTTAATAAAGCAATTTTTATGTGGGCCACTGAATTTCCCTTCCCTAAATGAGCATCAGCCAGCGCGGAGAGGCAGCTCTGAGTCACCTGCAAGCAATTAGCTGAAAGGACGGTGGCATGTGTGGGTGGGGCTGGGGCATCGGCAATGCCGGTTGTGGGGAGGGGAAGAGGGGAGGGAGAATGGTGGGGGTGGCTGCCTGAGCCGGTGACTCCCAGTGGAGCTGGCAGAGGCAAATAGATGATTGGTGTTGTTTTTATTTTCTGGGTTTGGGAGTGAGCTGCCTCGGCCCGCTACCAGTTGGGAAGAGGAGGGTGGGCATGTGGGGCTTGGGGCTGGGTTCCGAGCAACCAGGTTGGTGGTGGGGGAGCCCTCGACAAGGGCTATAAGCAGAAACACTTATTTTCAGCAGGAGGTGAGGAGCAGCAGGGAAAGGCCGGGGTGGAGAGGGACTGTGGAACTTGGTGGGGGGCTCCACTGAGCAAGGCAGGGTCCACTGAGAAGGGACCCCACAGCAAGATGTCGCTGTGAGAGCTCTGCACAACACAGTGGGCCCTCTGGGAACCCCCCATTCTGACACTCATTGCCTGTGGACGGAGGTGGGGAGTACAGGTGAGGGCCTGCGTTCTCTGGGTGTGCTCCAGTGGGAGCAGACACGATGTGCATGGGGCAAGGCTGAGGCTGTCTGGGAGAGGCACACGTGTGCACACTCACATACACATCCATGTACCCACACATGCACACCGCACCTTGCTGCAAAATCAGGAGGAGGCAGCGCACGACTCATGGAGGCAGGAAGGGGGCAGGGGCCCTGGGGGCAGGTGAGTTGAAGTCTTGTGAGTGCCGGCAGGGGAGCTTCCCGCTGGCTCCTCTCCTCTACTCCTCAGTCATAGGGGACCTCAAGGCAGGCCTTTCTCAGATTCATGTTGTAGACATCCCCACTTCTCACCCCAACTGCTCAGAACTGGAAACAATCTAACTGTCCATCTAGAGGGTACGAGGTAAATAGGTGGTGAGTGTGAGTGTTGCCTCACAGTGAAATACTCCACAGCCCTGAAAGGAAACAACAGATATGCACAGACTTGGCATGCTGTCCAGGATGTGTACACACACTCATGCACACACACACTCACACGTGTATATAACAGGCTCTCACTCTGTTACCCAAGCTGGAGTACAGTGTTGTGATCATAGCTCACCGCAGCCTCAAACTCCTGGCTTTGAGCGATCTTCCTGCCTCATCCTCCTGAGTAGCTGGGACTATAGGCTTGCACCACCACACTGGGCTAATTTTTGTAGAGAGGGGGTCTCACCATGTTGCCTAGGCTGGTCTTGATCTCCTAGCCTCAAGAAATCCTCCCTCCTTGGCTTCCCAAAGCACTAGGATTACAGGTATGAGCCGCTGTACCTGGCCTTGGACATATGGTTAAGAGGGGAAAAAAGCAACTTACAGAAACAAGTGGAAAGTATTCTCTTGATTTTAAAAATTGCCAAGAAATACGTGTCTGTGTATTCCTGTGTATATGACATGTAATAAAAGCACATCACAAGCATGACCTGTCCAACCCAGACCCCTGTGCTGGAAAACTGCTCCTTGCCCTTTCCCCTCTGCACTCCTAATCCATTCCTCTGTTCTGCATTTTCTTTTCTTTTCTTTTTTTTTTTTGAGATGGAGTTTCGCTCTTGTTGCCTAGACTGGAGTGCAATGGCACAGTCTTGGCTCACCGTAACCTCTGCCTCCTGGGTTCAAGCGATTCTCCTGCCTCAGCCTCCCGAGTAGCTGGGATTACAGGCATGCACCACTATGCCCAGCTAATTTTGTATTTCTACTAGAGACGGGGTTTCTCCATGTTGGTCAGGCTGGTCTCGAACTCCCGACCTCAGGTGATCTGCCCGCCTTGGCCTCCCAAAGTGCTGGGATTACAGGCGAGAGCCACTGCACTCGGCTGCATTTTCTTTTTTCATAGCCCATTATATCTTCTAACATTCTATTTATTTACCTATTTACTATGTGTATTATGTACATAAGTTCCTTCTATTGGAACATAGGATGGCTTGTGGCAAGGATCTTCAGTTTTGTGTTTGGCACACAGTAGGTGCTCAGTAAATATGTAGTCACTAAATGAATCAAATGATATTGAGGGAAGGTGAAGGAAGAAACATTTACTTTTCCTTAATATTCCAAACAGTGGTGAAATGATGAGTAATTTTCTTCTTTTAAAATAATTTTCTTATTTTCCTATAATCAATATGCATTGTTCTTACAATGAGAAAAAAAAGTTTTCCAAAACATTCCCATTCTTTGGACTGGACCTTCCCACTTCCGGGCCTTTGGCCAAGCCAGTGCAACCTCTGGAATGCTCTCCTTAGGCCCTCGCCTACCCCTTCTAAGCTCCCACTGTCCTTCTAGACCTAATTCCAGTCCCACTTCCTCTGGGAAGCTGCCCAGAACAAAACTGACTTCTCTCGCCTGTGTCCTCCCATGGCCACGGGGCCAGTGTGGCGGTGTCCAGATCTGCCTCTCATGAGAGTCCTGTGTCCATCTGCCTTCTGCCCACTGCCAGCCTGGAGGGCAGGGGACATTTCTTATCTGCCTCTTTCCCCATGTCTCTGCCTCTCTTGGTCTTCCACAGGCTCATCTCTGTCTTTCTGTCTCCCCCTGTTCTCTCTCTTCCCAGTCCTTCCTTCCATCTGGCCTTCTCCACTGGCGCCCTCGCTCCTGCTCCGTTGCCAGCTCCCCCAGCAGTCAGGAAGAGCAGTGCTGAGCTCCACTCATAAGAGATCCAGAGGGGCCTTGGAGCTGCAGGGATGGAACTGCCCGCCTCTCACTGTGTCCCTGGCGGCTGGGTTGGCCATCTGCTGAGGCGCCTCATGACCCAAGGGGCCTGTCCCTAGAGCAGCCTGCCTTCCAGTGCCGCTGGGAATGGATCCTGTCAATAGAGAGAGGAGTCTGCCAGGAGGCCCCTTAGAGCATTTTGAGCCAGAGGTCAGACCAAGAACAAATCCCAGGGCTTTGCAAAATAGCAAGGACTGGCACTAGGCGGAGGTCCCAATGAGATGCAGTGTGCATAATACTGAGTGTGGGGAGCAGGTGCCCAGAAGGGACTATTGAGCCCCCTTCTCCCCATCATATGAACTGGCCAGTTAAGAAAGCAATCTATTCTCCTGGCAGGGCAGATTCTGGCCCGAGAAGGGACCAAGTGAGGTCCCTAATACATCTCTTAAAATAGCAGAGGCAGCCCCTGAGATGTGGGGAAGGAGAATTTCAGCCCCCATCCTGCCCTTGCCATTGATTTACAAGGTAAGCCTCAATGTCCTTACTGGCACAATGGAGTAGGGGAGTTGATTTCCAACCAGAAGCCTGGATAAACAGCCACCTATGATACCATGGCGGTCACCTTGCCGCTTGTCTGGCGGCACAAAGCAGCTACTAGAGGTGTTAAGTCACAGTCAGGAACTCAGACCGTGGCGTCGGGAGGTGGGGTCCAAATCTAGCTCTCCTTACTCTGTGGAGGTGTGGTTTGGGGCAAGTTACTCGACCTCAGTCTCAGTTTTCTGACCTGTAAAATGTGGGTTATGATACCTGATTCTTCAAGTTGTGAAAATCAAATGAAGTGACAGGCAAACCACTCAGCCCAGTGCCTGGCACATACTAATTGCTTGATAAGTGTCGGCTACTGCTACTTTGCAAGACAGGACTGTGTATTTAAAAGGTGTCTTGTGCCTTTAGGGCCAGCTTAGCACATAGCTGCCTTAGGAGTGATAAACACTCCAACCTCAGGCTGACTTATCCAGGGTGAAATAGCCCAAGAAAACGATCATATAACCAGGCCCTGGGTCCCCTAAATATTTATTGCTTATTTTTCAGACTACACATAAATATTATGTGTTCCCTATAAAAACTGGAGCGCACACACACAACAAAACATATGGAAGAAAATAAAAACCACACGCTCAAGGAAGCCTGGGTTTGAATCCCAGTGCTGCCATATAGTATCATGTGACCTTGGCAGGTTTCTTAATTGTTCTGATCTTCAGTTTTCCCATGTGTAACATGGGGATAATATTGCTCATCTCACAAGGTAGTCATGAGGATTAAATGAAGTAATAAGAGTGAAGTGCTTGGCACTGTGTCTGGAATAAGTGAGAGTTACTATATTAATCCAGCCACTCAGACAGAATCACTGTTCTCACTTTTTGCATTTCCTTTCAGTTTTTTCCTGCACATATGATGTGTGTATAATATTAACATTTGTATTCAGTAATTTGAGACCATAGTGCCTATTCCTTTTATATTAAAATGGTACATCTCATGAGGTGCGAACACCTGGGGAAGGTGTCTGATTTTGAACCTAGGAATGTTTGACTCCAGCACTTTCTGAACCACTGTGTTTCGGTGAAGACACTCCGGGCTCCTCTACTCCTACTGGTGTTTCTCAATGTTTTTTCCATCATTGTAATCCCCTCACCCTGCCAGAAGACTCTTTAGACTTTTTCCCCAATTTCCCCATATGTTCATTTTAAAATGTTGTATTTTAAAATAATTATAGATTCACAGGAAGTTGCAAAGATAGTACAGAAAGCGCCTCTGTGCCCTTCACCCAGTTTCACCCAATGGTTGCAGGTTCCCTACCCAGGGATCCGCCAGAGGCACCACAAAGATCCCCTCGGGCTGCCCTTGATGATAGTCACACCCACTCCTCTCCCTTCCGTCATCTCTAAGTCCTGCCAACCACCAATCTGTTTTCCGCTGTATAATTTCGTCATTTTGAGAATGTTATGTAAACAAAAATCTACCATACGTGACCTTTGCAGATGAGCCTTTTCTCCCCTTTTCTCACTCACCATAGTGCCCCAGTGATCTACTCAGTTTTTGCACGTATCAATAGTTTATTCGTCTCATAGCTGAGTAATATTCCATGGAAGGGCTGTATCACAGTCGCTCGAACTATTAACACCTAGGTTGTTTCTAGTTGCGGGCTATTAATATAAAGATACTATGAACAGATGTAAAGATGTTTGTGTGGATATAAGTTTTTATTAGTCTGAGATAAGTGGCTTGGGATATGATAGCTGGGTCGTAGAGTAGCAGTTGTTTGCTTAGGTTTGTTTTGTTTTCTTAAAATAAACTGCCAAAAGATTTTCCAGAGTAACTGTACCATTTTACATTTTCACCAGGGATGTAGGAGAGATCCAGTTTCTCTGATTTCTAGAAGCTACCTGGATCCTTGCCAGCATTTGGTATTGTCACTATTTTAAATTTTTGTTCTAACAGTTGTGTGGTGATAGTTCCATTAATGCCACCAATATACTGTATATCTGTTTATGTGCTATATGCTTGTTGATGCTTTTTTATTTTTTGAGACAGAGTCTCACTCACTCCAGCCTAGGCTGGAGTGCAGTGGTGCAATCACAGCTCACTGCAGCCTCTACTTCCCTGGGCTCAGGTGATCCTCCCACCTCAGTCTCCCAGGTAGCTGGAACTACAGGCATGCGCCACCATGCCTGGCTATTTTTTTTTTTTTTTTTTGTACTTTTGGTAGAGATGAGGTTTCGCCATGTTGCCCAGGCTGGTCTCCAACTCCTGAGCCCAAGGGATCCACCTGCCTCAGCCTCCCAAAGTATTAGGATTATAGACATGAGCCACTGCACCTGGCCCCTGATGCTTTTACATATTTAAAAAAAAAAAAAAAAGATAGGATTTTGTCATCCCCTTTCCCCTGCCAAGAACCCACTCTCTCCCCTTTGGGGTGACTTCACTCCCACTGAGAATGCATGGTTTCCCAAGCCTTCTGTTCAAGACTGAACCAGCTCCCAAGAGGCTAGGGAAACAGCTGGCTTGGACACGTTTGGTGCAGCCCAGCATTTGAACAAGGCTACAGCCTTGAACAAACGGAGGATTAAACACTCTGACCCCAAGGTGAACTAATTCCACGGAGGCACTTGGGTGGGGACTCCTGCAAGCGAGATGCATGAAAATCTAACCAGCACTTCCCACTTGCCTCCTCTTGAGCTCAGGCTCATCTCAGAGCAGGGTTTGTCCCCAGTAGCTGGTGTCCACCATGGCTGTCACAGTAGAGTGGTGCCCAAGGATGCTCGGGCTGTGAGTCCCTGAATCAGTCAGCATCCCGCTGTCCTGACAACAGCTCACCATCCCCCACCGGACCCCTACTCACCCAGGCCAAAGTGTGCCACAGGCTCCATCTCGCACAGGTAGCCTGAACCCCCGTCGATGATCCTCAGGTGGGCCCCGCTCTTCTTGGTGTAGAGCACGACCTTAGCCCCCCTGGCAAAGGCCCCAAACCGGGTGCGTGGCACCACTCGCAGCCAGTTGTTGTTGAAGCCCTGCAGGGAGAGTGAGAGGTAGACACCCGGTGGGCGTCAGTGTGGTGGGTGGGAAGAGCAGGGAGCCAGGGAGGATGGGAGGGGGAGAGGGAGAAGAAGGAGGAATAGAGGAAAGCAGGCAGAGGAAAAAGAGAGGAAGAGGAAGCCCGGCGAGAAAAATGAATGAGGCAAAGACAGATTGGCTGAATGAAGGAGAGGCACTGCAGATAGAGGAGACAAAAGCCAAGGGACTCAGGGCACAGTGTTTGGCAGAGAAATGACAGTGGAAGGCAGAGAGGCAAGGGCTTCTCCCAAGGCAGCCCTTCCTGAGCTTCCTGGTGCTGCTGGGAATTTACCTCCCTCCTCCAGGGCGCGGGGCTTCCATTACCCGCCATGCTGGCCAAGCCAGCACCCCAGTGCCTTGCCCTCACCAACCTAAGGTACCCAAGAGCACACAGAGCTGGGATCTGTGGCTCCTGAGGTCTGAGCGCACCTGATTGCCCCGGAAGACGGACAGCGGCTGAGCCATGGACTCTCCATGGGACAAGATGAGGTCCAGCATCCCGTCTCCGTCGAAGTCGGTCACCACACCCCCTACAAACAATGCAGATTTCACCTCTGGCCACCATCCAGGAGACCCACAGAGGAGAGATGTTCCCAACCAAGTGCAGTATCCACAGCCCTGGGTGCGGGCGTCAGAGAAAGCGCAGCACCAGGGCAGGAAGGCTGGGGCTCGGCACCCATCTCCTATCCTTCCTGACAGCCGACTCATGATAGGACTCATGGGACAGACATTTCCTTCCTTCCCCCGGTCTTTGCATGGACACAGTGCATTCAAATTACTCAGACCACATAGGCTTCTTTCTGGTCTTTCTATTATGGTTTGAATAATACATGCCTGTTATATTTGCATAGATTTTTCTGTCAATTTATCAAGTGTTTGCATATACACAGGCTCCTTTTGGTTGTCATTACAACCCAAAGAGGTGAAGAGGACAGATATAATTATCCCCATTTTATGAATGTGGAGAACAAGACCCAAAAGGTAAAACCACTTTTCCAAGATCACAAAGTGAGGCAATGTCAGAGCTGGGTTCTGGGACTCCTGGCCCAGGGCTCTGTCTGACAAGCTGAGTGCAAACAGGGGAAGGGTCAGATGGCAAGATCCTCTGCCTGAGAGCAGAAGGGGCTCACTCCTCTCCTTCCGTCCCCACCTGGCAAGGTATGGCCAGAGAAGCTCCTGCCCACAGACCCACAGATTCTCATTCCCCCGCCCCCATCAACCTGGGATTGGGGGAGTGGACCATCCTCTTCTCTGTTTCCTGCCTAGCCATCCCCAGGGTTCCCTCATCTCCACTCTCTCCCCTGCCCTTGAGTCTCAGCCCTCAGTGTGGCAGGAACAGGAGGGACTCTGCCGTGGGACTGGCTGCCCCATCCCTCCCGCCCTTGTCCCAGGGTATGAACAGTGCTAAGGGGGCAGTGCAGGCCAGATCCCCCAGGTGCCCCTCACCTGTGCCCCGGCCCTCAGGCTCCAAGGCGTCCCCAGGATTGAGCTCCTCGATGAGGGGGTCTCCGTGCTCCCTACGGATGACGCTGCAGGAGAGGAGACAGGTTTGCTCTGGGAGGTCTCAGAGGCCCCTGGACCTGAAGACCCACCTGCTCCACTCTGTCCCCTGAACATCCCCGGGTCCTAGTGTACATGGGCTGCCACCTGGCTGCCCATGGAGTCACTCTCTGCTCCCAGACCCTGCCTGCACTCTGCCTGTTCCTTGCCTGGGTTTTAATTTATGTTGGTAAATATTGATTTTTCCTTCTCTGATGGATGAATTATAGGCAGACTGGGGAAGGGCAGTTGATGGATGAAGAAGGGGCAGGGACAGAACTTCCTTCAACCGACCTTCCTTGTCCTTCAAGTGGCCCCAGGTTTCCTAGTTCTGGATGCTACCCAGGGTTTAACCCCACTCAGTGCCACCTCCTCCATGCCCTCCTGGACCATCCTGCTGGAAGCAATCCCTTCTTTCTTCATGGGCTTTATCACTTTCTGCCTGTGTTACAGCTCTGTATGAATGCATCTGATCTCTCCTGGTAGAATGTGAGCTCTTTGCAGGCTGGGACCTTGCATTATTCATCTTTGCATCTCTTGCAGCATCTAACACAGTGCTCGGCTCTCAGAAAGTTCCAAGCACGTGTCTGCAGGATATAAAGGTGAATTCCAGAGGCAAAGAGAGGAAAGGGGTCCCTTTGGGTTGCAGTGGTTCCGTCTGTTTGGAACTCTGAATTTTGGCATTGTTTCAGAAACGTCTGCTAGGGAAGTCCTGCTCTTTCTCTACACTTAGCTGATGATGGCCATGAGCTTTCCTCTAGAATTGTTCTCACTTGGTGTATTCTCACAGCCTTGGGTGCTCTGCCCTAGATGTGTGGGGCAATGATGGGAAGGTAGGGTGTAAGGAAGAATTGGCATCGCACTTCCTACCACATTGCAGGTTGCCTGTGAGAAACACCAGAGAGCTGTGATACAGTCATAGGTTCAGGAGGGGGTTGGTGTCCCCTGAGCTGGAGCCTTTGGTGGCTGGGTGGCAGAGAGAGCTGGCAGATGCCCCATGAGGTGGGCTTGTGTGTTGGTGTGCATGGGTGTGATGCCCACAGTCTCTTTGACCATCTGTGTCCTGCAGCCTCTGCCACAGCTATGCAGAGACACTTCTTGGTTCAGGTGACAACGCAGTTAAGGAGTCCTAAGGATAACACCCAGCAATTCCACTGCATTTCTGTGTTCTTTGAACACATTCTTAGGCAGCAACTATTGTGTACGGGGCCCTGCGTGAGGTATGGTGCACAGTAGAAAGGATGGAGCTCAGAGTCCGTGTTAACAGGAACCACCGTTCAGAGGGCTGAAGGCCCAGGGAGAGTGGGACGTGGGGAGTGCAGAGCTGGGAAAGCTCACCCAGATTCGGGCAATCAGGGAAGGTTCCCTAGAGGAAGGGTCAGCTAAGCTGAGACCACCATGGTGAGTGAACACATGTCGCTCAAATGAAGAGGGAGAATTGGGGGCTAGAAAGAGTTGGCAGCCTGAGGGTGAGGATTGGCACAGCCCAGAACTGAAGGAAGCTTGCTGTGCCTGCTGCTTAGATGTAAACAGGGAAGTAGAAAGTGACGAGGCTGGAGATGGAGCCGGGCTATGTGGGTTGTGTCAAAGAGTTTGGACTTCATCCAAAGGCAACGGGGAGCTTCTAGAGGATCTTCGGTGGGAAAGGGGTGTGGCCAGACTTGCATTTTCTCTGCAGGACTAAAGACAAGGAGAGCAGCTGGGGGAGGTGCAGGAATCTCCGTGGGAGACCAGGAGTGGTGTCATGGTGGAGAGTTAAGAGCAGATTGGAGACATGGCTAGATGCAAAAGGGGGTGACCCTGCACATGGCGGCTGGCCTAGGAGTGTCCCTGTTCATGCATTTTTGCCTCTGTGATTCTTTTTCTTTTTTCCTTCTTCTTTTTTTCTGTGCTGTGATTATTAAGAGGGCTCCCTTAAACTCTCATTAAGTGACTGTTTGGGTGATGAGTTCCCCGGATGCTGCAGGTATCATTAAAGGATGTAGACTCAAGCACACTGAGGCATTGTGTCCCCACAGAGTGCCTGGCATGTTCCTGGAGAGCACCAGGGCCAACGAGCCGACGATGCCTGTTCAGTGACAGGTGAAAAGCCCCTGTGGTATGGGACAGTTGGGGGTTAAACTTCCAGAGCTGCCAGCTGAGTGCCAGTCCCAGCTGCAGCCCCTCTTGCTCTCCTCTCTGTTGTGTGTGCTCAGGACCCAGCCATCTGCCACGGGGACTTGGGGCACAGCCACGTACCTGGGAAGTGGCTTCTGCTGCTGCTGAGTGGAAGCAAACACACTAACCCATTGGGCAGCCACGTGGTGACTTGCTCTGTCCACTGACAGCTCTGGGCCAGCCTGCCTTGTCCTCCCTCCCAGCCCTGTCTCCCGGCTGCAGGGGACGCTGGGAGATGTGAAGCAGGCTGGATGGGCAGGAAGACCTAGGTTCTAGAGCCACAGAGACAGGGGCACTAGATTCCTCAGTGCCCAGTCCTCATCCTCCTGGCGAGTGACACTTTATTAGCCAGAGAAGGAAAGCAGTGTCTCTGTTAACTAGCAATTGATCTTCTGCAATTAATCTAGAAGTTGTGAATAAGCTTTTTGCAAGGCACCTAATTAGTAAATCTAGCGCCTTTGGGGGGTGATTACATCCAGTCAGAATTGATGCTTTGTTAATAATTATATTTTAAAACATGCTTAGTCACACTCTTGCCTTTTAGTATAAATAGTTGGACCCTCCCGGGAGATGGGGTAGGAGTCTTGGGGGGCCAAGCAGATGATCTGGCACATGTTCTGGATCCAAGGCCCTGGCCCACCCGCCTTTTCCCACCTGGTCCTGAGCCCTCTTGGAATGTTTTAGGCCAGGAACAGGGACATCTCAGGCCACATGCCTGCCCAGGACTCCACCTATCCAGGACTCATGGGGAGACCCTGAACTCAGTTCCCCAACAGTGGTTCTCAAACTTCAATGTGATGAGAATCACCTGGTGCCTACTGTACTTGTTAAAATACAGATTCCTGGGCCTCACCCCCTGAGATTCTAAATCAGGAGATGTGGGGCAGGTCCCAGGATTCTGTACTTTAAGCCCTCGGGGTGATTCTGATGCCAGTGGTCTCTGGATGTCCCCTTGGAGAAATATTGCCACAGCAAATCCAGCCCTTCCTCCCTAGACACACTGCTCAGAGGCCTGCACATTCCCTCCATTTCTGAGACCCTTTTCCTTGTCTACCAGGAACCTTTGTCATCCAGAATTTCCCAAAGGATGGTTTGCAGAACACCAATCTCAACAGAAAAATCTGTGAAAGAAGTGCCCTGTGATCAGGCCTATTTGGAATACTCCATCCATCTTTTGGAAAATTAAAATATTCATGGTCAAGTTAAAGGCACTGAGAAGTCCTGCAGTAAATAAACCTGTATTTACTTGGGACCTGTAGCCCCTTTCTGTGGTAGTGATTGGATCCTGTAGCCCCTTTTCATGGTAGTGTGACTTTGTATCTTGTGGCGCTTGGGTTTTGGGCATACTTTGGGCCACATTCCTCTTCCCTTTCCCTGCAATAGCAGAGGCCAGCTCCTTGACCAGGCTATGCCCCGCATTCCCACAGCCTCTTGCCCAGTCCTCGTCCTTCCCTCCTTTCTGTTTCTTCATCAGGGGACCTGCATTGACCTTGGCCTGACCACCTGGCCCTGGGAACCCTCCCCTTCTGATTCTTAAACCTTTTCCCTGACCGTTCCTCCCACCAGCTGTCAAGGGTGAAGGGCCACGAGCCAGGATGGAGCATCTACCGGAAGAGGCGGTTGGCTGCGGAGCTGCGGTAGGCGATGTTGTTGAAGAAGATCTCCAGCTCCTGGTCATTGTCAAAGTCAGCAGTGATGACTGTGCGGACAGGGGAGGGCATGGAGAACTTGGGCGAGGCGATGTCCTGGAGGAAACAAGGCTGGGGTCAGCGGCAGGAGAGTGGGCTCGGGCAGGAGGCCAGCTCTCCTCTGTGGAGTGTGGGGGCAATTAAAAATAAGAGGCAGCCCAACCCAACAGCTCCTCTCCTGCCTCCTCAAAAGGACCTGGGGGCTGCCTTTAGGATCACACAGATCTCAGGCTGCTTGTACCAGAAGAAGGAGGGAAGAATAACAGTCGTGATAGACACCAGTGAAGCGCTTAGCCGTTCCCTAGTCTGGATCGCACCTGTCCATCCCTCGAGGCAGTAGAGACATCAGCGTTCCCATTTGGTGGGTGAGGTAATTGAGTCCTGGAGAAGGAGGGGAACTGCGATGTCACAGCTACTGAGTGGGGAGGCCAGGGCTTCTGATTCTGGATGCTGTGCCCTTTCTCCTAGGCATCCTTCCTCCTCCGTGCTGAGTCAGAAGCTGGGTGGGCCTGAAAATCTCTGTGCATCTAAATCCAGGCTCCACCACTGACTAGCTGTGTGATCTTAGGCAAGTTACTAACCCCCTCGGATCTCACCTTCCCCATCAGTAACGTGGGAATAATAATAGCTGCCTGGGTGGTGAGGATTGCATGTAAAATGCCCGGCACAAAGTGGGCATGAGACAGATCGCCGGCAGCCTGTCCTGCCTTACCTGCCACCTGCCTCAGGGAAAGTGAAAGAGGTTACCTGTAGCTGTGGATTTGGCTGCCTCTACTACCTTATGTTGTTTCTTGGGAGCCTTCTTATTTTTATTTTTTGAGGCATTTGCTTTGAGGGGGTTGTGGTATCAGCTACACCTGTCCAGGACTAATGGGGAGACCCCAGGCCCAGGATAGCCCAGCTGGAACTCCAAAGTGCTGGGAGAGTCTTGGGGGACTAGGCTAAGGGTCCCAGGTGTGTTTTTGCCTCTGAAACAGAAGGAGAGCTGGGAAGGGCAACCTTCTCTTTCTGAGTGTAATATCCTCATCGTAGGTGGGTTTTTCCCTTAAAGACCTTGGGGTCCTGTCCAAGTCCCAAGACCCACATGGAGAGGGTTGAGAAAGGTACAAGTGGTGTTTCTGGGAGTCTCCTCTACCCCAGGCTTGGGCCTGCTCTTGGCCTCCTGCTGCAGGCCCTCTTTGGGGGCCACAGGGATGAGCAGGCTGGGTCAGCAGTCGAGCTGTCTGCTCTGGGGAGGCCAGGGAAGGAGGCTGTCTCCATCAGAGCAGTAATGAGGTTGAATAAGCCTGGCCAGCTGGTCAGGGTGGGTTGAGCTGGGCCTGAAGAGCCAGGGAGCAAAAAGACCTCAGGATCTCTAGCTATTATGATTCTATTGATCCTATAAAAATGGAAACCTCCCATGCCCCCTTGGGGTTGCCTTATTCAATGCCTGAGCTTCCGAGATAATATATGGTAAGCTTAGCACAGTTCCTGACACATGGAAGACACTTGATAAATGGGGCATTTATTTATCATATTTTATTTAATTATTATTATTGCTCCTGAGAGCTCTGGGGAGGGACCATCGGCCGAGTTAACAGGGTTCCTCACCCTCAGCGCACTGGCGTTTGGGGCTGGATAACTATTTGCTGTGGGGCTGCTCTATGCACTGCAGGGTGTTCAGCCCTATCCCTGGGCTCTGCATACTAGATGCCAGGAGCACTCCCTTCCCCAGCTGTGACAAACCCAAATGTCCCGAGACATTGTTGAATGTCCTGGAGGGAGGGCAGCAAGATCATCCCTGTTGAGAAGCTGGGTGAGAACAAGAGCGGAATACAGATGGAAATCGTCCAAGATCCCAGCAATAGCTGCTCTGGGTTCAGGGCATGCCTCCCCCCAACTCAGAGAGCCTGAGTCTCAAGCCTTAGCAGGGAGGGAGTGGCTGGGCCTGGGCCTCCCACGGTGGCTGCCTACAGGGAAGGGACTTGGTAGGGGTGGCCTCTTCTTGGTCACACAGAAATGAGGTTCCTGGGGACTTCCCTGGGATCATCAAGCCTCAGGTAAATCCTGGAACTTTCCCGTTTCCTCAGGGTGTTTTGGCAGACCTAGGTACCTGCAGAACAGTCCTGGCTCCCTGAGATCAGCTTCAACCAGTCCATGCCCTCTGTTGTCCTCCCTGAGAAAGTCCCAAACCCATGCCCCTCATGCTGATGGCACCTCCATCACTGTCACTAACAGCCCTTTTGAAGAATTCTTGGCATTGTTCTATCAACAGCTCAGGGAGGGGGCACAGAGAGGGCTCTGAGGCCACCTTGCCTGCCATCTGCTGTTTGTCTTTAGGGGCAGCTGTTGGGAACTCCGTGGCTTCAATCTTCCAATCTCTCCACCACTTTGCCCTTGGTCTGAACGTCAGTCTGAAAAGGTCTGAAAAGCTGAGGCTGGGCTTTTGTGGAGTATGCAGGGGATGCCATCCTGTATTCCCTGCACACTCCACAAACACTCACCCTGCTCTAGCTTCTGGATCCATTCCAGGAGCCATCGGGAAAAGTGGCCTGGATCCAGATAGTGCAGCCCACCTCCCAGGGCTCTAGCACCCCTCGGAGGTTGCTCTCCTGCCTCCCTCTGCTGACCTGGCTCTTCCTACTCTTGGCTCCAGAGCTCCTACAGCAGCCCAGCTGTAGTCCCTCATCCCCTGGTATAACCTTCCTTGTCACACCACCCCCACCCTGGGCCCTGAGAGCCCTGAACCCTGCTCATGCCAGCCTGCAGCCTGGTGACTGAGTGCAGTAGCAGGATCTCAGCTCACTGCAACCTCCACCTCCCGGGCTCAAGATTCTTGTGCCTCAGCTACTGGAGTAGCTGGGATTATAGGCATGTACCACCACATCTGGCTAATTTTTTGTGTTTTTAGTAGAGACAGGTTTTGGCCATGTTGGCTAGGCTGGTCTTGAATTCCAGGGGTGAGGCCCCTTCTTACCCGAAAGCGGACCTTCCCATGGGCACTCATCTGCAGATAGAGGCGGTGGGGGCCATTCCAGTTGCCATAGACGATGTCCACCTTGCCATCACGGTTGAAGTCAGCCAGGGCGACGCCTCGCCCGTGCTGGTGGGGGTCGTCCACACCTGGGGAGGAGAGGCAGGAACTCTCAGGGCGGCATCCCCTGTACACTCCACAAACACCCTGCTCTAGCTCTGTGACAAGCAACTAGGGAGGGTGGCTCTCACCTTATTCCCAGGAGGAGATACGGGAGACACAGCTGCAGTCTCAGAAGCTCTCTAGCTCTCTACAGGGGCAGGAGGTGGGACAGTCATGTGGTTCAAAAGAAGACCCGAGACTTGTGTTCAAGCTGTGTTTGGCCAGCATGCATATTATTTTTACCCTGTTTGGGGGCGGCATGAGTTGGGGAGGGAGACTGGGGAAATTCTGGAGGAACAAAGGCTCTTCCCAGCCACCCCTAACACTGCCACTGGAAGACTTCAAGCTGATCATGCCACTCTTTTGCTTAGGCTGATCACTCCCTCCAATCCTCTTGGGCAAAGTTCTAATTCTTCTAATTCCTGCCTGGGGAGCACAGGGCTCTGCCTGACCATGGTCCTGTCCACCTTATCTGGTCTTGATCTGGTCCCACTCTCCCCATCTTTCCAGCTCCTGCGCCTTTTCTCAAGCTGGTTGCTCTACCTGGGATGCTCTCCCTCTAGCTCTAGGTTACCCAGCTCCTGATTATTCTGCTCTCAGCCACAATGTCACCTCCTGCAGGAAGCCCTCCCTGACCACCCATCTGAGACAGCTCATCCTGCCCACCCTGTCAGTCTCCCTGACAGACAGCCTCCTAGTCTTCTCCTCCCACAGGCTGATCACAATGTGCAGTTATGTTCCTTTGTGGCTGACTTGTTAGGGTCTGGTTTTCCCACTAGTCCTGACATTCTATGAGGTCAGGACTCTCTTCTCAGTTCACTTGGGTACATGCAACGTCTATCTCAGGGCCTGTGGTTGCCTGGTAGTTTTCAGTAAATACTTGCTGAATGAGTGCACAGACATAAATAACATGACAGAAGGCAAACCGGGGACGTGGGTGACAGCAGAGGAAATACTACAGCCACGACAGAGAAGCCCACAGCATGCCTGGCGAGATCTGGAAAGTGAAGCCTCTGTGCCCAATGCCACCTGCTTATACCATCCACTGAGTGGGTCCTGGGGGAGGACAGAGGATGGCTTTGCCCAGAGTGATGGCCTGACCTCCTAGCTGCCCACTGGCCAGCGCATAGCTGAAAGACAAAGGTGAATGTGACTCTAAGCACCCACCCACGTTGACTCTCAGAGGACAAATAGCTGTAGGTCGTCAGGCTCTCTGGGATGGCAGGCCACAGGACAATGTAATAGGCTGTGGGGATCAGAGACCCCAGGACACAGGGAGCTCTTGCCAGAAGGCAGGGTGGGGCCCCCTGAGAACCCTGGAGGCTGAGTGTCCTCCTGGGGGAGGGAAGGAGTTGGGGGGAGGAGTGGGGAGAAGAGGCAGTGAGACCCGGGCTTGAGAAAGAGGGTTTGCAGAGACTAAGGGCAGCCTCCAATCTCTAGGATTAATACTCCATTAATTCTCTGCCAGACTCCCTGGCCCAAATGTCGGTGGCCTTCTGCATTGGCCCATTTCTCTCCTATCTATGAGGCACCTTGACAAGGAGCTGGTTCCCTTTCACGGGAATAATCGGTGCCAGGCTGCATTTCACAGCAGCATCTGTTTGGGTGATGAATGCCCTCTTGACATGTCTTGTTAAACCCCTGCAATCATTCTGACTTTCAATTACGGGCCTAGCACCTTTCCTCTCTCCTCCCGCCTGATACTTTCTCCCACTCCAACTTGTTCGCTCACCTCTGCTTCCATCTCTTTAACACCTTATCAAATCCTCTAGATTTTCTCCACTATCCCCTCCCCTTTGCTTTATGATTTTTCAGCAATGAGAAAATTTGCTGCCAAAGGATAGCACTAGGAGCGGTGAGCCATGTGGGAGGACAGGCCAGGGGAGCCCAACTTCAGCCTTGCCAGAGAAGGACAAGAAGTAAGGCAAGATTGGGGCTGAATGGCAAAAGCTGGGGTGGGTGTGTGTTCTGGGCCAGTAAGTCCCCACAATGGAGCTCCTGGGCAGAAAGCTGGGGTGGTAGGTACTCGTAAGTCCAAGAATCCAAGAGAACGGACTGGCACACGTGCAGGGATGCGACTCAAACTGCCGGCAAGAGCCAGAGCTTGCAGGACCCTTGATTTACGTCTCACCACTCCTGCAGGCCAGAACTCTTCCCCATGCCTCCAAGAAGGAGGTGAAATCAAACCTCCCATTCATTGGCAAGGTGGGGGGAAATGGTCAGGGGCACATGGGATGTAATCATACATCCGAAAACTTGCAGGTGTCCACTTTGCCATTCAGCAGAATTTACCGGGCGGGCACTGGATGCCAAGCCTGTGTCAAGAATGAATAGAACCGCGACCCGGTCCTTGTAAAGCTCATAGACAGACCATGATGGTAATGTGGAGCCTGAGTGAGGTGTGCATGCCAGGGGCAGCAGGAGGAGGAAGGGCCAGTCTCTGCTAGGTGGCACAGGGGAGTCAGGAAAATCTCTGCAGAGGTGATATTGAGGTGAACGATGAAGGCTAAACAGACATTCTGCAGGTAGGGAAGGGGGAGGGCAGTCCAGGCAGAGGCCATGGCAGGTGCAAAGGCCCTGAGGTGGGTGGGGGATGAGTGCAGAGGAAGGAGGAGAAGCAGACCTGGGGGCCTGGGGCACTATTTTGTGTGGCTTTTATCCTGCTTCTTATTAGAGGAGGATATTTTTGTCTATTTCTGTTTCTAGAATGTCAGTGCCTTTTCTGTGTGTGGGGTGGTCTTAGCCTGATTCAAGTGGGCATCCCTGGTTCCCAGCGCCAGCCTGATGCTTAGCAGGGGCTCCATGAATGCTCACTGTATTGAAATGAATGTTGAAGATAAATGTGGGAGGGGGCCAAGGTGGGGAGAGGCAGCTTGGAGGATAGTTTGATGCTGAGAGACACAAGCAGGACTTGGAGTGTCGCGGGCAATCTCAGATACTGGGCAGGACGATGGGCAGGAGTTTCAGACCCCTTTCCCCAGCAGCAAACACTCCCTGTGGCTGGAGCCATGGGAGCTAGGGAATAGGAAGTGACAAGCAGCATTTCTCTGTGTGGTGCCGACGATGATTTGTCCTGCTCTCCCTGCAGCCAGAAGAGACCATGCTGGAGGGGGCAGGGAAGTCTGGAGTCCTCTGTGGTTCTGGGGTGAGGGGTCAGGGCGCACAGGGCATGGCTGCCTCCACTCACCCGCACTGGCCGCAGCGTCCACAAAGGTGCCATCGCCCCGGTTGTGGAAAAGGAAATTAGGCCCATTCTCGTTGTCGCAGAAGATATCTGAGGCACTGCTGCTGAGGATGGGGCCCACGCTGACACCTCGGCCCCCTAGGAAAAGACACATCGACCCACAGTGAGCGGCAGAAGCAAAGCCCCAGGCCCACCCGGAAGACAGTGCTGACTCTGAGGTCTAGGGGGAAGTGCAAGGAAGGCTCCTTAGAGGAGCCTGGAGGGAATTCTCCTTCCTGTACTTTCCTGAGCCCAAATCTGGGCTCACCGTCTCCATGAACCTGCGTGGAAGGTGACAACACTGATGAAGAGGGAAGGAAGGAGCTCGACAGGACATGGGGACCCCACACAGAGGTCAGCGCCTGCCTTCCCCTTCTAAGAGAAGTGGCTGAACAATCATCTTAAATCCTAAACCCACAATAATCCTAAACCCAGCTCTAAGCATGCCATTTTAGTCAAGTCAC
This sequence comes from Rhinopithecus bieti, assembly GCF_001698545.2. Lineage (NCBI taxonomy): Eukaryota > Metazoa > Chordata > Mammalia > Primates > Cercopithecidae > Rhinopithecus > Rhinopithecus bieti. Next base: position 1,931,371 of record NW_016803361.1, read on the forward strand.
AGATCCGCCGACAGCCTCCTGACTCCCACTTTGAGTCATACGTATGCTGGTCAAGACCACTGGGTATGTCCCAGCTTTAAGAACCTGTAGGAACAGGTCCCAGCTATAGGTATGAGGATGCTTACTTTGCCTTGTTTGACGTTAAACAATTACGTCCATTGATAGTGAAGGAGTTGAATGGATTACGGAGCATCCATATGACAAACCATTCTGCAGTAAAAAGACTGCATAGATCCATATGGATTGACTTGGAGGAGTGCCTGTGATATATGGTTGAAAGAATCAGCAGTTCACCAAGTAATGGTATTGTGTGATCTTGCTTTTATTTTTTAAAATAGGAAAATACATGCTAGTTCTGAATACACATGTTTGTGCAGACTTATTCAGTTTGGAGAAAAGCGGGAAAGGCCACACCCCAAGCTGTGAACACTGGCTACCTTCCTTGATGGGGTAGGATTTGGGGAGGGAAAGAGAAACGATAGTTGGCCTTTTTTCTTTGAATGTCTTTGTAGCGTTTGACTTGTTGCAACAAGAACTGCTTCTGTAGTTTGAAAGGAAGAAATCCAATAAAGTATATATGTTTTTTAAAAAGGAAAGACATCAAGCCAGCTCCACATTGGGGTTTGAAGTCTCTAAGATCAAATTTGAGCTATCCATGTCAAGAAGTCTAACCTTAATACGTCCTGAACAAACCACCCCCACCCAGTGGGTTTCAAATGAAGGCTCTCTGCTTGCCAGGCCCCACCTGCAGCTCCCAGGAACACAAATCTGCCCTGAGAAAGCCTCCCTGAGCCACGCCCCCAAACACTGGAAATACTGTGCAGAAAATGGCTTGACTAGGATCAAGACATGGATTCTAGCCCCAGCCTGGCTTCTAACAAGCTCTGTGACCCTGGGAAATTTACATTACCCTTGAGCCTCAGTTTCCTCATTTGTAAAATGGGGGAGAGTCCGACCTGCCTTTTCTACTTTGGGGTTTTGAGAGGATGAAATGAGGTAAGATACACCTGTCAGAATGACCATTATCAAAAATATGAAAGATGACATGTGTTGGCAAGGGTGTAGAGAAAAGGGTACCTTTGTATACTGTTGGTGGGAATGTAAATGAGTACAGACATTATAAAAAACAGTATAAGGCTCCTTAAAAATTAAAAATAGAACTACCATATGATCCAGCAATCCCACTACTGGGTATATATATCCAAAGGAAATGAAATCAGTGTGTTAAAGAGATATCTGCACTCCGAGGTTCACTGCAGCATTATTCACAATAGCCAAGATACGGAATGAAGATATGAAGTGTCCATCAATGGATGAATGAAAAAGAAAACGTGATATATATACGTAATAGTACTACTCAGCTTTAAAGGAGAAAATCCTGTCATTTGTGACAACGTGGATGAACCTGGAGGACATTATGCTAAGTGAAATAAGCCAGGCACAGAGAAGCAAATACCACATGATCTCACTTATACGTGGAATCTAAAAAAGTTGAACTCATAGAAGCAGAGAGTAGAATAGTGTTTACTAGGGGTGGGGTAGGGGTGTTGGAGAAATGTTGGTCAAAGGATACAACATTTCAGTTTAACAGGAGGAATAAGTACAAGGGATCCATTGTACAACATGGTGACTTTAGTTAATAAGAATGCACTATATACTTGAACTTGCTAAGAGAGTAGATTTTAAGGGTTGCCACCACATTACAAAAGTATGTGAGGTAATGCATATGTTGATTAGCTCGATTTGGCCATTCCACAATGTCTACATTATTTCGAAACCTCATGTTGTACGATGAGCTGTATGAAGGGCTCTGTGGACGCTGCAGCAGCTTGCTGCTTAGAGCCAGGTCTGAGAAGCAGTTGCAGGAGTGTCACCTGGGAGCTTGCTAGAATTGCAGAATCTCAGGCCCCTAATGGAATCAGAACTTGCATTCTAACAAGACCCCTGGGTGGTTTATGTGCGCATTAAAGTTTGAAAATACTGCTTTAAAGGGTTGTTTACTATAATAAAAAGAGTTATCAGAGCACTCCAGAAGAACTTGATTTAAAAAAAAAATAAAGCTCAAGCAGACCTATGTAAAGAAAGGCCAGGCCTCCCTCACCCCCACCTGCCTCTGGATGGGGCAAAGTTTTCCCCAAAGTGACCATGCTTATTTGAGACAGGGATTCTCTTGGTCTCTAGGTGCCTCCCATCCTCTGAGATATGCCCCCAGGAGAAATCATGGGGCCTTTTTTGCCTATGCAAATGGAGCCTGCCCCTCAGAGCTGGCATTTGGGGCCAGGGAGATGGGGTGGGGCGATGGCTTTGCCACTCTTATTGCGCTCATAGTTAACACATTCTGGGCTGGATGCCTCCCAGATAATCTCATTAGCTGCCAAAGAGAGCCCAAGCCACATGAAAATGAAGCCACTGAATTCACACTGCTCCTCTGGAATGTCCTCCAAGACACAGCATGCACTCTTCATGATGGGAGCTATGGAGTGGCTTGGGTGGCTTCCAGAGGCCTGTCCTAAAGCTAGCAAGAAAGGATGTGGGGTCACAACCTGGGCACCACCTCTGTCCATTAAAAGAGGTGCCACTAAGTTGTTGCTGGCAGCTGTCCCTGCCCTGGTCTTACCAGCTTCTGTGAGAATCCCTTGGCCCTGCCCGGGCCCCTGGAAATTCCAGGTGGGACTCAGGGACTTGCCTCCACACAGCTCCATCCTTCTTCCTCCGCTTCCACATCCTCCAATTTCCTCTCTGCCTCTGGCTCCCAAGCTGTGACACATTCCCTTCATTTTCTACAAAGCAGGTTATTTCCCTTTTGGACAAATTTCTAAATCTTTCTAATTAACTAATTGGGTTGGGTTGAAGCCTTGTACCATTTGTAACCTGTAATTACTAGAAAATTGCCATGGTAACCACACTACTAATTAGCCACAATTTATTGCCATGGCAACCGGACCATAACAGAGATGTTACCCACACCTCCTTCTCGGCAAGTTGGCTGCATAGTTGGGGAGCAGGTGAGTCAACAGTCAGGAAGCTGGCCTCCTGGGCGCCAGTCCCAGCAGCTTTAACGATGGGGGCCCAACTGGGGGCTGAGGTGGGGCAGCCAGATACCTGCACCCCTCACTGATGCCACAGGGAGATGACTCCCAGGTCGACAAGCAAATCTTCAAACCAATAGAATCCACCCATCATTATGTAGGCTGCCATGCCTACGCCCTACCAGGCCAATGTCAAAGGCTAATTGTTCAGTAAATGTCTTCTACCAGGACTTTCCCCTCCTCTCTTCTCTCCTTTGTCACACCCTCCCTCTCCTCCATCTCTCAAGGTTTAGCACACACCAAATTTGGTCACCCAGGGGGCTGTTAGGAACATCTTTATTTAGCTTTGGAGAATGATGTTCTAACAGGGAATTAACTCCACCTTGCATCAATTAATTCTTTTATAATTTGAGGCCAGCGCATTCTCTTGGGGCTGGAGAGGCAGCACTGGTGGTGGGAGACACCACAGGACCGGGGGTCAGAAAGTCCAAATTTGAGCTGTGTGACCTTGAGCTCATCACTGAACCTCCCTGGGCTTCTGTTTTCTCAGCTAGAACATAAGAGTGGTAACAATAAGGGCTCCTTCTTGGGGTTGTCATAAATATTAAGTGAGCTGGTCTTTGGAAGGTGCCTTGGAAAATGTCAGGTGCCACATAGTCATTAGCTGGGACTATTTACCACCTGCTGGGTGAATAATATCCCTTTATTTTTCCCAGCACTTTCAAGCTTCAAAGGCCTCCTTGTTCGGCTGTTGGGGTGTGAGTGCTCCTCCCTGCCCGTCCCTGCTGAAGGCTTCTGCTCACTCTGCCCGCCAGGCTGGGTAGGGGGTGGGGTTAGAGGGAAAAATGCCCCTTTGAGGTCCCCATTTCCTCCAGCCACATTCTGGCACTCTGATGATCTGTTCATTGGGCCCAACCCCGATAGGGCAGCCTTGGTTGTCCTCAAGAACCATCCCTCTACCTCTGAGCCCTGGCACGCTGGCAATGCAGACCAAAGTACAAGTCAGCTGCGGGCAATCCATCTCTCAGACTGCATCTGGGCCAGCCCTCAGGGACTGGGGGGTGAGACAGGGAAAGGTGGTGAGGAGGGGGTGTGTGCATGCCGCTGAACTTCTCCAAGCTGTGGGTCTGAGGACCCAGGGATGAGGCAGCACACGGATTCACGGTGCTAAGGTAAAGCCTCTTGGTTCCTGCCTGGCCTCTGCGCCTCCCCTCCTGCAGGATCACAGGAAGCATGCTCTCCAGGCCTCAGTTTCCTTCCTGTAAAGTGGGTGGGAATTGAGAAGATCTCCAAGACTGCTACTAGCTTACTTTGCAATGAATGAATCCTCCAGGGTGGACACAGTATAAGCGTGTTGGGGGCCGATCCCTGTGCCCATCTAGTCCTGCACCCTCTGCATCAGCGGAGACTCTGAGGTGAACCTCCTCAGCCAGGGAACTTGGCCATCTGCTGAATAGAACCTTAACAGAAACATGTTTCTGGTGGATGCCATGATTCGCAGGCTGCCAAGAGCATCCAAGACATTGTAAATGAGTAGGGCAGAGATGCTGGAAACGTGGTGCAGGAATGGGCAGAGTGTGTGCGTGTGCGTGTGTGTGTGCACATGCTGCAGAATGGGGTGTGAGGATCAAGTACGGGATGGTAACAGGGTCTCTCATCCTAAATTTCCTGAAAACTTATAAGACAAGATAACTGTGTAGGTGCTGGTGTTGCCACTCCCAAGCCTTCTGGGAGCCTTCAGAAGCTGCGCAGGACTTGACTATTCTGTGTGGTGGGTATTAGACAGGGACACACCCACCCTCATCCTTCCTGCCCTGTGTCTGCAGAATGTTAAGGCAAGGAGTGGGGCAGCAGGACAGGCCCCATCATTTGCTTCCTCTCGACAGAGGAGGGATTTGCACTGGCAAAGCCTGGGGGTGTAGCCTGGGGGTATAACCTGGAGTGGCTAGCCACAGGCTTGACATTTCTTTAAAATCTCCTGTGTTAGCTGAGAAAATGCACACAAAATTACATTTCAATTCTGTAACATATCTGTGTTTGTTTTAAAAGAAACATAATGTTCCCCCTGATACTCATCAAATGCATCTGACACCCCTATAAAATAGTCTCTGTGTGTCCTGGGCTTTGAGTACCCCTAGCAGGCCCATGCTGCACTCCCTGGGGGTCCTGGGCCCTGGCTTGGGAGCCTATCACTCCAGCCCTGCCTGGTCGTTGGCTGTCAGATCTGGCTTCACTCCCGATGAAAGGCCAGTGCCCGCCTGGGAAGCTAGGAGGCCCCTTGGCCCCCACTCTGTGGCCCCTGGTTGAGCTCGCTGGTGAGGATCTGCCAGAAGGCCTCAGCTGGGCTTTAGGCACTCCGTCTCCTTCAATAATGACTTCCTATAAATCAGGTCTGCCCTCCGCTTTGTTCCACACCGCTCCCAGCCAACAGCAAAACTCCCCACCCGACATCATAAATCCACCTTCATTTTCTTTCTGAATTTCGTTTAAGGCTTCTTTAATCACCACCTTGCAGCCTGGACAGATGCTGCCTCAAAGGGTGAGGCCAAAATGTAGAGTTCCTGGGGAGGAGGCAAGGCCTGCGGGAGGCCAGGCAGGTGGGAAGGAGAGCAGAGAGATGAACTCCAGGGGGGATGGGGATGAATATCCCACTGGCCATGCCCAGGACTGGAGGTTTGGGGGGACACACAGAGAATGTTTCCCAGGCAGGGGCTGGGCCTGCTTCTCTGGGGCACCCCCCTGTGCCTTGCACAGTGCTCCCTGTACCCAGGAGATGCCCAGCAGAGGGCCCTGGTATCGCTCTGGCAGAGCCTCAGAGCAGGAGGTATTGGTATTTGCTATACTCCGTAGGCACCATCCGTGTGCCAAGCCATGTGCCAGCCATGTCCCATGTGCGCCTCCTTTCATTCTCACAACAGTCCTATTTTGAAGGTGAGAAAACTGAGGCTGGGAGAATAGTGTGCCCACTACTGCCTGGGCTGTAATGCATGGGGTAGGCTGAACCTGCACCTGTGGCCTGGCTCCAAACCCCGTCCCCTCACCTGCTAGCTCAATGCCCTCAGAGAAGCTGAGGGGCATGCCCAAGGTCACTGGGGCCTGGACCGTAGAGGCAGTGCAGGACTCCTGCCTCCCACCTTTCCCTCCTCTGGTTCCATCTGGTTCCATGCCAGGGCCTTGGCCATGGCCAGAACCCAATTTTCAGGATTCCCAGGCAGGGCAGCTACCGGCACTGTCTTGGCTTCAAGAGGCCTCAAGCAGCTGGGGAAGTTGGGGACCAGGGGATGGGAGAGTGGTCTTGCTGCCCCAGTTTCTCTCCCAATCTCTCGCTCGGCCACCCTCCCGGGGCTCTCGAGTCCCCCGAGAGCCGGCATACTGGCCACTAGATGGCACTGTGACCCAGCAGAGCAGCTGCAGCCACGGGAGTGGATGTCTAGAGAGGAGGCCTCCCCTCCCCCTCCCGCAGTGCCGAGGGCCGGTGCCTGGGTAGCACCTTTGCCCGGCCTGCCCCGGGGTGGCTGGACCTCCCCCGCTGCCCTGAACACTCAGCCAGGCAGCTGCTTCAGCCACAACCACCTGGGTGGGGCTGCCTCAAGTCCGGGTGCCAGCCTGGGGCTGTCTTCCCAGTGGGTGTGGGCCTCCCCTCACAGCCCCTTCCATCTTGCAGGATGGCAGGATTCTCAAGCTGGAGGTCAGCAGGCTGTGGCAGTTTAGGCATCAGGAGGAGATGGGCTCTAAGTGCTAGCTCTCTACAAACCTCCTGTGTGACCTTGGGTGAGTCTCTTCTCCCTGGATCTCGCTCTATTCTTTGTAAAATGGGAGGTTCTCCCAGCTGTCTAGCAGGCAGGTGCTGTGTGGCTTGGCTCCAGGGACCTCCCAGCTCCCTGAGTGCACATCTGGATGTGGCCTGCCCCTTCCGCCTGCTTCCCTCCCGGCTTCTCAGGACCCCTGGCACTGGAGTGGTGCTGAGCGCTGGCCACGCGCCCAGAGCCTCAGCCATCAGGCCGGGCTCAGCATGGCGGCCCTTACATTTGGGGTCCATTCCTGGGGCTCGGGGGTGGGGGGAACTCTGGGCTGGTTTTCCAGCCAGATGTCCATGTATCATTAGCTGAGTGACAAGGGGGCTGCAGGGTAGTGTTGGGGGGCTTGGCGGGCAGGGAAAGGGTGGGCTGGAGAAGGCGGGCCGACAGAATAGTAACTTGGTGGGCCAAATAGGTTCTTGTCAGCCAAATGGCTTTTGGAAGTCTGCAGAGCTGCTCGAACGTGTCCTCTGGGCACGCCAGCTGCCCCAGCCTCCCTCCGCACCGAAGCTGCTGCTTCTTCCTTGAACCGCCTGTCCTTGCAGCCCAGCCGGCACAGTTGGCTGGTGCTTCCATCCCCACCGTGCTCCTCAGCTGCCTCCTCTGGGTCTCCTCCTTCCCCCTCCTCGGTTCTGTGCCAGCCCAGTCAGCGTGGACAATGCCCCCTTCGTGCTGAAACCCAGCCGCAACCTCCAAATTCTTTTATTCTGCGTCTGGCCTGCTCTCCCAGTCCTTGCCTCCCTTCCACCTTGTCATTTTCAAGTGCTTCATCCCCCCAGTGCACCCCCTTCCCTTGCAAGATCAAGGCACTTAATTGCCAAGCCAGCCCAGTGCACAGAACTGGGAACTATTCAGAAAAATTGACTGTACAAATCTAGGCTGAAGTGCCTGCATGTTTATTTCTTTTCCGGGGGAAACATGGTTTATTACTGACACAGCCTTTCCATGGTACCTTCACGCGCGGAGCTCTCAGGCACTTAGATGGGGCTTGAGCTGTGCTATTTTATTGTCTAGTCATTTGTTCCCAGAAACTTTGTCAGACAGGTCAACATTAATCTCCTCCTTTCACCAGGGTGAAAGGTGGTTAGAGAAAGGCATCGTAAACTCAGGAGAGGCAGTGACAACCCTTTCTGGGCAGGAAAGGGTTGCCACCACCCAGGTGTCTGGAGGCAAGGGGGTGCCCCAAAGGACCCCTCAACCATCCTTCCAGCCTCAGGATTCAGACTGAGGAAGGCTGCCACTTTGGAAGCCTCTGCCGCACACTTTGGGATGGATATGTCGGGAAGGCTGACCAACAAGAGGATCTCTCTGTCCCAAGTGCAGGTCAGGTGTGAGTGTGGCTTAAGTTCACATGACAAGTTGTTGTGTACAGCTCTGGCTTCCTGATTTTTGGTACCCAAAACAGGAACTGGATTGCTCTGCCATCAGCAGTCTATTGGCAGATTATCAGAGTTTAGTCAGCAGCCGTGCTGGAATTAGAAAAACAGCCTTCCCTAGAAAGATCTCCCTGTCAGAGACTCTGACAATAGGTCCCCCATCCAGAAAGATGAGGGGGGAGCGTGCCTTCAAAAAAAAGTGCTGGAGAGGTTTTGGAACAAGAACACAATTCTTTGAGCTCAGTTATCCGAGACGGGACCCAGCTGAAGCCTAGGGATTTAGCACTCAATTCCTGGTTGCTTATGTGTAAGTAAATAATTTCATCTGTGATTTGGCAATAAAGAATGCTTTAAATCTCGGTTTTTGTGATTTGCCAGTTTTCTCCTACAGAACCTGCTCACCCATCATTGAGGTTACCAGAGGGAGTGGGGCAAGAGGTTCCAGGGAGAGAATGATGTTGTGATGATGTGATTCTCATATCCATTTTCCAGCAAGCCAGATGCCCCCTCTTGGGTACCCTGAAACTCATACCTGCCAGATATCTCACCAATGCTTGGAGAGGCAGTGTGGGAGAAGCCTTCTGTGGGTGGCAGGATGGCATAGAGCCTTTATTTCCCCTCCCCAGGGACATAAGGTCACCCTTTTCTTGTGGTCTCTGATGAATTAGACTCAGCCTTGCAGGGCCCTGGACCCCAGCCCCAGCCCCTCCAGCACACCGCCTCCCACATCACTCTGCGTACCTGTATATTTGCTGACCCCAGCCTCAGCAGCCACATCTCTGAGCGCCAGAATGCCCCGGGAGAGGTCACTGGCCTCAGGGTCCATTTCAATGAGGGCATCAGGGCCCACATTACCGTAGGCGTAATTGGCAATGTAGATAGAGTAGCGTCCAGAGCCCTGAGGAAGAAGGGAAGGAAGCGGTGAGCAGGCCCACCTTGGCTCATCCCAGAAACCGCCCCCTCCCCACCCCAGGTAGGACCATAGCTCTTTCACAGGGTTGGGTTCTTCTCCCCAGGTCTGTTGCGAATGGCCTTGTAGGCCGTGCATGGCGCACTTCCAGAGGGGCTTTTCACAAAGGCTGCCATGTGAATGACACTCCCGGGAGTCGTACAACAAAGCAGCCTGCTTCTCCTTCCATCCTGTTCCAGAAGAACACATCCCTCCCTCTCCCCCACAACCACCTTTTTATAGACAATTTTCTAATGTGCCTCCCTCCAGCTGAGCTCTCTCCAGCTGCCAGCCAGGGTAGCTGCTCAATAAATATTTGCTGATTGATTGATCTACCAATTCCCATTATTCTCAGTCTCTCTCTCTCCCATTCAAGCTCACTCCAGCCAAGATGACAAGCAAATTCCTGAGCCATCTCCCTCCCCCTGTTCCCACCCCGCGCTTCTTCATTCCCCTGTTTTGGTAGCACAAGAGGCACAGATTTGCAGGGGTCCTACTTCCCTCTTCCATTCCCTTATTTCCCCCGTTCCAGGAAGAAAGATTGTATCACTTCCATCTTTACAACACTGTCTCAAAGATTCGCTTTTCCCTTTGCATCCAGGAGCAGCCTTGGGCACCAGCTCCTCTGTGCAAGAGTCATTCTCTTCACTAGTCCAAAACACCGCTGATGAAAGACTCTTCTCTTCTGCCTGTTGTTATAATGGTGCTATTTCTTCAATGGATGACTTCTTCCCAAGAGATCCACACACTTTCTAAATCAGTTTTCTGGCTTTTCTCTCATCCTTTGCATCACTTCCCTCTAATTAATTAGACAGTAAATATTTCTTAAGCTCCAACGATGTGCCAAGTGCTGTGTTATAAACGTACTTAAGACAAAATCTCTGACCGTAGGTTGCTTATAGTCTAGTTTGAAAGACAAGCCATAAACCTAAAAGGACCTAAGAGAAACTGTTGAGCTCACGGCAACAAGACTGGTGGTCCCCTTTCCTTGCTTCGATTTCTCATCCATTGGCACCATGAGCACAATTCTTGTTCCACCGAACTGGTCAGCGACTTTATATCTTTGTGGGTTTTTTGGTGTGTGTGTGTGTGTTTTTTTGTTTGTTTGGGTCTCGCTCTGTTGCCACAGCTGAAGTGCAGTGGTGTGATCTCAGCTTACTGCGGCCTCCACCTCCCAGGTTCAAGCGATTGTCTTGCTTTAGCCTCCCAAGTAGCTGGGATTACAGGCATGCACCACCACTCCTGGCTAATTTTTGTATTTTTTAGTAGAGACGGGGTTTCACCATATTGGTGAGGCTGATCTTGAACTCCTAACCTCAAGTGAACCACCCCCCTGGGCCTCCCAAAGTGCTGGAATTACAGGGGTAAGCCACCGTGCTTGGCCAGTCTTTGAAGGGATCATTTTCTTTGGGGAAGCTGATGAAGAGCCACACGAGTCTGTCTAACTGGTGGGTGAGACCAAGGAGGGAGCTTAGAGTTTCCTTTTAGAGTCTCCTGGGTGACACAGATGTATCAACAATGAGACAAGCATATGGCAGAGAGCACGGACAGGATTTCCTGTGTACCCAGAAGAGGAGCTCCTAACCCAGGGGAAGGGCACCTAACCATGGGAAGTTCCAAAAAGCTTTCCTTAAAGGAGTCTCAGTCAGGTGAATTGGAGGGAAAAGAACCTTCCAAGTAGAGATGAGAAAGAGAAGGATGTATGTAGAGAAACTACAGCAGTTAGTTCAGCAGCCTCGACTAGGCTCAAGTGATCCTCCTACTCCAGCCTCCCAAGTAGCTGGGACTACAGGTATGCACCACCACACCCAGCTAATTTTTTTTTGTTTGTTTGTTGTAGAGACAGAGTCTCCCTATGTTGTTGAGGCTGGTCTTGAACTCCTGGTGTCTGGAATATAAAATGTTGCTGGAATATAAAATGCAAGGCAGAGAGTGTCAAGGGGTGAAGCTGGAGAAGGTGGTAAATTTGTTCCCTACAGATTGCTCTACTCCTTCTCTTTTGGTTATCTGAGTCTTTATGCTGCTACTCAGAAATCTGTGCTTTACAAATCTTGCTACTCAAAGTGGTCCCTACACCAGTGGCATTGGTGACCTCTGGGATCATGTTTGAAGTGTAGACCCTCAGCAAACCGCCCGCCCCCTGCAAGACCCACTGAATCAGAATCTGCATTGTAGCAAGACTGCCATGGGATTCCTGTGCAAAATTGAGTTTGAGATGCACCGCTTTACAGTACAGCCTATTTTTTTTTTTTTTTTTAGACAGGGTCTCCCTTTGTCACTCAGGCTCACTGCAGCCTCGACTAGGCTCAAGTGATCCTCCTACTCCAGCCTCCCAAGTAGCTGGGACTACAGGTATGCACCACCACACCCAGCTAATTTTTGTTTGTTTGTTTGTTGTAGAGACAGAGTCTCCCTATGTTGTTGAGGCTGGTCTTGAACTCCTGGTGTCTCAATCTATCCTCCTGATTTGGATGCCCAAAGTGCTGGTTAAGGGTTTGAGCCACCACACCTGGCCTAACAAGGTTTCTTGATTAGGGGAGAACTTTGAGAAGTTCTCAGCCATCCGAGGCTGTGCAGAATGACTGGATGAAGAGTGAATGACGGGGCCAAAGAGGAAAGTGCGCCATCACAAACTGTTCCCAACCCTACCAGCTGGCAGCAGTCTCATCAACAAATGAGCAATAAGTTCAATGGACTGAAATTCACTCTGCCAGAAATTAGGATATTTACAAAATTCAGTTATGCCTAGTTCCTTACTTTGATTTATCAGGGGGATAAACTGACAAACACAGATGTGTTACGGTTGTAGAATATTGCAGAAATTCACATGTGAACTTGACCACGGTAATTCTGGGAGGGTGAGATGATTCCAAGGGAAGGAAGATGTTTCTGCAGCTTTGGGGCCAGTGCAGTGGTTCCCACACTTTAGCCTACATCAGAATCACCATCACCTGGGGGGCTCGTTAAAAAAACAACAGATTTTTTTTTTTTTTCTTTGGACCGGAGTCTCACCTCTGTGCCCAGAGTGGAGTAGCAGTGGCCGGATCAGCTCACTGCAAGCTCCCCTCCCGGGTTCCGAGGATTTTGGACGCCATCACGTCTCCTGCCCAGCCTCTGAGCTAGCGGGACTAACAGGCGTGCCACCAATGTTGGTAGTTTTTTGTATTTTTTAGTAGAGAAAGGGGGTTTACCTGTTACCAGGATGGCTCAGATCTCCTGAATATCATGAGCCTGTCTCGGCCTCCAAAGTGCTGGGATTCAGGCTGAGCCACCACGCGCCCAGGCCCAGATTTTTTTTTTTTTTTTTTTTTTTTTTTTTTTTAACATCTGGCCCCATCCCCTGAGTTTCTGACCAACAGGTCTGGGGTGAGCCATGAGAATCTGCATTTCTAACAAGTTCCCAGATGATGCTGACACTGCTGGTCTGGGAACCACACTTTGAGAACCCTGATCCAGGGCCATTAGCCTGGGTCCTAGTCTAGGGCCTGCCCCTAACTGCTCGTCTTTGGGTAAATCCCTGGCTGCCTCCAGGCTGCATCTCCTCAGATGTTAAATGGGGATCATATTCCCCCCGCTTCCTGGCAGGGTTGTTGAGAAGATTAAATGAGACAACGTATGTGAAAAGTCTTTGAAAAGATAAAAATGCTATATAAACATGAGGCATAATCATTATTGATCAGAGGACGTTCTTGTAAGAGATCGGTTTTGAGCTGGATCCAGAAAGGTGGGTGAGTGATGAGGCAGCTGGAGAGAAAGGACAAGTGGATGTTCCGGGTTTGGAGCAGAGAACGAGTGAGGGGTGGAAGGGGAGAGGGGAGAGAACAGCACGTGGCAGAGTGGGGGCGGGGCTGAGGCATTTATGGAGCAAAAGGTCTCATACTTGAGCATGCATCAGAGTCACCTGCAGGGCTAGCTGAACCCCAGATTGCTGGCCCCACCCCTGGAGTTTCTGATTCAGTCTGTCTGGAGGGTGGAGTGGGGCAGGGCCTGAGAATGTGCATTTCTAGCAATGCTGCTGCCGCTGGCCCAGAGGCTACACTGAGAACCACTGACCAGGTAGCTAGATTAAAAGGCCCTGCCCCAGGTAGAGGCTATGGGGCTAAGGAAGGATGACTAGGGTGAGTGCTGTAATAAAGTTAGAAACTTGTGTCTGCTATCATTTCACCCAGGGGCAGGGCGGCTGAGGGTTAAAAGGCATCTTCATTTTCAGGCAGGTAAGGTTCAATTCCTGGCTTTGCCTGTTGCTTCATGTGTGATCAAGGTCAAGTTGCCTAATTTCTCAAAGCCTGAGTTTCCATATCTGTCAAATGGGATAGTGATGGCATCTACCTTGTTGGTGTCTTATGAGGACTCAGTAGGACGAGGGAGGTAAAGCGTGCAGCACAAGGCGTGGCATTTCCCTAGTGTAAGAGGTGTTGGCAGTTACTGCTGTCCTTGCTCTTGTGTTTTCCTGCACGGTGCTGCATTGCCCTCTCTCAACTTCCAGGCTGCCCTTGGCCTCTCTCCATTCCTCCCCTGGCAGTCCTCAGGCCCCAGGGATGGCCGAGGTGGTGGCTGGACTCAGAAAGCAACCCTCCTCTGCTGGCAGATTGACTGTAGGGCTTCTTTCTAGTTCTCTGAGGCCTGGGAGACTGAAGTCAGGGGCTGAGCAGAGTGTGAGCAAGCTTCTGGACTCCTGCCTCCTGTGCTGCCGTGCCAGGCCATTTTTTTTTTTTTTTTTTTTTGCATTTCACATAGTGCTTTTGTCCTGTGGTTAAATGCGTGGGTGTGCGGATGACCTTGTTAGGACAGAGTGCATCTCTTTGTGATTAACCTGCATGCCTCTCCCTCCAGTTCTCTGAGAAGTTGCCCACGTTAGCTGAGTGTCAAAAGCCTTGGTCCTGAACGGGTGAGATGGGAAACCAGGAGGAGGCTGGGAAGAGGCCCCTAACCATGACCAAGTCTGGCACCCCCCAGCTCCACCCCACACTCTGGGGCTGTTCACAGAGCTGCCTCCCCGTCCCCTCCCACCAGGCAGGAGTCCAGGTGGCACAGATTCAGGTCAGGCTAAATGTGGCTTCACAGCCCAGCTTGGCTTCTCTTCCCAGCACCAGCTTGTTAAGAAATAAATATGTATACCTGGCACCTGCCTTCTCCCAAGGCCTGGAGGCCCCTGCTGTAAAGATTCACACTGAATCCCCAATCCCCTTGGTGCCATCTCAATTCCAAAGCGAGCCAAGCCTCTTGCCCCTGCCCCCAGAGTGAGGGCCATAGACACTCCTGTGGCAGCCGGGCAGCAGCTGGGCCCCTGATTTAGTGATGACTGTTTACAAAGCCAAGGAGGTGGGCGGCAGGGGAGCAGGTGACAGGAGGTATAAATCACCTTTGCAGCAAGCTGCTGGCTCTGGCGAGGCCTGCTGGGACCCAAGCCTGGGTGGGCGGCTGCCCCCTCCCTGGGCAGATGGCTGCAGGGGCTCATGCCCCTTCCCACAACGTCTTTCCTTCCCGTCCAGTTTGGGTGGGGCACCTCTGTGTAGGGTGCACTTGCAGGGCACGAAAATGTTGGAGGAGCTATTGATGAACTAAAGTACTTGTATATTGAGGCAACCCTCCCCTCACCTACCTAGGAACCCCTCCATTGGGCCTTCATTTATTCCGTAAATATTTACGAAGGGCCCCACGGCTCAGTGCCTGGCACACAGGAGGCACTTAGTAAATGTTAGTTGAGTGAATGAATGCAGGCAGGATTTACAGCTAGAAGAGGTGGATTCATGTCCTAGCCACACCTCATCTGCTTTGGGCTCCCACGCAAGTCACTGCTCCAAGCTAGGCTTCCATCCCCACCAGTGTCCCGAGGACACAATGATCCCTTGGCTGGCTTCCTCACTGGTTTCTGGGAGGGCTGCATGTGAGACAGGATGTGAAAGGTACAAAGCAATGCATTCTGCAAGTCTTAGTTGTTGGTATTTAGCACCCAATCTATCCAAGACACCGTGGGAGCTGCCACTCTGTCAGGGGACGTCTACACAGTGGCTCCTCTCCTGGCTGTCACATGGCTTCTCCCCAGGCCCCCCATGCACCCCTGCACTCACCTTTCTGTCCACACAGGCCACAGAACGTCCGGCAAAGAGGCTGGCCACCCCACGGGCCACGTTGACCTCATCACTCAGAATGTCTTCCCACCGGTTATTGCGGAACTTGAACAACTTGTCGGTGTATGTGGCCACCCCTGGAGAGAGGAGGAAAGGGAGGGCTGGTGGACAGTGGATCAGGGTCTTGGTTATGATCTCTGGGTATGTCTCATGGCACCTGCCACAAGGTTCTTGGGACCGGAGGAGGATGGGTCATCTGCGGCAAGGAAGACCTCAAGCAGGTGAGACTCCTCTGTGTTTGGGGAGCACTCAGATGTTTCCACTTGAGGGAAGAGACTCTGAGCCTCATGAAGATGGCTGGCCCAGGCCTCAGGAACTAGGGAAGAAGTGCCACTGCTGCAGTGTGACTGAGATGACTCTTAGCAGCTGGATTTCGTGCCCTGCCCCGTTCTCCTGCAACAGCAGCAAGGAGCTCCTGGGACTGTAATACCGTAACATCCAAACTCAACCCAGGATGGCTTTTTTTCCAGGCGCTGTCCCTACATTCTCTACTGGATCGCAGGACCTACCTGATTTGGGTATCAGAAGAAATGGTTCTGGTTCATGAGTAGGTCTCAGTCCTCCCTGAGGAAGGGGCTGGAAGTTGAGCTCTGACAGCATGAGAAGTGAGGGGTTGTTCTGCCTGGGGTGTGATGAGTTTGGGCAGCCCTGGGAGGCCCCTGGTCCCAGGACTGTAGAGCCCCAGAAGGCAGTGGTTTTCACCTCTTTTGGATTACTGGCCCCTTTGAGAACTGGAGGGAGGTGAAGGACCTTCAGCTGAGGGAGTTGCAGGTTTGCACCACATAATATGCCATACGTCATTTCAGGTCTGTGGCCCTCTGGAGCTCGTTCGTGACTAAGAAGCCTTGTTCTGGGGAAGTGGGAATAACTGCTGGTGGCTGAGGCCTCAAGCCCATTCAAGTGACCACTTGAAAGGCAGAGCTGTCTCCTCCACCATCACCCTTAGTTAATTTCTTGTTAATGCAAGACCCAGAGTGTTCATAGTTTGGGGGGGGGCCTCGTTCTATCTCCTGGGCTGGACAGGAAACACAGGGAGAGGAGCAGCTGAAGGAATCGGGGAAGGTGAGCTTGAGGAAGAGTGGACCTGGGGACAGAACCCTGAACTTGACTGTCTGGACCACGGAAAAGGCAGCAGGCTTAGACTGAGGAGAGCCAGCATGGCACAGGGGCACCCGGGCCAAGAGCTCAGGTGATGAAAATGATCTGGAGCCCCAGTTCTGGTGAGTTGGTTCTGCTTGGATTCTACTTCTAGGCTCTAGACTTGAGGCATGCTGCCCAGTATCTCTGAGCCTCGGTTTTCCTATTTGGGAGTGGGGATGATAGTAGTTACAGAAAGTTTACTGTGAGGAATAATGGGATGATGCACACTAAAGGTTTGGGATAGTCTCCCCACAAAAGTGGTAGCTATTTTTCGACAGAAATGATTTTTCTCATATTATAGATGAACTACGTTCCAAGGTTCTTTAGAGACATCAGCCCTGCACTGCAGGGGTTCGATGAAAACCAGTGATTCTGTGAGTGGGTGTGTGTGAGGGTGGGAAGTGTGTGAGTGTGAGTATGAGCGAGAGTGAGCATTGTGAGAGTGAATTGTGTGTGTGGATGTGTGAATGAGTGAGAATGTGTAGGAGTAAGAGCCAGCGTGAGTGACAGTAAGAGTGTGTGAGTGGGCTGGGCACGGTGGCTCATACCAGTAATCCCAGTACTGTGGGAGGCCGAGGAGGATAGATCACTTGAGCCCAGGAGTACTAGACCAGTCAGGCAACATAGCAAGACCCCATCTCTACAAACCACCCCCCTAAAAAATTAGCCAGGTGTGGTGGCACATGCCTGTAGTCCCAGCTACTCAGGAGGCTGAAGCAGGAGGATCACCTGAGCCCAGGAGGTCGAGGCTGCAGTGAGCTGCGACTGCGCCACTGCACTCCAGCCTGGGTGACAGAACAATACCCTGTCTCAAAAAAAAAAAAAAAAAAAAATTGGTACGAGTTTGTGACAGCAAGTGTGTGAGAAAAAGAGTGAGCATGAGAATGAGTGTGTAGGTGTGAGAGTGAGACAATGGCTGAGCATGAGTGTGTGTCAGCATGAGTGGGTGTGTGAGGATGTGTGGTGAGTACACAAGAGTAAGAGTGTGTCAGAGAATAAGAGTGGGCAAGGATGAGTGAGTGTGAGAGAGTGGGCATGAGTGAGTTGAGAATGTGGGCATGAGTGACAGTGAGTGTGGGCATGAGTCAGAGTGAGCGTAAGAGTGGGGATGAGTGAGAGTGAGTGTGGGGGGTGAGAGTGAGTGTGGGGGAGTGAGTGAGAGTGAGTGTGGGGGGATGAGTGAGAGTGAGTGTGAGGGGGGTGAGTGAGCATGAGAAGGGAGCGAG
>NW_016803361.1:1950102-2028474 GCF_001698545.2 Rhinopithecus bieti
GTGAGTGTGAGAGGGGTGTGTGTAAGGGTGAGTGTGAGAGGGTGAGAGTGTGAGGGGTGAGAGTGAGTGTGAGAGGGGTGAGTGTGGGGAGGGTGAGTGTGAGAGGGTGAGAGTGTGAGGGGTGAGAGTGAGTGTGAGGGGGTGAGTGAGAGTGAGTGTGAGGGGGGTGAGAGTGAGTGTGAGGGGGGTGAGTGAGAGTGAGTGTGAGAGGGGGTGAGCGAGAGTGAGTGTGAGGGGGGTGAGAGTGAGTGTGGGGGGGTGAGTGAGAGTGAGTGTGGGGGTGAGTGAGGATGAGTGTGGGCACGAGTGAGAGTGAGTGTGAGCATAGTGTGCAAGAACAGGCAAGTGTGTGTGTGGAAGTGAGCAGATGAGCGTGAGTACTTGTGGGAGTATGCATAGGTGAGGGGAGTGTGTAAGTGACCCTCGACCCCTCAGGTGGCTCCACCCAGAAGAGGACAAAAGGTTTGGTCTCTGAGGGGTCCTCACGCTGCGACCCCCTGAGACCGCAGGACCCACAGGATCAGAAGCATCATCTGTGGGGTCTGGAGTTGGCCCCAGGGGTCCTCACCCGACAGCAGGGAACCGGCACTCTCTCTCCTGCCTTCTCTCCAGAGAAGCCTGACCCAGGGAGGAGGAAACGTCCCTTCCGCTGAGTGGAGGCAGACCCAGGGGGCCTGCAGGGGTTGCAGGTGGAGGCTTCAGCACAGGCCCATTTCTGTGGAGCCCAGAAGGGACCTGCACAGAGCTGCTGTGGCCTGGATGCACATGGGGGAAACGGAGTCGCGGATGACCCCGACAAAACCACAGGGCCCCGACCCAGTAGACCGGAGTCGCGTTCCACATCTGAGGCTTGTTAGCTGTGAGGCCCGAGGTCTTGGCTTCTTCATCTAAAAGTTGTGGATAACAGCTCTGCCTCCCTCCCAGCATCGCTGTGGGAATTACATGAGAAACGCACACGGAGAGAGTTCGGCGGCGGGTCTGAGACCCCAGGTCCACAGCCCCTCCTCAAAATTCCTGGGAGTCATATGTGTTCAGGAATTTACATATTTTTCCTTCAGATTTTGGAAAGGTAACACAGTACACACACCGTTTATTACATAACACCCCCAGCAGGGATGGAAGCAGCACCCTGTAATTAAACACATTAATATTTCTGCAGTGAATTATATGAATATTCACCCTAAGTGGGATAAATAAAGCCTATAAATAGCTCAGATTAGCCCAGGACAGGTTTTGCTATCAATTGAATTTCCCACAAAACTTAAAAAATGCACTTGAAGTGTTCAGAGGGTTCTGGATTTCAGGGCTCTCGAGAAGGGACTTGGACTTAGGCCACCATCATCATGGCTCTCCTGGAGGCAGTGGCAGGCTTGCTATTGCTTCCAGACGCCTGGGAGCTTCTGCGGATAGCCCCTGCAGGCTTCCGGGTCTCCAGCCCTCACCATCAGCAAGCAGCCCTTGCCCATCTCTGCCCAACCAGGGCCCCTTTAGATGCTGTACCTCCAGCTAGCACCATCTCTGAGATGCCTGGGTCACACTCCACTGAAGCCTGGGCCGGCATGCAGTCGGGGAGAAAATGGGTGTGGTAGCTGGCGTTCTGCAGAGCTCTGATGGACACCTCTGGATTGAGTGAGAGAAATTTCTCAAGCTGCCAAGTTCCTGCCTTAGCTATCTAGAGGAGAAACTAGGTCTAGGGTGACTCTGTCCCCCTCTGTTTGACTTCTCACCTCCAGTTCCTCCTGTCCACCTCAGGCAGCATTTCCCAAAGTGTGCTTTGTGGGACTCTGGTCTCTATGAGGAGCCTGGAGAAAGGATTCTGTGATCATGTGAGCTTGGGAAAGACTGCGCACTCACCCACCCCTCGGAGATTTCCCTTGGACATTGATCTATTAGTATGTCAAGAAGTCTTGCAATGAATTACCTGTTTAATTTTATTTAACCCAGCCTTTCCCAAATGTTCCTTGGCCATGGAACCCCTTTTTGTAGACCACCTCTTAGTGCCCTGTGTAACTGGTGCTGTCCTTAGCAAGTTGCTGTCCTAAGGTGCTGATGTCTGGTCAGGCTCAGAGCTTTTCAGCCGGAGGTGTTAGGGCGCCTGTGCTGTTGGCCTCTCCCACTCTTCAGCCTCCTGGCTCCTGAGCTCAACAGGGATGCCCAGAAGAATAAACTAATTAAGGTAAAATGTGCAACAGCCATGCAGAGCCTTGTAGATCATAAATGGGAACGGCAAAATCAATGGCAGCCCTTCTGCAGGCAGAGGCCCGGAGGCCTGGGCGACAGGAGAGATGGGAGCCGGTGATTTAGGAAGAGCAAACGCTCTGGCAGCTGCAACCTGGGTAATTAGGTGTGTCAGGAAGACAGATAAACAGCGAGCTGTGCGGGTCGATGGCACAGGCAATAAACACCCAGCACTGGCCCCTGGCCCATGTCAGCATGCAGTCCTGCCTTCTGGCTCCTTGTAGCTGCACAAGAACTGCACTCTGCCCTGGGGTCCCTCATAAGAGGGTGGGGGCAGCTGTTCGGGAAGAGGCGAGGTGAGGAAGAGGAGCAGGAGAGAGGGATTCTCTTGAGTCCCCTGGGGAAAGACACTGAGAAGGTAGAGGCCTGGGAGAAACAGGAGGCATCTGGGGCAGGGCAGGGGGCCCTGGAGTCATAGCCCCCACGAGAGGCAAGTCTGGGGATTCCCATTTCCACCCCGATTCTGGCATCTTGGCATTAAAGGAGCCTTGAAGGTCTCAGAGTCCAGTAGAACCACCATTTGCTGCCAGGAGGCCAGAGGGAGGGGTCCGTGGGTGAGGCTCAGGTGCCCACCATGCCCTGCAGGGGGCCAGGTGCTACACCAGATGCCGTGGGAGGCCAGGGGAAGTATGCCTTTGTCCCTGACTAGGGGCTTTTAGAGTCCACCCACAACACCAGGGACAGGTAAAGGAGATACTAGGAGACAGCCATGAAATGAATGATACTGTCATGTTTATAGCACTTGCCAGGTGCCAGGAAATTCACAAATATTCACTCATTAACCCTCACCACAACCCCTCAAGGTGGGTACTATTTTCATGACCCCTTTACCCATGAAGCGCCTGGGGCATGAGAGAGAAGGGGACTTTCCTAAGATTCCACAGCTGCCAGAGCCCAGCAGGGCAGAATTGGACAGTATGTCGGGAGATGCCTTGAAATCAGGATGGAAGAGGTCGCTGTGATCAGGGAGGGCTTCATAAGGGAGGAGGCACCTGAACTGAGACTGGAAGGGTCAGAGTAACAACAGCACTGCACTCTACAGTTTAGGCAGGATGGCAAGAAAAAGGCACAGAGGGGACATTGAGTTTGCCTAGGGAGGGGGATTTGTGCAGGTGGAGGAGGAGAAGCATGGCAGGGTGGGGGAGACCCAGTAATTCCAGTACTGAGGGCAAAGGGGCCATTGGTGGCTTCTGATATGGGGAAAGTCAGGGGAAGACAGTGTTTCTGGAAGATTAAGTTGGCAGGGGAATGAAGGGTGAATGCGCTAGCGAGGGAGAAAATGCAGCAAGTGGCCACTTTTGTAGGAGCTCAGGCTTGATTAGGATGGGGAGGAAGCACCGGTGCAGGAGGGGTTGGGTGGCCGGGAGAGTGAGGGAGCTGTCCAAAATGTGGAAACAGTGACCCAAGCAGGGACGCTGAGCTCGCTGGCGGTGAGCAGGAGCCTGGCTTCAGACAGTTTGCATTTAAAGTGACCACAGAGTGGCCAAGAGGTCACTGGCCATGAGGCATGACTATGACTCCTTACAGAGTAGTGAGTCTGGAGCTAAGGAGAAGGGAAAGACCAGGCCATAAACGGGTTGCTTGAGTCCTGGGGAGAAACCACATTTGGGACAGAGAAGGAGGCATCAGAAGACTAGCAAAGGGGAATAAGAGGGCACCTGGAGCCACTGGGAGCATGAGGTTGTGTCATAAAGGATTCTCCCTAAGGATCACAGGATTGGAATGCCTCCTCCCCAGGGGGCTTTCCCCACCTGGGAGATGGTCTGTCTCAAGGTCTGGTATTGGTGGTAGAGAGAAGGGTGGGCAGGTTTTTGTGTCAAGGCCTCAGCCTCAGCCTCCAACCTCATTCATCAGGCAAACAGCAGGGCTGGGGAGGTAGCCAGCAACATCCTTCCCTCTAGGTGGATCTTGGGCAACTCATGAACTTGTGTTTTTCTGATCTGTAAAATGGAATGAGAATGGCCACCTATTCATCAGGTTGTTGTGAGGGTTAAATTAGATAATGTACATAAAGTGCTGAGAACAATACCAGGCACATGATAAGTTAAATAAACAGTAACAACACCATCACCATCACCACCATCATCCAGGAAATCACAGCACATGACCACAGCAGATCCTCAACTCAGGAGGCAACTGTGATGTTAAGTATAAAAGGCTTTATAACACTTAGTCAATGGAAAACCAGCAAGACAGTGATGGCTCCAGGGGAAGAAAGAACTCATTCAGTCAAAGGACATTTTCAAAGAGGAGCCCAGGCTGTGCTGGGTCCCCGATGTAAATGCTGACCCCAGCCTTCCTTCCCCCATCCCAAGGTGAAGAGGGAAACCCGATCAGCTCCCGCCAGGCACTTTGCCCACATCAGCTCCTTCAGTGCTCTCCGCAGCAGTGCCAGGAAGGTGGAGTCTTCATTTCACAGACAGAAACTGGGGCTCAGAGGGTTAGGTCATTTGCCTAAGATTGCACAGCTGTTATGAGGTGGTCTGCCTGTTGCAGAGCCCCCTCTCATGTTATTAAAGAGCTGGGTCGCTCATGGGAGTCAGTCCCAGCTCCCAAGGGTCCTTGTTAGGACCACGGGAATGGCCTCTGGGGTCCCATGTTCTGTATTGTGCTGCTTTGGCCCATGCTGGGAGAGCTGCAAATCAGGACTTTGCATCCAAGTAAAATCCGGCTGGGGGATCAGGAGACCCTAGAATCTACTTTAGGACCTAGAGAATCCTAGGAAAAGAGGGTGGAGCCATAGGGCCATACATCTCAGACTTTGCTGGGTTCAGGAAGCTCCTGGAGATTAAATACAGATTCTGGTTTCGGAGGTCTGGGGTGGGGCCTAAGACTCTGCATTTTTAAGAGCGCCCAGCTGATTGCCATGCTTATGGCCCATGCGTCACACTTGGAGTAGTGAGGTACAGAGTATCTGGGTACAGTTGGAACTGGGACTAGGTGGAGGAGCTGCCCGACCAGGGGTGCTTCTCTCAAGATCAATCAGCTCTTCTGCTGTGAAGGCAGAAGAGCCTGGAAGCACCACCCATCCAAATACCCTTCTCTTTATGGAGGTGACTGACGCTCCTTCTCCTCTCTAAGAAGTTACAAGAGCCTCTGCTGAAGGCCTCTGTAAGTATGACACAGAGCACCCCCCACAGAAAAGTGATAAATCCAAGTCCATAAAAATGAAAAGGTTCCACATTACAACATCCACCAAGAGCAAAGACAAAAGAAAAAAAGACAAACAAGGGAAAAGTATCTTCAACTTGTTCCATAGACAAAGGGCTAATTCCCTAATTTATAAAGAGCTGTTACAACTCAATAAGGAAAAGACCAATAATCAATACAAAAATAGGCAGAGGCTATGAGCAGACAAGAGATCCAAATACATAAAAATCTTCTCAGTCTCCTTCATTTTAACAAAATTGAAAATTAAAACTGTACTTAGATATCATTTTTTCTCCGTCAGATTAGCAAATACTGTAAAAATAGATGAAATATTGTGTTGGGAGTGTTGGAAAGTGCTTGCTTGCATATTTGGTCGATGGGAACGTCCTGAGCAGTGGCCCTAGGAAGGACAATTTGGCAGTGGCTATAAAAACTACACATGTATATTCATTTGAGGCAGTAATTCTATTTCTATGAACTCACAAACATGCCTGCAATTGTGGGAAATGGCATGTTGTACAAACTTATTCATTTGGTAGCATGCTTTGTAAGGGTGAAAGGCAAAACCTGACTGCAAGTAATCTTTCATCAATAGAAGACCAATTAAATTAATGGCACAGTGGAGTACTATACAACCATAAAAAGAATGAGAAAGCTGTCTGTGTGCTGCCATGAAATCAAATCCAAACTGCATTGTTAAATGAAAAGAGCAAAGAGTGGAACCATGAGTTGGGCATGCTGTTTGTGTAGGAAGGAGGGAGACAGATAAATTATTTGAGCAGTACCCCACACATAGCAGATCTTCAATCATCATTTTGTGGAACTGAATGCATGAAAATCATGTAGTGGTGGGGCTCACAGTTCACACTGACCCATCTGCTACCCATGCTTCTGTTCGTTACCCCAGGCCAGCCCATGTAGGTGGGAATGCTCAGGGCTATTCAGTGAAGCAGCAGGGATGAGCTAGTGTGTGACCTCCCAGGGGATGGGCTCTGACCAGGAGCTGCAGAACATCCTAGGTTCTGGATGTGGAGGTGAGGTGTCGGCACCTGCCTCTTGTCCTTCTGCATCCTACACACTCTCCTACCTGGTTTCACTGAGTAGTGTTGCCTGAAATGCTACTCAGTGGCTTGTATTTTTCCAGGCTGGTGAAGCCATAAGCTGGTTTCCTGGCCCAGGACGTCCTGGGATGGTGGTCAGTCTTCCTCCTTCTCCTTTCCCTTACCCACTTGCCAATTCTCAGCCCTTGACCCAGGCCCACTGGGCCCCTCATCTGTACGGTGTTATACTGCGGTCCTTTTCTCTTTGCTCCCACGGTCTGTCCTTCCCACAGGCCAGGAGGAAGGCCTGTGGACCTCTACCCACGACACTTTGAGAGGCTCTGGCTTTCTTCAGAGCCACAGGACTAGAACGGCTATTGTGTGGAGTGCTTATTAAGTCCTGGGCACTGTAATAAGTGCTTTCATTCATTATCTCAGGTATTCCTTCAAAAATATGTATTTAATGCTTACTAAGTGACAGGCACTCCTTTGGATCTGGAGTATAGCAGTGAACAATGCACTCCCACGGAACTAAGACCCTAGTAGGAGAGATGGACAACAAACAAAAAATCGCTTATTTTCAGTTAGTGGTCAGTACTGTGAAGGAAAATAAAGCCAGTTAAGGGCACAGGGGGTAATGGGGTTACAATTTTAGATAAGGGGCTCAGGAAAGATCTCACTGGACGAGGGGCCTGAATGAAGGAGTGAGCCTGGAGAACATCAGTGGGAAAAGCATTTCAGGTAGAGGGAATAGCAAGTACGAAGGCCTCAGGTGGGAAGGCAGTGAGTAAGAGGAAGAATGGAGGAAAGAAGGTCAGAAAGGCAACCCGGATCACATAGGAGGGGTGCTGTAGGCGATGGGAAGGGCTTTGGATATAGTCTATGGAGCCATTGGTGGCAATTGAGCTTAAGAAGTTGGCGTGATTTTAGATGAGGGAGTTGAGGCTGAGAGAGGTCAAGTAACCTGTCCAAGGTCACACAGTAAATAAGGGGCAGACCCCAGGTTTGTACAAAATGACTCCCCCAGGATGTTGTTGGAATGCAGGGTGCTCGCCTTCTTCTAGGAACTCCAATACTAACATCCCAAAGTCTGGCCAAGGGAGGAGAGAGGGACCATGCTTCCACAGGTTGCTCCAACACCCTGGCACATGCCATGGGCACAGCTAAATGCCATGGGCATGCCTGGGCTGGTTGGGGGCCCTGGAGAGTGGGCAGGATGGCAATGGCTGAGTGCCATGCCAGCTGGGCCCGAGGAAGTGCTGACACGGCACAATGTCCCTGCTCCACACCCCGCCCACTGTCGATGAATCAATGGGATCACTCAACTGAAAAATTAACTCAAACCCACAGACATCCCTGAAACCCGTAGAAGGTGGCCAGCACTGAGGCTGCTGGGCACTGTTGCCTTACCCCCACCCCGGGGGCTGGCTCCGGCCTCTCCCAGTGCACACTTATGCCCTCGATCTCAGGAGCCCAGGGCCTTTCTGGCGCCTCCACTGTGCCTGCCTTTCTTGACTTCCCTCAATAGGCAAACCCTCTCTCAGGCCCAACAGCTCACGCCTGCCTGTTCTTCCTGGGATTTATTTATCAAATTTTAACTTAGCTCTTAGGATGTGTAATGTCTGACTGGGACCGAAGGGGGCCACAATATGAACGATACAAGGTTTTGCCTTCAAGCATCTTTGAGTACAGGCAGGGGATTGGGAGAGGGGACTCAGATACCCAGAGAAACACAAGGCTGTGTTGAGGATAGAGTGTAAACTTCATGAGGGCAGGATTTTTGTGTTTTATTCACTGAAGCATCCTCAGTCCCTAGAATAGTAAGTGCTCAGTAAATATTTGTCCAATGGATGAATGCATTAATAAATGAGTAGGGTTGTTGTGAGGCCGAGCATGAAACTAGCATGATTCTGAGGTAGTGGCCTTCCACCTTGGTGTATGGGGAATCACCTGGAGGTCTTTACCATCTGGTGACTGCGTCCCACTCCTAGAGGTTCTGATGGGATTGACTGGAGTGCGGCTTAGCTGGGATTGTTGAAAGCTCCCCAGGTGACCCTAATGTGCAGCCTGGGCAGGGAACCAGGGCTCTGGGATTCACAATGCAGCACTCTTAAGAGTGTGGGAGGGGCTGCTGCTTCAGAGACACCTGGTGGCTGCCACAGCAGGTGCTCTGTGCTTGGTGAATAGGGGATGGTCTGTCCCCTTCCTCTGGCATCTGCCTGATGAGCCCACACTTCCACAGTTCTCCTTGCTCCAGCTTCCCAGCCTCTGAGAGACTTCCTGGGGACTCACCCCTTCTGTAGGCATCCCTTGACACTGCTCCCTTTCTGACCTTGTCCCATATTAAAGAGTTGATCAGCCCATCAATTAATTGTGTCCTAATCCAATCTTGGCTTGGCTGGAGAGAGGGCAGTAAATCCAGCTGCATAATCATGCCCTGATATTTGTGTAGGGATAATTACTATCTCTCAGGCCTCACTTGGTGGCAAGATGAGATGAAAACCCATAAAACACCACTCAGGGCTGTGGCTCATTGTTTCTTGGCTGCACAAGGCTGGCTGCCAGCCAGACAGCACTGCCTGCCCCTGCCCCTGGCATGAGCCCTAACCTCTTCCCCTCCCATTCATGCAACTGCAGGACTCAACATCAGGCGCAGTCTAGGGGCTGGATCCTGGCTTGGGCTCCACAACCAATAACGGTAAAGTCGTGGCTCAGGGGAAAGCCAGTGTATGTGTGCCAGGGTGGAGAGTGGAGCACAAGGAAGGTGGTCCTCATAGCCAGGCAGTTACCGGCCTCCAGGAGGTTGGGAGGTCCAGGATGATGACTGCTCAAGTCTGAACCACAGAGCTTCATCCAAAGCAGACCTGAAAGAGGACTGCCCTCTGGGGGAGCCCACTGCATATTCAGCTTGGCCCCACAGGGACACAGGGCCCTACATCCCTCACAGTGTCCCTCACCTCGGGACACTGTGGCCTGGGACTTCCACAGAGATGTTACAGCCCCACAGGCCTGGGCTGAGATCCTGAGATCTGAGCCTGAGAAAATGCAAGCATCAGGGGTGGGAAACCACCTTGATCTGCTGCCACAAGGGCACAGCCCCCAAATCATGAGACACTGAGCAACCACTGCAAGCGAGGCTCTCCAAGAGGCAGTGAGGACACCGGGTTGAGGAAAGCCGTAGAGCATCTTGATTAAGAGGATGGATCTGGAGTCAGACTCCTGGGTTTGAATCCTGGGACTTACAAGCTGTGTGGCCTTGGGCAAGTCAGGTAACCTCTTTGTGCCTCAGTTTCCTCAATTGTACAGTGGCATTTACCAGTATCTACTAATCGAGGTGTGTGAGGCCTAAATGAGATAATTAATGTAAATGCTTATATCAGGGCCTGACACACAACAGGTGCAACTTAAGTATTAACTGCTATTATTGTCACTGTCATTTAGCCTTCTGGGCATCAATTTCCCTCATCCATTCCTTAGCATGCAGGACCTTGTTACTCAAAGTGTGGTCCCTGATCCAGAGGCATCGTCATCATAGCCTGGGAGCGGGTCAGAAGTGCAGGGTCTCGGCCCCACCCAGACCTGCTGAATCAGTCTGCATTTGCACAAGACCTCTAGGGGATTTGGATGCACACTTCAGTTCGAGAAGCTCCTGCAAGAAAAGGCTCCATGAACTCAAGGTCTCTCTTCCTCACAGTTGTATCCTCAGCACCTCTAGGCTGGCATAGTGTAAGTGCTTGGCAAGAATTTGGGGAGAGGGGTAAGGACGGCTCACATTAGGAGGTGGTGGCGGGGACACTCAGTCTGAGGGAGAGCCTCGGTCTCTGCTCACCCTGTCCATCTCCAGGCCCGGGGTTCAGGAGATGAGACCTACAGGCTCACACGCAAGAGAAGAAGTCATTCTGGGACCCAGAGAGGTCCTGCGGCAGCAGGGGGCAGTACCTAGGGGGACGATGACAGTTGCCTGAGGAAGGGCCAGGGTTCCCACGGCCCTCTCCAAGTTGGTGCTGGGAGGGAGAAGATGGGAAGCAGGAAAAGACCTGAGCCCCAGTCCTTACCCGAGAAGGCGTTATTGGTGTTGAGAAAGTAGATCTCCTCCCGGCCGTCCCCGTCGATGTCGCAGGCTGTGACCCCGATGGCGTTCCCCTGCCGGTCCCGCAGCGCATAGTAGGGTGAGCTGCGTTCGTCGACCGCGATGTTCACCAGCCGCTTCTGGGCCCGGTCGTACTTCAGAACCAGGTTGGGGCCATTGTACCTGGAGGAGGAATGGGGAGGGGATGCTGGAGAGGAGCCGCTGGGCCCACCCAGTCCCATCCGACCAGTACAATGGGTTGGGAGTCCTCCCGGACACGCTATGGGGCAAGTCAGATCCAGAGTGTTCCTGGGGAACCCGGCCAGCCTTGCCTCACGGACCCCTGAGTGTTGGATGAGTGCCCCTGAATCAGATTTGGGCTCGGGTGCAGTGAAAGTCAGCAGGGGCCATGTGGGATACCATATAAGCAGCCGGGTGGCGGAGGGAAGTGGGAGCCACGGACAGACCCTTCCCACAGGCTCCACTGAAGAAAACAAAGAACTTCCTGATGCTCATCTTGCCCATTTCAATGCAAAAGGCACTTTCACATTTATAATCTCATTAATTTAAATTTAACAATCAAGAGAGGTAGGCATGTATTAGTAACCCATTTTATGGATGAGGCAACCGATGAGGTTTATCAGGGAAACTGAGGCTCAGAGAGGCTGAATGCCCTTTCCAAGGTAACACAGCCTAGGAAGTATCAGGTGCTGGGAGTTGAACCAAGGCCCTTTCTACTATCCCGAGTTCCGAGTCCCTGTGTGAATTAGTCCTGGAGGAGCAGGAGGCTTTGTTGTTGAGGTTTGAACAACTCTCCTGACAAAGTCACCGCATTTAAACAGAAGGATGAAATTAGCCTCTCCGTTGGGAGAACACGAACATGTCTAAAGTTATTAGACAGGCTTGCTGTATCTTTTTCTAAGAACTCAAGACAAAAGGTTAAAAGGCATCACTACTTATTTCTCCTCTGTCTCACTCTCCTGCACCTGCAACTCCCTTCTTGCTGCACTGAAGCCCAGTCACGTTCTTGCCTCAGGGACTTTGCACTTGCTGTTCTCTGCCTAGGATGCTGTTCCTGCAGACATCCACACCACTGGCTCCCGCCTTCACCTCCCTTAAACCTTTGCTCCCCTATTCCTTCTCAGTGAGGCCTTGCCTGCACATGCTCCGAAAATTAGCAACCACCCCCACCACTGCACCACCACCCTGTTCTCTATCTCTCACTAATGCTCTCTTCCCAGAGCTCTGACCAACAGCTGACAATTCCATATTCTCATTTACCTCTTCCTTCTGCCTGGTCCCATTAGAGTGTCAGCTCCATGAAGGCAGAACTTCTCGTCTGTTTTGTTCTCCAGTGCCTAGAACCATGCCTAGCATTCAACAGGTGCTCAATAAATATTTATTGGCTAATTGAATGAATGAAAGCTCAGAGCTCATGTCTGAATCATAAAACTCAGGTGTCCCATGGTTGATTTCTTTGCATCACCCTCCCATATGGAGAAAAAAAGGGCCCTGCAGGAAGTCAGCGTGCCCAAGGTCACACCCTAGGCAGCACAGAAATGAATGTCTGAGGCCTCTTCCTGCCCGCTGGGAGCACCAGCTTGCCAGATCCTCCCAAAGAATGGAACAGACCTCATCCACAGGGTCCCCCACCTCTTCCTATGCTTCAGCCTGAATGTGCACATTCAGAGGGAAATGCAGATACTGGCTCCAGAGGGCCCCCAGCTGGGAACACCCAGGGAGGGCAGGAAGAGCTCTCCAAGGTCTTCGAGAGAAATCACTTCTTTCTTTCCTGTAACAAATCCAGTCTGGCCCGCTGCACCATCCCAAGATGCAGAAGCCAGCGAGATTTAGGGGATGCTGAGCAGCTGGCTGGGCGCCTTCTGGCCCCTATAGGGTGTGAAAGGAGAGACGGAGCTCCTGGGGACTGAGTCAGTGCCCGGTGATGGGAGGTTGTGCCTTAGACACCTTGACGAAGAGCGTCTGAGGGCTGCACGTCTAGGGCGCGGCATGACCTATGGAGATGTGTCTAGCCAAGGGCCAGGGGAGACAGGCACTTGGGTTCCAGAACTGTCAGCAGCTGGCTCCAGTGCTCGGGGACAGGAAGTGCCTGTGAGGGCTGAACACGAGTCTTGCAAGCCTTGGGGTCTTCTGCTTTTCCATCACTACTGCACCTTGTAAGATGGCTGTATTTGTGGAGCGCTTGGCCTTGTTAAAAGCACCCTCACATGCACGGTCTCCCTTGAGCCCCACACCGTCTCAGAAGGAAGGTAGGCAAAGCATTTTTCCAGAAAAGGAAACTAAAGTGAGGTCCAAGGTTAGACAACTTGTTGGTGGCAGCGCTGGGCCTCTCTGTCTTCAGGGTCCAAACCCCAAGTTCTTTCCGTACTGCCTATGATGCCAGCACTCTCAGGCTTGTTCATTTTTCCCCCGGCTGCCTCCCACAAAGTAGTGCCCCTGAGAAATGCCTGATAATTTCACAGAGATGTAGCTGGCGAAGATTACCGTAGTCTTACATTTCAATAGCACTTTACACTTTACAAAGCACTTTCTCATCCTTGGGCTCATTTACTTCTTAAAGTTCCTAGCTCTGCCAGAGATGAGGTTGGTGGCCTTGGGCTGGTCAGTTCTCTCTAGGCTCTGCATTTCTCTTCTGTGAAATGCAAGAGTTGGACAAAATCTGAGGGTCATGATATGTGTGGTAAAAGGCAGCCCCGGGGGCCCGCTTCTCCGTTCAACTAGAGCATCTGTGTGTTAATGCATTTTGTTTTATGCATCACATTCCATAATACATTGTTTGAACAAGGGATTCCAGAGCTGGAGTTTAAAAGCCCCTGGACTCTGTGGGTCCGTGAGTCTTACTAACCTTATGAGATGATCAGAGCAGGCGCCCTCTGTCCCAGGCTGTGGCTGAGAAGCCATCACGTAAACCCAGCACTGACACCCTTCCTCTGCATCCCTGCCCCTTGGGTCTCCTAGAATGTCTTCACCACCCCCTGAAGCCAGCTCCCAGTGAGAGGTGAGGAGGGATCATGGCCTCCTCACATATTGGAGTCCAGTCCTTCTGCTCTGAATCTGGAGAAGCTGGGGTATACACAAGGTCCCTGCACCATGGTAGTAACCCCGGAAAGGCAGTTGGCCCTGGCTCTCTCTTCTTTAAAGAGTTTTGGGTGCCAGTTCCAGCGGTGAGGTTGCTAGGCTGGGTCAAATTCTTCGATCTGGTACAGAGTGAGCACATGCCACAAAGGCTTCCCTAAACCTATGTGGTAGCTTGGGATGCATCCTGACACTCTGCCCCTCATCTCCCCCAGCCCCCACTGCCTCCCAGGACTACAGATACAAAGCCAGACCAACAACTCCTAGGTTGGGTTCTTGGCACCCCATGGTGCAAGGCCAGGGTAGTGCCTGGAGTTGCCACTTCCTCCTTTCACCCAGGCTGCTCTCTGCTGAGTCTGCTGGACCAACACTCAGAGCCTCTCACAATCCCCCAAGAAAAACAGGAGAACCAACCTTCTTCCCTCTCCCACTTCTTCCTGAGGCTGACGCTCCTGTTTGCTTCCTCACCATCCACTGAGTGTGCTCTGCCCTTTCCAGCTCCTGTGGTTTTGCTCAGCTGCAGCAGTCCCCTCCCACAGGGAATGCTTTCCCCACCTTCTCAGCCTCCCACGAAGCCTGCCCCGACTGCCCCTGCTGGATGTGACCTTCTCTTCTCTGGAAACCCACAGCATTTTGCACCTTGCTTATTCCTGTGCGGACAGAATTGTTTGTGTTCCAACATCACTTTTCTCATTAAAACATGTGCTTCTTGAGCTCAGGAAGCATGTGGAGTGGATGCATCTCTGCATTTGCTGTGCCTGGAGCAATGCTTGGCACGGAGCAGGTGCTTAACAAATGTCTATTTGATGCAAGAATGAGTGAATCAGTGGGTGAATGAATGAATGAATAAAAATAATCATGGGTAGCATTAGCAGAGCAGCCACTGTGTGCTGAGAGTTATGCTAAGTGCTTTGTACCCACTGTCTCATTCCATCCTCACAACGATCCTAGGACATGGGTCTTATTAACACCCCATTTCACAGACGTGGAGACTGAGGTTCAGAGGTTAGATGACTTGCCCACTGTCACTCCGCTGGCAGTCCCCACGCTGACGAGCCTGAGAAGCTGGGTGTGAGCTATGTGGGCTTACACACTTTCTCTGACACCTGTCAGAGACTTTTGGGCACTTTTATAAATTCTGAAGACTTCAAAGCTCAGTTAAATGGAGCCAGGAAGTGGGGCAAAGTCCCATGTTTTGAAGCAGCTATGGCTTCCCAAAGGATGGGCCAGCAGGCAGGGGTGACGGGCTCAGTAGAACCGTAAAATCTGCTTGAGAGACGCCATCAAGGGCACAACTGACCCGTGCTGTGAGAACCATCCCATTTTGGTGCCAGTTCACTGGGACAGCACCACTGTGGGGAGAGCAGGGGCCTGGGGTTTGCTGAGAGCAGCCTGGGGGTGGGGTCCTGGCCCTACCACCTCCTGGCTCTGACCCCACGCTTGTCCCTTGGTTCTTCTAAGCTTTGGCTTCTGCATCTGGAACAGGGGGCTGCTGCATACCTCGCAGGATGGCTGTGAGGATGAGGTGCCAGAGTGTGTGTGACAACACTTTGTAAACTGTGAAGAGTTACACAATGAGAAGTTCTTATCATTATTTAGAAAAACAGCAAACCTGGGGCACAATCTATCACTCTCCAGTGATCATGTTGATATTTCCAAACACACTCCAGCATTTCTTGTCCCCAAACATCCCACCCTCGGTAGCTCATCCTCTGCAGGTATATTTCTTTATTCCCATGTAAAACCAAACTTCTCTCTCGACTTTCCCGCTGCCTATTTGCCCCACCCCCATCCACCTTCCTACCCCAATTCTGACACAGCTTTTCCTGCTACTGTCATGGGTGGCACCCCACCCACATCTCGGGGTGCCCTTTTCTGTCCTCATGCCCCTCGGCCTCTCAGCTGTATCTGGCACAGTTGTTGCTCTCTCTGCTTTCCCCCACTGCTTTCTTCTGAAAGCACTCTCCCCTCTAGGCTGAGGAGGCCACCCTCCTCTGTTTCCTGCTCTCTCTCTGGCTTCCTCTCCTTTCCCCACCATAATTCCTTCTTCCTCTCCCTTCCCTTTTAATGTTGGAGTCCCCAGGCCAGGTCTTGAGCCTTCTCTTCTTTCTCTCCCCTTTCACTAGGGGATAACGTTATTCCCCTGACTGACAATTCCAGATTTATACCTCCAACCCAAATCCCCAGTCCCAGGTCAAATGCATATCTCTGACTGGCTACCTGACATCATCCTTTGGATGTCCACTGCTACCTCCAATAGAACATGTTCAAAGTGGACCACTCCACCCCTCCCTCCCACAAAGGAACACCCAAGTACTAAGGCCAGGAACCTGCATCAGCCTTGGCTCTCCCTCCCCTTTGTCTTCGCCTTTCATTAATAGGCCCATCCTGTCGTTTCTACTTCCAAAAATGTTTCACAAATCCTTTCTCTTCTTTCCTCCTCCACTGCCACCATCGCTGGGCAGACACCCTTCTCTGTTTCCTCACTTGATCCTCCCCTAATTTAATTCCCCTACACTGTAGCCAGGGTCATCTTTTTTACTGCATAAATCAGATCATAGCTAAAACCCTTTGGTGGCTTCCCATTGTATGGGAATGAAACCCAGACCTGTGATCACTCCTGGCCTCACAGTCCGCATGGTCTTCTTCCCTACCTCATTGGCTTCCTTCCGCCACAGGGTCTCCTTTCAGCTCCTTGAATTCTGGCAGGTGCTTCCCAACCCAGAGCCCTCTTGTGGAATTGCTCCTGCCACCCAGAACACTCCTTCTCATTCTTCAGCTTCCTCTTCAGAGGCTCCTCAGAGAGATCTCCCTCACTGGTATTCTTATCACTGCATTCAGCACTTATTCCTGTTTCTTCACTTATGTATTGCCTGTCTCTTCCAGTAAACTATAAGCTTCCTGAGGTCAAAGACTGTGTCTGCTTTGTTCACTCCTGTCTCCCCATCATCCAGTCCATAGTGAGCACTCAATAAACCACCGCAGAGCGAATGGAAGAGACGAATCCTGTGGAAGGTACAAAGAGCTGAACAAAAGTTTGATTGGGCCGCCAATCTCTTGTTTGGTCTTTGACTCTACACTTTCATCAGTTCCCAAAATATTAATATATGTACAAACACAGCCATGAAAAAGAGCTTTCAGCACCAAGAATTGGTGTCCTGGGTAAGGGGGAGAGAAAACAACAAATGCTGTAGTTACGGAGGATCGACTTCTTTTCCGCTTAGAATCATTGATCTATGTGAAAAAAATCACTTAGGGAGTCACATAAGGAGAAGCCAGATAGAAGGATGTGAGCACCTATTGTATACCAGCTACTGTGCTAAGTAATTTACATATGACATTCCATTTTATATACATAGAAACATTTTTTAGATTTGAAAGATACAGAAAATATGCTATCTATTTGAAAATTAAGAACAGAGAAATTGTTTTCATTAATTTTTTTTTTCATTAAAAAGTGAAAAAAAAGGCTGGGCATGGTAGCTCATGCCTGTAATCCCAGCACTTTAGGAGGCTGAGGTGGGAGCATCCCTTGAGCCCAGGAGGTTGAGACCAGCCTGGGCAACACAGTGACACCTATCTCTACAAAAAAATAAAATAAAAAATTTAGCTGGGTGTGGTGGTGCATTCCTGTAGTCCCAGTTACTCAGGAGGCTGAGGTGGGAGGACTGCTTGAGCACAGGAGGTCGAGACTGTGGTGAGTTGTGATCATGCCACTGCACTCCAGCCTGGGCAACAGAGCAAAACGCTGTCTTAAAAAAAAAAAAGTGAAAAGAATATATCTATTCAGTAGTATAGTCAAGATAGAGAGTCCGGGCAGAAAGAAGAGACAGATGTACGAATACACAAAGAGTGCAAGACCGAGACTAGAGACACATGGAATATACAAAAATGGAAATGAGGAAATATACAAAAAGGGAAAATTAAGCCGATAAGCAGAGATAAAATGATATCAGAGCTAAAACCTCTTAAGTAAACATAGATACAGAGATAAAGACACCTATCCATATAAAGGGAGCCCCATGAAAAAGGGCATCTGCAGATCTACAAAGAAAAATGGAGAGAGCCCTAGAAAGTCTCGAAGTCACGGACACATCAACAGGACTCTGAGATATGATCACAGAGAAATAATGCCATCTTGTGGCCATTTGGGGCATTTCCTCTAAACTTTTTTTAAAGATGTGTTGCATTTTCACAACTATGGACACAAAGGAGTATTTTATTGTTGGTCACTTTGATATTCTCATTTTATAGATACACAAAGTTTCTGAGAAAAGTGACTTTCTAAAGTCAAACAGCTAGTCATTAGATAAAATAAATGGAAAGACAAACTTATCCCTTAGTCTAAAGCAGGGATCAGCAAACTATGGCCTGTGGGCCAAATCTGGCCTGCTCCCATTTTTGTAAATACGGTTTTATTGGAACACAGACATACTCATTCACTTATGTATTATCTATGGCTGCTTTTGTTAAATATTGAAGGTGATTAATTGCAATAGAGATTGTATGGCCAAAAGCTGAAAATATTTTCCATTTGGCGCTTTACCGAAAAAGATTGCCAACCCCTGGTCTCCAGGATTGTCAGCCTTATATTATGAGTATATTATAAGTTTTAAATGGTCATTATAATAACTTAACAAAAAATTAGAATAAGGTTTAGTAAAAATTAATTTGGGTTCAGTACTTGGGAATACATAGTTTCCTGAAGCAAGTATTTCAGGGAGAGTGAAGGTTAAATGTAGGAAAGATTTTAGGTCTTAGGATGGCGACTTTAAGGCGAGATAACCTTTGGGGGAAAAAGAAACTGAGAAGAGTTGCTTAATGGCCAGGCACAGTGGCTCACACCTGTACTTCCAGCACTTTGGGAAGCCGAGGTGGGTGGATCACCTGAGGTCAGGAATTCAAGACCAGCCTGGCCAACATGGTGAAACCCCATCTCTACTAAAAGAAAATACAAAAATTATCTGGGCGAGGTGGTGCACACACTGTAATCCCAGCTACTTAGGAGGCTGAGGCAGAAGAATCGTTTGAACCTATGAGTTAGAGGTTACAGTAAGCCAAGATCACCCCACTGCTCCCCAGCCTGGGTAACAAGAGTGAAACTCCATCTAAAAAATAATAATAAAAGAGTTACTTAAGATGATAGCAGTGTTCTCTAAATAGGGATTTAATCCAAGGCTAAGAAATGAGCAAAAGCATTTGTGCTCTAAGTGAGGGGGTAGAAAGGATGGGGTGGATGGTCTCTAAAAATGGCCACCATCATTTCCTTTCTTTTCTGTATGCATGTGTTACTCCACTCATCAAGACGTGGAGTCTATTTCTCCTCCCCTTAAATTTGGGCTGGCATTGTGATTTGCCTTGATTGGCAGAATATGGTGGAAGTGATGTTGGAGCAGTTCTGAGCCTAGCCTGTAAGGGGCCTAGCAGCTTCCACTTAGTCTCTGGAGGGAGCCAGGTACCATATACAAAATTTGGCTACCTTGAGACCACCATGCACTGAAATCAAACTAGCCCCATGGAGAGGCCATGTGAAAGAGCACCAAGGCATCTGATTTGTGAGCGAGGACTTCTCAAACTTCCTAGCTTAGCTCATCGACAGCTGAATGTAGCTAAGTGAGTGACACCAGCTAATATCACATGGAGCAGAAGAACCACCCAGATGAGCCCTTTCCAAATTCCTGATTGACAGAATTGTGAAAAATAATAAATTGTTTTTAAGCCCCTAAGTTTTGGAAAAGAAAGTAGATAATGATGACCTATCATCTCAGACCTAAGGAGAGGAAAAATTTATCCCTGGCAAGTAGGAAAAAGGATTATTCCTAAATCAGTGGAATTCTCTAGGATGGCTATTTGAATCCACAGTAGACAGGTCTCCCCAAGGGAGGCCTGGACCAGTTGTGTTGGTACTTGGATCTCAGGATATGGGAAGGACTGTGCAGAACCTGAGGGTGGAAGGGTAATAAGAATACAGGGATCCCAGAAACTCCTGTTTTTCTACTCCTCCTTCTCTTTCTTCTTTCCTTTCTAACCTTATCTAAATGTTTCCCATTTTGAATGCACACTCTTGAGAATAGATCATTTCTTTGGAAATGTGTGTAATGCTCTTTTTTTGTTCCTTTTTACACATTTATTCTTTGAAAGCCATTTAAGTTAAATAGGACCAGAAAACATATGGGAAGACATTCAAACAGGAGATTCACAGATTGTATCCTGGAATAGGATATATCCAGAGGCCATATATTAGTTTAAAGGAATGGAGACTTTGGTAATGGGAAGGTTCTGGGCATGATGAGAAATCTGGGGCAGGGTTCCGCTAGGGAATAAATTGGGTAAGGTTGGAAAAATAACAATAACAAAACCAGATTTGATCCTGATTTAGGAGCTGACCAGAGTGGAGAAAATTCCACAAATAGAGTGCTCTACTGAAGAAGGTAACTTTAAGAAAAAAGAGAAAAACCTTTTGTCCTAAGGGGCAGATAGTTTTTCAAGAAAGGGATGGTTGGCACCAACAGGTCAAAATAATCTTCTGTGATGAGTGTCTGTGTTCTGTAAAAACTCCACTCAGACTGATTGATTTATGCCTTGTTCTTAAAAAGATCTGTGCTCAGCATGTGCTCGATGCCCTTGGAATTTCTTATATTTTCATGAGCATAGAAGCACCCAGAAGGCAGGGACTATCCTATGCAGATCTATTCCCCATCATGCCTAGGCCAGTGCCAGGAAAGAGCAAGTGCTCAGTCATGTTTGCTGATGATGACGAAAACCATAACTCCATTCCTCAATGCATGTTTCTAGGAAAAGAGGAAGACAGAGAGTCAGGAATTCCCATAAACTGTCAAAGAAGGGATTCAGGTGACAGACGGAGGCTATGTTAATCAGGATTCTTTGGTTGCAAGTTAACTAGCCGAGAAATGTATTGGCTTAGATGTCCGAAAGCAGGAACAGCAAGGGTGCAGCTAGACTTCTGGATGACTGGAACCAGGATGTGGTGAGCACTTCCTTTTCCTTCTTTCTCATTCTTTTCTCTGCCTATGGGCCTCATTCTCTCACATGATCCTCCTTCCCAAGACTTCAACTATGGCAGCACTCCCAGACTCACATCTCAGCTGTAGGACCAGAGGGGAAAGTGTGTTCTCTCTTCAGTTTGCATGTAAAAAACCCCAGAAAAGAGCACCAATTGGCTCAGGGTGGGTCACCTGTTCATCCCCAGAGGCAGGAGCTGGGAGCCTGTGGTTGGCAGCTTTCAACTAGTAGCAAGGCCAGTGAAAGTGGAGTCTTGGGATCCACCTATACAGATGCAGGAAGAGAAGTGCCAGAACGGATAAGGATGTGGTTCTAGATGAGAGTGACTCATCTGGGTCTGCACATTCTGGAGACAAACCTATCAGGGCCTCCTAATGGAAGACAACAAATGCTTCCCTGGGACCAGCAAGTCACCGTGTCCTCTAGACACATCTCAAGGGCCCACTATTCCCCTCCAGAAGCCCCAGAAAGAGGTAAATACAGAAAGTGGAACAACGTTTGAGTCACTAGGTCCTGGAAATGATCTGGTTCTTGACTTCCTGCCTGATCTTCAAGCCCTGTGTTCCAAGCGGCAAAGCTGGACTCCAGAGAAGCAGGAGGACACTAAGAGTTGGCAGCGATGAGATCAGCAAGTGGATCCCAGAGTCTGGCCAGAGCTCACCCACTTGCTGTGGATTCAGGCAAATCACTAACTGCTTGGTCACAAAACACTTTAAATATCTATTCAAACTTTCTTTCCTTCATGCTGTAACTACTCAGAAGCTTCTAGCTAAAAAGCTATTGGTCTTTGTCGCTCTTTCAGTTGAGGAGGTAGGCCAATTTAGGGACAGAATAGTGGGGGCAAGGAGCCAATGGATGCTTCACTCTTCTTTAAGAGTAAAAAGATAAGTCAGCCATTGACTTCATTCCACCCTTCTGGGATCCTATTTCTAGGCAGGCACACCGCGAGGTACTGTGATGGACGCACATGGCATATGATGTAATTCTCTGCTCAGAGTCTCCAGCCCAGTATAGCAAATAAAGAGTGGTCCCAATCCCAAACTTTCAGAGGAAAGAGGGCCAAAAGTTGTAGGGGTAAAAGTTTTAATAAAGGTTTGTTTGATCTAGAACTTGAAAGATATATAGGATTTTAGTAAGAGACATATGGGTCAGGCATTTATGAAATAAATGGCGTGAACAAGGAACAGAAAAATATGTTTAGGGAATAGGGGGTAGACTAGCTAGACAACATAGAAGTGTGTGTTGGACAGAAGTGAAAAATAGTGAAAAGCAAATTGGAAAAGTACACGTTCTGTGAAAGGGCTGTATATGCAAAGCATTCCCGAAATGTTAAAGGAGCCGAGAAATAAAAGAATGAGGTAGACAGATCCAGTTTGTTGGTAAAGGGTCTTTAATTGGGGGAACTTAAAGACAGAAGTGTGGTCTTGGTGTACTGGGCAACTAAGATTGTGGAAGATGTGGCATGAAACTAAGGTTTTATATTTTCTGGGCCAGGTATGGTGGCTCATGCCTGTAATCTCAACACTTTGGGAAGCCAAGTCCGGAGGATCACTTGAGACCAGCAGTTTGAAATCAGCCTGGGCAACATAGTGAGACCTCATCTCTAAAAATAAATAAATAAAATAATAATTAAGAAATAAATGAAGATTATATTTGCTAGGAAATAGGGGCTACCGAAGGATTCCGTGCAGGGATTCCGTGTACTGTTATGTCAAACACTGTTTCGGAGAGTATTGTCTGGTATGTATGAAGGACTGGCCACAGAAGAAAATTGAAATGATAGTGCAGAATAATGGCAATTGGGTTCCATAGCATTCCTTGAATTATTGCAAAAAACTCTTCTGAGCTAATGTGATTAGGTTTCTTTTCCCTATAATAAGTAAATGACTCTTAAGACAAAGTAGTGTCAAAAGAACACAGAAATCAAGAAGGCAAGGGTTAAAATAAGAGGGGTAGCCAACAGTGTCAGATGCTTTTAAGGGTCAAAAAGGCCAAGGAGTGGAAAAAGCAAGTGTATTTGGCAATTTGGAAGCCACTGATGACTTTCAAGAAAGCTGTTTCCTTAGAGAGGAGAGGAGAGGAGAGCCAGACTGAGGGTGCATGGGAGTGGATGGGGCCACAGTGTGGCTGGGTCATTGTGGACAAAATGTGCTCAGAAAGTCCTAAGATATGTACTGGGGAACACATGGTTAAGCAAGGGTTTCACCAAGCTCTGGGGCCTGTGCATGTTTGTGAGCAAGAGGAAAAGACCTAGGAGAGGCAGTTGATGCTACGGGCATCTAGGCAGGGTGTGCAGTAGGTCGGGAGAACAGAGTGTCATGTACCAGCCGATGGGTTGGGCCTGAAATTAAGAGGAAAGGAAGCCAGGATGGGCAAGAAGAGAGGATGAGGTGGAAGAGGGCAACTAGACGGTAATACCCTGTATTAGTCCATTCTCACGCTGCTATAAAGAACTGCCTGCGACTGGGTAATTTACAAAGGAAAGAGGTTTAATTGAAGTTCCACATGGCTGGGGAGGCCTCAGGAAACTTACAATCATGGGGGAAGGGGAAACAAACACTTCCTTCTTCACATGGCATCAGGAGAGACAAGTGCCGAATACAGGGGGAAAAGCCCCTTTTAAAACTATCAGATCTCGTGAGAACTTGTTCGCTATCATAAAGACAGCATGGGGGTAACTACCCCCAACATGATTCAATTCCCTTCCACAACACATGGAGATTATGGGAACTGCAATTCAAGATAAGATTTGGGTGGGGACACAGCCAAACCATATCACACCCAGAGAGCTTGTTGAAG
The DNA here is from genome assembly GCF_001698545.2 of Rhinopithecus bieti. Lineage (NCBI taxonomy): Eukaryota > Metazoa > Chordata > Mammalia > Primates > Cercopithecidae > Rhinopithecus > Rhinopithecus bieti. The sequence goes on from NW_016803361.1 coordinate 1,973,518, forward strand.
GAGAAGCTAGATTAGCAAGTGAGAGACTTACACATGACCACTTGCCACGGTAAACAGGGCCTGCAGGATCAGCCAACTCAGAGGGGGAAGTCAGGCCAACTCAAGGAATGTAAGCTGCTGCGAACAGGTGCTGGGACCCTGGTCCCACAGAGAAGAGAGACCCTGCACCAGGAGGGGAGCAATCTGTGCAGAGAGCCCTGGGCAGAGCCAGGCAGCCAAATTGGACAAGAGGGCACAGACAGAGGTGGAATACAGGCAGGGCTGCCTTCCCCCAACCCTAGGGAGTGTCTTGGTAAAGGTGGTAGAAGCATCTGCTCTCCAGAATGAGGTGAGTTCTGTGGGGGTAGCACAGAGTGGCGGAGAGAGCCCTGGACTTGAAGTCAGACATAAAGGCTGAGAGGCAGCATCGCTCCATGGTGAGGCACTCAGCTGGGCAGTCAGACCGTCTGAGGGCAGATTCCTGCTCTGCAACTCTCTAGCTGTGTGGGTGCTCCTGGACAAGTCACCTAACCTGTCCAAGCCTCAGTTTCCTCATGTGTAAAGTGAGGATGCCGAGATCAGCTCCCAGGCCATAGGGCTGTGCAGAGGATTAGCATAATATCTATAAAGTAGTGAATACAGGGCTTGGCACAGAGCAAATGCTCAGTAAACACTGGTTAATATGTCTGTATTTTTCTCCTTATATACTCAGTGTCTGACACATAATGGGAGCTCGAAAAATATTTTTGAAAGAATAAATTATTATTATTACCTGTGTAGCCTTGAGCACAGAAGACTCTGAGCTCCATGGAGTTCTGGACTATATTTTATTCTTCCAGCCCTTAACACAATGTTTGATGAAGGAACCTGCATATATTCACTAAGATTCAGTTTCCTCATCTATAAAGTGGGGCTAACAATATTTGTCCTACCCCAAGGTCAAACGAGATAATATATGTAAACCATGACACAGCTGTTGGTTTTGCATGTATGCATACGCATACACACACACACACACAGAGACAGAGAGAGAGAGAGAGAGAGAGAGAGAGAGAGAGAGAGAGTATATGGCTATTATCTGTAGCAGAGGCAGCTTCCTGGGCCCTGGGGAGCCCTAGGTCTTCTACCCAATTTGACAGGAGCTGAATGATAGGCCCATTGAGCTGCAGAAATGCCCCGTTAAAGGAGAAGACGGGAATTTGTTGAGGATCTGGTCAGCTGGCAGCTGTGTGGTTTTCTCCAGCAGGGAGGACGTTTGGGGCTGAGCACAGGACTAGAGATGTGAGCACAGGACTAGAGATGTGCAGGAGGCTGCTGTAAGCAAGCGTGGCCTGAAGTCTGGGTTAGACAGGCAAACAGACACAGGTCACTAGACACAGGTCATGGGCCCTGTTGGGGCAGAGAGCAGACAGGACTTGCCTGGTGAAGGGCAGGGTTGTCATATAAAGATAGACCAGGTGAGCTCTTGCTGGTCACCGCTCATGGGGGAATGGATGAGAAAACAGAAAGGCCATTTTCAGATCAGAAAAGGCCTATTCTGCTAGCCCAGGGCTCTGTCCAACCAGACAGAGAGGTAAGCCTGGAATTAAGAGGAAAGGAAGTCAAGATGGGCAAGAAGATAGAACAAGGTGGAAGACAGTGACTAGAGAGTGACACCCAGAGACCTTGGCCTTCTCATAGGCACATAAGTGATGAGGTTCTCAGCTGAGAGAAGGGTGTGAAGTCACGGCTTGAGGAAGGAGAATTTGGAATAGCAACTGAGAAGCTGGCTGGGGGGCCAGGTGATTCTGCACAGATGACTGCCTCCTCTTCATGATGGTGAAATTCCCCTACAATGACTATCTGCTTGGCATTTTTAATATAAGTCACTGAGTGCCCTGTATCTGTCAAGACAAATGGGCCATGTGGTGTTGGACCCTTTGCTCACCTGCATCTCCACCTCCTCTGTCCATACCTTGTGCATATACTGTTCTGCCTGCTGGATCTACTCCCTACTGTGGGTATCCCATCCCAATGGCAAAATCAAGACAACAAAATCCTTCTAGTTGTCTCTTTCCTGCTGCAGCTAGTGGGGGTAGGACGGGCTATGTCTTGAGAAATAACGGTTGGAGGAAGCAGCAAAAGCCTTCTAGTTGCTATGGAGTGTTAACTGATGAGTTAAACTCTTCATTTTGATTTGAAGAAAATAGTTCTAGAAGAGATTCTTTCTTTAAAAAATATATAAAGCTGCCATGTACTAAAAGCGGTCATTCAGAGGGGTCTTTGTTGCAGGCTGCCTTGAATTTCCTCAGCCAAGCATTGACACTGATCAGAATCTGGATGCTGGAGCAAATGTGCCTTAAAGTTTAGGGATAGAAAATGTTGTGTGTTAAGTATTAATGAGAAAGTACCAAATTGTACCTAGACATTTATTTCTTTGAAGTGCTTGCTATATAAAAATTACCTACCTGACTGCCAGTTAAGATAAACAGTGATTTTAATTACAAATGAAAGGTACATGACTACAATCTAAGATATTAGGTAAGCAGACATTTTATGGTTTGATTCATCCACCTAGAACAAAGCCCCTGCTAGAGCTGTACCTCCCACCTTCAGGAAAAGAATAGCAAAAGTAGATTCTTGCTACTCAAACTGTGGAGTGGGGACTGGTGGTGCCGGCATTATTGGGGAGCATGTCAAAAAGTGTGAAATTTTGGGCCCCACCCCAGATCTCTGAATCAGAATCTGCATTTTAAAAAGGTGCCCGGGGATTCACAAGCATATTAATGTTTCAGAAGGGCTGGCCTGGATCAGCCTGACTCAAAAAATAGCCTGTAGACCACCTACAACGAAAACATCCAGAGAGCTTGTTAAAAATGCAAATTCTATGCTGGGCTTGGTAGCCCACACCTATAATTCCAGGACTTTGGGAGGCTGAGGTGAGTGGATTACCTGAGGCCAGGAGTTTGAGACCAGCCTGGTCAACATAGCGAAATCCCGTCTCTACTGAAAATATAAAAATTAGCGAAGCGTGGTGCTTGGCACCTGTAATCCCAGTTACTTGGGAGGCTGAGGCAGAAGAATCGCTTGAACCTGGGAGGTGGAGGTTGCAGTGAGCCAAGATCATGCCATTGCACTCCAACCTGGGAGAAAAGAGTGAAATTCCATCTCAAAAATAAAAAAGGCAAATTTTAGAGCACTACCCAGACCTACTGATTAGAATTGCTAGAAGTGGAGTCCAGGAATCAGCATTCCAAACAAACCCCAGGTGGTTTTATGTTCACCAAAATGTGAGACCCATCCCTGGTCCTTCCAATCTCATCAGGATCCATTAAGGACCAGTTGACACATTGGTGCTTTGAGTCTAGTACAGAAAAGACTTGGATAAATCTTGTCTCTGCCATTTAGGAGTTTATAATATCACTACAGTTGAACAGGTAGAGAACAAGCTATGGTGTGAATACCTAGAAGGACTGTATTATTGATTAATTCACAATTCACAATGCATTTGATTCTCCCTTCCACACGTGTGAATATACGTCCTCCCTGAGGATGGAGAGTAACCAACATGCTGCCTCCATCCTTCCCAGTTCTGGAGCTGAGTAGATTCCCACTCCCAGGAACCATTCATTCTCTTGAGCCCATGCCTCTGCCACTCTAGTATCCTGCTCAGGGCAGACAGGAAGACAGCGATTTTATTTCATTAGCTTTTTCCTATAAGCCCTCCCCCCTTCCTCCTTGCACCTGCCACCCCTTCCAAGGACCAGTCGGCCCATCCCTCTGCAGCTCTGCCCAAGTTCAGCTCCTAAGACACAGGTCAGAAAGGGGTCAGATCAAGCCTAGGCATCTGCAAGCGCTCAGTCCTTTGGGATGGCACTACCTTTCTTCTTTTCCTTTTGATATATGCATTTGGTTCCTTCAGAAAGAGAGTGGCATGCACCATCACATTCTCTTTTAGAGATAAGAGAAACCAGCCAGCATCTTTTGAAATTCAGTGTACGACAAGCAGAGATGCAACAAGGTGTGATAGCAGCCTGGCCGGAGGTCTCTGTTGATTCGTAGCCTTGATAAACGGCCAGGAGGCCAGCAGGCCCTCAATGGAGGTCCCTTAGAGGAACAGTGTCTGTGTTGGTCTAACCCAGCCCTGACCTTGGCATTCATAACACAGAACTAAAGAGGGACAAAGTGTTCCTTCCATCCTCATGGCCTCGTTGTCTGCGTCTGTAGTTGCATAGCACATTGATGGCTTAATCCTCTCAGCAATCCAGTGAGGTCATTATTTATTTTCCCCACCTTTCAATGAGAAACTAAAGCCCGAGGTCAGTCATATGCCCAAGTCACACCACTGGAAAATGTAGGGCTGGGCTTTGAACTCGGTTCCCTGATTCCAAATTCTAGTTTCTTTTTACCCAACCATAATGTGTTATTTTCCTCCTATTCATGAGCTAACGTATTATTTCAACTAGACCAGGGATTCCTTTTGGCAAAGCTTGCTGTAGATTATACCAGTGAGTGCAGAACTAGCATGTGATACCCCCTCGGCAGGTGTGATGGCCAAAAAGAAGAGTTACTGCTTCTTTACTTTATGACTCTGGCAAATTCTCGGGAGGTGTAGCTGAAAAATCAATGCCAGATGGCTGTTGTGGAGAAGTTTCTATAGTCGAGCTGCCATGGCGTCACCCTGGGAGAAACATCTTTGCAGCTGAGGAGTGTGGCAAGTCTCTGCGGAACCCCAGACCACACAAGCCTCCTGGTCTCTCTGTGGCAGCACATTCCTACTAATTTGGTTCAGCTCCACTTTACTGGAGAAGGGCTAATATTGAAGTAAAATGAGGGAAGAGGATATGCAGCAAGAACAATATCTAGGAGGCATGATTGCTCATCTTGAGAGGACCCCCCAGACCTGGATGTAGATGGTGATAAAGTGGGACAGTGACAGCACAAGTAAGCCTCCTGTCCTCACCGTCATTAGACTCCACAGAAAAATGCAGACCTGTTGTCAGAAATGCCAGTCTGAGCATTACAAATAACTGACTCAACGTTGTGATTGCTGGAGCTGGGGTTCAGGAGGAAAGAGGAAGCCTGAGTAGTGACCCAGATTCTGCCCTTTGAAGGGTCTTGAAAGAGCAGAGAGGATTCCTGCCAGATCCCGCTTACCTACGTGCATGAATGAGGAGGGCACCATGAACGCATTCTTCCAAGGACTCTGACACATGCCCTAGGCCTTCATCTTTGTGTGAAATAATTCCCATATATAGCGTGTGAGCTGGGGCCATGTTGGGGCAATGACCTGGGTATTAGTCTCCTAGGGCTGCCACAACAAAGTGTTGCAAATGCTGGCTCAAACAGAAACCTATACTGTCACAGTTCTGGAGGCTAGAAGTCTGAAATCAAGGTATTAACAAGGTCACACTGCCTTCAGAGGCTCAGAGAGAAGATGTTCCTTGCCTTTTCTACAATCTGGGGGCTGCAGGCATTGCTTGGCTTATGGCTGCATCACTTCAAGATAAACTCTTCTCAGGATCTTGATCTTCATCATGTCTTTTGCCAGAAAAAGTACTGTTCACAGGTTCCAAGGATTAGGACGTGGACATAGCTCTTTGGGGGACCACCATTCAACCACTACATCCTCTCTGGGTTGACACTTATTTTCCCATAAAACCTAACAGTTAGGATAATAATAATAATAGCAGCTAGGGAGTGTACTAGATGCTTCATATGCAACTCACTTAATCTTCCCAACAACTCTGCAAGGACAATGTTTGTATTTTTTTTCACAAAGAGAACACAAAAGCTCTGACGTCTACCCTCCTTCAGATTCACCAGAGGTTTTGAGTCTGTGTCCTGTGGAGTCCAAGGGTTTCTCAGAGAGTCCTCAAGAACTCTGAGTGGAAGAGAGGGAGAAAGAGATGGGCTCTGGGCCCCTAAACCCCTTCAGTCCAGTCGTTCCACTTGGATCTGATTTCTGCGTTAGGATACTGCATAAGATTTTCTTTTTGTTTCAAAGGGTTACACTGAGAAAATAAAGTCTTAAAACCACCCCTCTATGCCACACTGCTTAGCAATGCTTGGGCAGGAGCCCAGGTTAAGAAGCCCCGTCTCTAGAGTCAGACACACCTGGCCCCAAACCTCTTCTCTATTCTTTCCTTGTTCTGTGTCCTTGGGCAAGTTAACCTAGCCTCTCTGAGTATATGCTTCTCATCTGTGTAACAGAAATAATAATAGTAACTATATAAAAAGGTTCTTGTGAGAATCGAATGAGATAATGCACCTATAATGCTTAAAAAGTGCTCAAGAATGAATAACTATCATTTTCACTCCCATCTTCATTGTCTTGTGCATGCCTCTACTGACCAGTTCCCTTATATTCAGTCTGGGATGTCATGAAAGTTAAAGTGTTTATCCAGAACAGGCAACTCCGGCCGTGTTTCTCTCGCTAGACCTTCCAGAGGAGATAGCTGGTAGCCTCAGGGTGATGACATGCTCTTCTTGGCTCATATAGGAGGACACTGCTATCCACACTGTGCCCAAGGGATCCACATCATATGCGTGGGTGCACGGTGAGGAATTCAAGGTGCAGTCATTGCCTCAGACAGGAGTCCCAAAGAGGCCATGATGACTAAACTTGCAAAGGTTGAGCGCCACAGGGAGCTGTGGGTCTTTCTTGATATCTTTGATAATCACACAGATTTATTTATTGACATCTGTGGGCTTCTAAATGACCTTGTAGTAAGCAACTGATGCTTCAGTGACCAAGCACAACTCACCATAAAGGCCACGTAAGAAGAAAAGGGAACCACACCCACTTCTGTTAAAGGCCTATGATTACAGTTGCTTCCAGATTGGATGAAACATGTGACTTCCAGGAGGTAAGTTGACTGACACCAAGTTCTTCCATATATTCCAAAACAGCTGCTTAAAGCACAGGTTCTGACAGGATTTTAGAATGCATCCTAATGTCAGCTTAGCACGTATTGACTGCTTACTGCCTGCCAGGCACAGGGCTAAGCACTTTATATGCATGTTCTCATGTTCTCCCAAATGAACCTGTTATCCCTTTTTACAGATGAGGCGTAAGAGCTCAAGTGACTTCCCGAAGGTCACTGAGTTATAAAGTGACAGTGCATGGTTCAGACTGGGATTTGCATGAGCCCCTGGCGGCTGTGCTCTCAATCCGGCACATGATTATACTCTAGGGTCAGTGTTCTTGAGGAAGAATTTGCACTGCCTGCTGTTGGGCATCTTCATTTTGGAAAGGATCTTATCCTTCTCATTAAAAATAAACTGTATATGCAGTAACAGTGATGATTTAGCAAAGTAAAACAAAACAGAGAACCCACCACTAGCACCCACAAAATACAAACAAATGAACAGAAGATATCTTTGGGCTGATCCTCTTCTAAATCACTGAAATCTACAACTGTAGGTTCTCAAAAGGAGCAAACACTAACACAGACACAGACAGTTTCCCTCAAGGCATAGCACTTTGCTGGGGTCACAAAAATGATCTCAGAGGTGTCAGGGGCAGGGAGAACTCTCTGGAAAGTACACACTGAAAAGCAGGGCACTTTATTTTTATTGAGACAGAGTCTTTCTCTGTCAGCCAGGCTGGAGTGCAGTGGTGTGATCTCGGCACACTGCAGCCTCAGCCTCCTGGGCTCAAGTGATCCTTCCACCTCAGCCTCCCAGGTATTTGGGACTTCAGTCACATGCCACCACACCTGGCTAATACTTGTAATTTTTTTTTTGGAAGAGATAGGGTCTCACTGTATTGCCCAGGCTGCTCTTGAGTTCCTGGGCTCAGTGATCCTTCCACCTTGGCCTGCCAAAGTGTTGGGATTATAGGTGTGAACCACTGTGCCCAGCCAGGGCACTTATGTTAAGAGAAGAGGGCCCCTCTTTGGGGAGGAGAGGGCAATGCTTTAAAAAGACATTGGGACAAGGATGTGTCCGTCATTGGCAGTCTCTCTGGAGGGGGTAATGGTAGGCTTCTTAGAATAAGGAGGGAGAGGTAACAGAATTGAGGTGCAGAGGTGGGCGGTGGAGAAAGGGAATGAGTGATGATAAAAGCCGTGTGCTTTTATTGTGGCCCAGAGGAGGTGGGCCGGGGACAGCACCACCAACATCAGCAACATCAGCGACAGGAGCAGCCCAAGCTGATGTTTACTGAGGGCTTACTATGAGCCATGTGCACTGTAGCTGAACGATCTCATTCAATCCTCACGCTCTGTAAGGCAAGGCACAGCCTGTTATGATCTCCATTTTACTGATGAGAAAACCAAGGCTCAGCAAGGTTAGGGAATTTGCCTGCGGCTGCACAGCTGGAAAGTAGCAGAGCCCAATTCAAACCCAGCCCCATAGGATCCTAGAGCTCACATTCTTAACACAGTTTTCTTCTTGCCTTTCACCTGGCTGTTCCCTGCCTTCAGTCTTCTGAAAGTAGACACGTTTGTGATGCAGTGTACAAAAATGCAGGGACTGTCCCCTGTCATTGTCTGTGTATCATACTGGAATGCAATGGACCCTCCACCCCCAGGAGGCTAGGATTAAAGTGCATGAAATATCAAAGACACACTGAATGGGGAGTTGAGGAAGGAGATGGTGGGTGAGCGGCTTGGAAACAGGAAATGGCAGTGACAATCTTTAACACATATCATAACTTATGTGACGTGGCTTTGAATTTGGGGGAGCTCCTCCTCCAACCAATACCCGCAGGGCTGCACAGGGGAAAGACTCCTCCTTCTTTCTTTTAAAGCCTCCTCTAGCCTTTGCTAGGGTCTTGTAAGCAGGATACCCCACATGCTGGCTCTAGGTCTCTTCTTTGGCCTCTCGAACCTGATGCCTTCTCTACTGAGGTTAATAGGGGTTTGGTACAACATTGTTTCCCAACAGAGTCACACAGGGTAAAAGGGTAGTCCCACAGTAACCTCCTGGCTCCCTCAGCCCCAGGGCTCCTTAGGAGAAGGAATCAGTCTAAAAACAGCACTGGGCATTCTGTGCATTCTCAGGCTGGGGGAGAGGGAGGGTGCATCACATGCCAATTGGCAAAAGAAAGGGACAATGTCATCTCTCTCAAAGATACCTCGGTGCATTTAATGGAGAAGCAGTGGGGAATGTTAGAAATTAGTCACCCTTTGAAGAAAGTGGCGTTTTCTCACTGCTCTGATCCATACCCTACGCTTGTAGGGTATAAATCTCCTTGTAGAGCTAGTGAATCTCCTTGGGTTTTTGTTTTTTAACCAACAGACTTTATTTTTTAGAGCAGGAAGGACAGACATTTCCCACATACTCCCCCATCATTGACATCCCCTACCGGAGTGGTTAACTTGTTATAATGATGACACCACATTGACACATCATTGAGTCCATAGAGAATATTAGGGTTCACTATTGGTTTTGTACTTTTTAGGGGTTTTGGAGCACACCCTTTCTTACTTGATAGGAAAAGGAAGGGGTAACTGGCTGGTGGCCACCCAGCAGGGTCATAATGGCCACAGCCAACATTAGTCCTTAACCCCTGATTAGCTCACATACGACGCCTTCTTTGCCAGAAAATACAACCACTTGTTCTCCCAGGGGCCGAAGAGAATCCACCAGGATGAAACTAATGGGGATAAATTTCACAGGTCCTAAAAAATAAGGTCCACTCTCTATCCCTGCTGCTTTAAAGCCATCTGCTTGGTGGTTTATTCTCATCCCAGAAGACAATGAGACAGACAAGACATGGGCACTCTGGAAATCTGAGTGCTACCCGTTCAGGTGTTGGGCCTGCAGGAGCAGCGAGTGTGAAAGAGCTCCTGGCCATTATGAGACTCTGTGGGACAAGCCAGCCTTTGGAGTTAGACCTGGGTTCAAGTAACAGGTCTGTGAGTTACCAGTAATAAGTAAATGATATGATGAGTATCACATACTCATGTGGGTCAGGGGTCCCCATGACCACCCCTAGACTCAGTGATTCATTGGGAGGACACGCAAGTCTGCATAGAATCATACTCCTGGTCGAGATTATTAAAGTAAAAAAATAGCAAGAAAAATAAGCATGGCCGGGCGCGGTGGCTCAAGCCTGTAATCCCAGCACTTTGGGAGGCCGAGACGGGTGGATCACGAGGTCAGGAGATCGAGACCATACTGGTCTACGAGGTGAAACCCCGTCTCTACTAAAAAATACAAAAAACTAGCCGGGCGAGATGGCGGGCGCCTGTAGTCCCAGCTACTCGGGAGGCTGAGGCAGGAGAATGGCGTAAACCCGGGAGGCGGAGCTTGCAGTGAGCCGAGATTGCGCCACTGCACTCCAGCCTGGGCGACAGAGCGAGACTCCGTCTCAAAAAAAAAAAAAAAAAAAAAAAAAAAAAAAAAAAAAAAAAAAAAAGAAAATAAGCAAAGGGAAAAGGCATGTGGGGTGAAGTCTGAAGGTCACCAGGCACAAGCTTCCAAGAGCCTGCTGCAGGGTAAACATATCTGATAGCAACAACTTAAGCACAACTTAGAATCACTGTGTGACACATGCACCTGAATGTGTGTCCCAAGCTAGGGAATCTGGGAGTGCCCAACTGGAAAATTCATTCCTTGTCTATAAGGAATATCTGAGCCCCTGGCTCATCCCATGGAACATGGGCTCTACAGGGGTTTGAGGCCCTGAGTTTTGGGTTGGATGAAGGTGGCCAGGTGGAGGCTGTTAAGGGGAGGGTGTTAAGTAAAAGTGCTATATAAAGTGCATGCTGTTTGCAAGGTGTGCGGTTTTATTGCCTGGCCCCCCGCCACTGGGCCATGTGGTTATACCGTTCAGCTCACCATCACTGGACCATAGGTAAGGTGAATATGTTGTCCAGCCCACTGCCACTGGACTCTCTCCTCTGTATGTAAGCCCCTGATAAAACCCCATGTTTCATTTGCTGGCTCTAGATCTCTTCTTCAGCTTATTGAACCTAGGGCCTTCCCTACTGAGGTTGATAGCGGTTTGGCACAAAATCCTTCCCTAATAGTCACACAGACAGCATTTAATTCCCCCAGCAACGAGTTGTGACAACATGTGTGAAATGTTGTCTACCAGGAAGGCTCATTAGAGACTCAGTGCCCAGGGATTTTACTGGGGGCTGGCCCCATAGGCACACTCTGCCTAGCATGTACTAAAATTACTGTCTCCCAGAAGGAAAACAGGTGTTCAGAAAGAACCACTTGTATGGATAAACCGTTTAGGTACAGTGAGCCCCCGGCATCAGTTCTGGGGATGGTAGGAATGCTCCCAAAGTTCTCAGACATCAGCCAAAGGGCAACCTTGCAAGCAGGTCTTTCTGGGGATAGCAGTCCCAGCCCCGGGGACAGCAGTTCCAGCCCTGCTGTAACTCTTTTCTGCACAGCCTTCTTCATTGTTTGGCAATAGTATTAATAGATTAATAGTATAAATAGATACTCAATAAATTGTAGCACCTCTTGTCAGCAGCATCACATATTTGTATCTTTACAGCAAGGAGAGACCATCATATAAACACCAGCCCCCTCCAAGTCAAACTGGAAACCTTCTTGGGAAATGAAGGACGCATTTCTCCATACATACATATGCATGTGTGTATATATAGCACATGTTTCCATGATGGCCTCTCTGTACACACACGTGTGTATCTATGATAAATTAACTGCTTACATAATAAATCTTTTCCTCTCCAAATGTCGAATCATTATTCTTCCATCTCTGGTCTTGGTTTACCTTTTACAATTCTGATTAGCATGCCCTCCTAGTCTTTAGCTGAGTGATTAATAAAAAAGGGTTCAACAGGGCAGGATCCTGGACAGAGCCTTTCTTCCAGCTCTAGAATCCACCTTTGGGGCATAATTCTGGCTAAGAGAATGATCATCTGGTTTATGGGTCAACATATTCGATGTAAAATGTGTAGGGAGACTGTTAACTGCTTCGCTAAAACAAAAATAAACTATGTCCACAGCATCCTGCCAATTTACCAGCCAAATGCCTCCTTGCAAGGAAACAAGGGTAGTGTGTACAGATTATTCTTAGGCAGCCAGTGTTAGCTTCTGGTCCCCGCACTATGTCCTAAAAATGTATAAGCCATTTGTTTGAACTCACTGTTCTTTAATTTTCAGATCCACTCTTTTTTTCTTCATGTTTGAAATATAATTTGACTGTTCTCTTCCCTGGTTGCTCCATTTTCCAGGACCATTGTGTCATTATGTGCAACCGGTCTTATAATTTTTTATTTTTTTTTAATTTTAGCAATACTAGCCTGAGAATGGTCTTGTAATTTTATCTCAGATGGCCATGTGTGAGCTTCACAGGCCTTAGGCTGGAGTTCCCTTAGTAGGTTATTGGTTACACCTGCTTGAACACCCCACCCCCAACCCTATGGAGAAGATGAAAGTCAACAGAAGTTGTAACTTCTATCTTCTTTCTCTCACTTAGCAACATGATATTCCACCCCCAAACAACCTATCTATCCTTTCTCATCCTTTGTTACTTCCAAGAAGTATAACAACACTGCACTCCAGGACATCATTACTTAGGGGGGGAAAAAGTCATGAAAAGCTCACCAAAATTACAGAGGGTTCATTATCCTATTCTGTCTATTTTGTATACGTTTAAAACTTTTTAACATAATTTTTTTTCCAAAAATCAACCAAAATATGTGAGCTATATTAGAAAACACAAATTATGAGTCTGGATCTTGGGTCAGAGTGAAAGGAGGGGAGAGACTCAGCATGTGAACAGGGAGGGGACCGAGCAAGACACAGGATCTTAGAGAAATTAACTTCTATAGGGCCTTATAACCCTAAGCCCCAAGGCTCAAATACACCGTTTCCTAGTTCTTCCTCCTCTTAGGGTGGTGATGGCTAAGGAAGATAATTCTGGACTCAATTTAAGCAAAGACTTCCAACGTTCTATGCATTGACTGGATGCAGTGGCTCATGCCTATAAAACCCCAGCTGTCTGGGAGGCCAAGGTGGGAGGATTGCTTGCAGCTAGGAGTTCAAGACCAATGCTCCATGCATTGATCTCACTTCTTCCTCTAGGATAAGCACCTACTTCAGGCTAGCGTCTAATTTTAACAGTAACTGGTGAGTTTCTATGTGTACTTGGTGCTTGTGTCTCCTTTATGTCTGCTGTCTTTTTTAGAGGTGTCTTTTTTAGAACACAGATCCCAGAGGACAGTTTCCATGTCTTTAACTTCTTTAGAAAGCCGTGGAACATCACTGTGCTCAGGAGCCCAGCAAATCCCTGTTCTCAGATGTGCAGCCTCTATGCTCGCGGTTTTCCTTCTTCATCCAGTGCCTGTCTGTGCATAGGTCTCGGGTCACGAGGGTTGGGGCTGTCTGCCAGTTTCTAACTCAACACTCCAGGCAGAAAAAAGGGAGGGAGAAGGTGAGCAGATCTGAAGCAGCCTTCCTGAATAAGACTTACAGGGATGAGATCACAGCCAACTACCTCGAAGTTTCTGATCCACAGAAAACAGGACCAGAACCATTTTTCAAAACCAGCAGCTGTAAAGGAATTAACGCAGACCACCATCTAGTGCACACGCAGCCTTATTCCTCCCTTGAAGAGCTTCACAGTCATTATTAAAGAACACATTTCAGAACATAATATTATTAGGCTATTGATTGTTGTTTGTTTCGATGTTTAATTCAGTAACAACTCGAGTTGTGGAGAGCTTTAAATGAAACAGATGCTCTGAATACCGGCAGAAACATTCCAATTTTCCACTGGGTTTCACAAGGAGTTTTGGCAATGCTGTGGGGACCAGGGTTACTGGTGCCATGAGGTTCTTCTTATAGGTGGGGAATTCAGGGGCTGCTGCTGAGCAAGGCTCTGCGGTCTTTCGGTACAGAAAATAGAAAAGGCGAAGAGTTCCACATGAATCCAAACAACATCCGCTCTCTCTGTCACCACGCATTAAAGGATCCAGGACTGAAATTCAATACACACCCCAGGCACTCTTGCAGAACGGTACCTGTGCATCTTGGTGGCATCAACATCCCAGGAGGAAAAAAATAGCCAAAAAAAAAAAACGCTTCTTCTCTGAACATCCATGGAGATAAAAGAGACTGCACTGAGAAACCCAGTCCTAGCTGGGATGATGAGACTAAAGGTTCCAAAAGTACAGCCAGGCCACACGACAGCAGCTCCTCCTCTCCCCCATAGACGGTTGGCTAGCAGGACCTGAAAGGTGTGTCCGAAATCTAGGCACAAGCAAAGCACAAGGCCAGACTTAGACGCAGCCTAGCCCCAGTGTCCTTGGGTCCTTTGTCATCATTTCCTGTCCAGTGCACCCCTAAAACCTTGCTTAGAACCGGCATCCCCACCCTCTCTGCTTGGTGCTTGTGTCATCTTTGTTTGGATGCCCTCTTCTTTTTCCTGGACTGGTAGCTCTCCAAGTGTGGTCTCTGACCAGGAGCACTGGCATCTCCTGGGGCTTGTTAAAATGTGCATTTCTTGGGCCCCACCCCAGACTTCTAGAGTCAGAAACTCTGAGGATGAGGCCCAGCCATTCATGTTTTTGACAAGTTCTCCAGGTGATTCTGATGCACTCTCAATTTTGAGAACCACTGGTTTGGACTGTTGCAACAGTCTGTGATGGTCTCTTGCCTCCAGAGCCAACCTTCTCAAACACAAACCTCACCAGCTTCAGGGCCTGGCACAGCCTAGCACATTGTAGGTGTACAATAAATGCTTATTGACTGACTAAATGAAATATGACCTCTGCTTTTAAAACTCTGAGGGTTACTCACAGCCTATAAAAAATTAAAGTAGAAATTCCTTAGTAAGGTCGAATAATGTTTATTTGATTGTTATTGCTTGTTAGTACTATTTTTATTTGTAGCTATCATTTTATTAGCAGTCTCTACATTGCTGCAGGTGCTTTGGTAAACACTATGTATCGATATTTATTTACTTTTTAAACATTTCAGGCCTGAGAGGTAGATGTAGGTAGTTGCCTTTTACAGAAGAAGAAATTGAGGCTCGGAGAGGTTGTGTAACTTGTATAAGGACACATAGGTAGCAAGCAATGAGCTGGAGTTCAAACCCAGGTTTGTCTGTCTTCAGGACTCATGCCTTAAATGTACGTCCTTTCAAAATCAGATCTTGATGTGCTTTCTACACTCGCCCCACCTACCACGCCGTCTCAGGGCTCCACGGTTTGGCTTGTGCTGTCCCCTCTTTCCAGCACATCCTTTCCTCCTCCTCCCTGGCAATCAGAGAACCACCTGAAACTGCTCTGATCCTCACCCAAGACAGAATGAACTACTTGCTAATTATACCAATGAGCCAGGGCATTTTGCTGGGTGGCTTGTGGGGGCCTAAAAGCCCTAAGATGAGTATTTCCTGAAGTGTGGTCCTCAGATCAGCTACATCAGAATCACATGGTGGGGGGAAGCATGTGAGAAATGAGAGCCTAAGCACCCCCTCCTCCATGGTTATTCTGCACAGTAATGTTTAAGGACCACCGCCCTGCAGTGTGAGTTTGTCTTATTCACGTGGGTCCCCTGCAGCAAATGCAGAGGGATTGCTGCTTGACAGGCCATCAGAGAATGAATGAATGAGCCCTTTTCTCTTAAAAAGATTGAGGTGGGCTGGGGTATCCCATAAAACACTCACAGGAGAAAAGCCACAGCAGAAACAGCCTTCCCAGATGTGGCACCAGCTGTTGGCACGTAAGAAACAAGCTTGAGTGTGAAAAGAAGACACATGTTCTGAGCCGCAAAAACTTGACTTATTGACTTTGGCAAGGCTTGTCGACCACACAGTGCTGATAATGTTATTAATGCTGAATGTATTCACCTGACCTTATCAGGCCGTATAAAGGGCACAGGTGTCTAATTAAGTTCAGACGTCAGCACCTCTAACTTCTTTCTCGATAGCCGCTGAGCCCATTATTTACCCTGATGTTCCTGAAATGATCAGTCTTTAAAACCAAAGGAAGATGGTCATTAGCATATGTAAGGCTCTTGTCATGATTTGTGGTAAGACTAATCTGGTGTCCCAAGAAGGAGGACATTTCATTCTACTTGGCATGACACCAGCCCAGGGGGTAGGAGACCCGGCCTTATCACCGCATCACACTTGCAACTGAGCTGTGTTCTCTGTCTCCTTCTATTCAACATGTGCACAGATGAATTGGAAGGTGACGCTGATGGGCTGGCTGATCAAATGAGTGCATGACATAAAATTGGGAGAGGAAGCCAGAGTGCTGGGTGTCAGAGCTGGGATCCAAAAGAGACCTGTAGTCAGGAGGGATTGACCACAGGCTGGTGGAAGGTCCTCTTCTTGGACTGTCTCTACCCTCAGAACAAATATTAAAATAATAGCAGATAATAGCAAACATTTGTATAGAACTCACTGTGTGCCAACTCAGCCCAAGTACCTTTACACACATTAATTCACTTAATCTCCAGCATCCTATGAGGTAGGTTCTATTAATATCCTCATTTTAAAGATGAGGAAACTGAGGCAAAAGCAGTTAAGTAATTTGTTCAGGGGACTGTAAACATAATTGGATTGAGCCTCCTTTTTCAGTTCCACCCACGAAATCTCCCCACCTTTTTTTTTTTTGTAGCTGCCAGGTATACTTGAATACTCCCAGTGTTGGAACACTTACTACTACCAGAGGCAACTCTTCGCTTTTTCTTTCTTTCTTCTTTTTTGGTAAGCTCCTACTTTGTGGAAAGTTATTCTCTATACTGATTGTAATGGAGTTGTTGTTGTTTTTCAAAAAAACTGGATAGTTGAGTTGGAGATACTCATGTGAGGTGACTGCCCCCCAAAGTAAAGTCATTTTAGCCTCTATGGGCTATATTAATAGAGACATATGTCGTGAACTGAAGGAGGTGACAGGCCTGCTTTTCCCTGGGCTGTGCAGCCATACTCAGAGTGTCATGTTCAATTCTGGGCACCTCAATGAACTTGGGCAGACAGTTGTCAAACTGAGCTGTGCCTGAAGAAGGGTGGTCTAGTCAGTGAGAAAAGCTGAAAGCAGGACTCAGAGGTTCTGATGGAGGTGGAGATACCTGACTTGGAAATGAGATGATAGATGGGGCAGGGGAGAGGTGAGTGTGATGGCTGCCACTTGGGAGTGGCCTGGAGGGACATAAGGCTGGCCTGTTCTAGGTCATTTCTGGGTTAACTCAGGCCAAGGATAGAGCCAAGGCCAGTACATAGGTAGGGAAAGCTGATTTTCTTTCTTTTTTTGAGACAGTCTCACTCCATTACCCAGGCTGGAGTGCAGCGGCATGATCTCAGCTCACTGCAACCTCTACCTCCCGAGTTTAAGCAATTCTCATGCCTCAGCCTCCTGAGTAGCCACTACAGGCATGCGCCACTATATATGGCTAATTACAGGCATGTGCCATTCCAATACACCCAGCTAATTTTTGTATTTTTGGTACAGACCAGGTTTCACCATGTTGGCCAGGCTGGTCTCGAACTCCTGGCCTCAGGTGGTCCACCCCCTTCGGCTTCCCAAAGTGCTGGGATT
Source organism: Rhinopithecus bieti (assembly GCF_001698545.2). Taxonomy (NCBI): domain Eukaryota; kingdom Metazoa; phylum Chordata; class Mammalia; order Primates; family Cercopithecidae; genus Rhinopithecus; species Rhinopithecus bieti. The sequence goes on from NW_016803361.1 coordinate 1,990,956, forward strand.
AGAGCCACTGTGTCCAGCCTGATTTTCTTTTTTAAGTGCACATTTTAGTTTAGGATAGTCTTAAGTTTACAGAAAAGTTGCAAGGGTAGTATAGGGAGTTCCCACAAACGCCCTGCCCAGTTTCTTCTATCATTGACATCCTACATTGGTATGTTACATGGGTCACAATTACTGAACCAGTATCATTGTATTGATTATTTACTAATGTCCATACTTCATTCAGATTTCTTTAGTTTCCCCCTAATGTCCCTTTTCTGTTCCAGGATCCCACCTAGGATACCACATTACATTTAATCGTCATATCTCTTTAGCTCTTCTTGGCCATGACAGTTTCTCACTTTCCTTGGTCTTGATGATCTGGACAGCTTTGAGGGGTACTGATCAGGTATTTTTGCAGAACGTCCCTCAGCGGGATTTGTCTGATGTTTTTCTCAGGGTTAGACTGGGGTTAGTGGGTTTTTGGGAGGAAGACCACAAAGGCACCTTGCCATTTTCATCACATTGTAACCAGGGCACACTCTCAACGTGACTTGTCCCTGCTGATGTTGACCTTGATCACCTGGTTGAGGCTGTGTTTGCTGTGTTTCTCCATTGTAAAGTTATACCCCCCCACATCCTACACACTTCAGAAAGAAGTCCCTATGTGGCACCTATGCAGGAGTAGGGAGTTACACTTCAGCTCCTCCGGGGCGGTGTATTGACATCAATTATTTGGAATTCTTCTGTCTGGGAGGTTTGTCTATTCTCCTTCATTTATTTATTTATACAATAATTTATTTATATCAGCATAGTTTCATTGATATTTGTTTATACTTTAGGTTATAATCCAATACAACTTTATGTTGTTGCTCAAATTGCTGCAGCATTAGCCATTGGGAGCTCTTTCAGTTAACTCCTCTGTCTCTTTCATACACCCCATCATGGTGGCTTTTCAAGCACCTCCTTACTGTCTGCATTACCAGATGTTCCAGGCTCATTTTGTATATTTCTTGTCCTATTCCTAGAATCAGCCATTTCTCCAAGGAGCCTTGGTTCCTTTTGTTGGAGAATGGTATTAGAAACTAAGATCTGGGGGCTAGGTGTGCTTGTTGATACTGGAGTGTCAGTTGCGTCTAGGGCCTCTGAGATGACAGATCAAGGAAATATATGTGTGTATACTAATCCATGTATAGACATTTATCTATAAATATTTCTATATGTAACCATCTGTATCTATATTATGTTCACACTGTCTCCAACTCTAATCCATTACCACATGAATCATCCTATCTTAGGGGAGACTGATTTTTAAACAACATTAAAAAAAATTCTGCAAAGCTGGAGCTGGTTGCTTTTGGAATTAGTGAGTGCTCCATCACTGAGTGTATTCAAGCAGATTGGGAAGAAATAAGGAAAGGAGAGATCTGATGGGTACAACTGGAAAAGTTCCATTTAACTATACTCAAGGTCCCTTCCAGCCCAGTGGTTGTTGAAACAGAAGTGCCATATAAGGAAAGGTACATCCAAGGTACACATGGCTTCCTGGGGGCATTCTTTTTCTTCCGTCTTTCAGAAGTCTGAGATCTGGGCAAGGAGAAAGAGCTGGCATTTAGACAAATAAAGGATACACCATTCAACAGGTAGGAAATTTATGGGATTTGCAATCCAAAGAAGAGAAAACAGGCTTAAAATATAAATGAAGTTCAAAAAGGTTTTAAATTCACAGATGACAGAGCCAGAATGGATTATGAAAGGGGAACAATGCTGGCTTGTGGGAAGGACACTTGCCAGGGTGTTGACATCTGAGGAAGTAATTCTGCTGCTCCCTTAAGGTCCTGGGTGTGCACAGAGGAGCAATTCTTTTTCTTTCTTTCTTTCTTTCTTTCTTTGCTTTCTTCTTTCTTTCTTTCTTTCTTTCTTTCTTTCCTTTTCTTTGCTTTTTTCTTCCTTCTTCCTTCCTTCCTTTCCTTCCTTCCTTCCTTCCTTCCTTTCCTTCCTTTTCTTTCTCTCTCTCTCTCTCTCTCTCTCTTCTCTTCTCTCCTTCCTTCCTTCCTTCCTTCCTTCCTTCCTTCCTTCCTTCCTTCCTTCCTTTTCTTTTTTTTTGAGACAGAGTCTCGCTCTGTCACTTAGGCTGGAGTGCAGTGGTGTTATCTTGGCTCACTGCAACCTCTGCCTCCTGGGTTCAAGCGATTCTCCTGCCTCAGTCACCCAAGTAGCTGGGACTTCAGGCATGTGCCATCATGCCCGGCTAATTTTTTTGTATTTTTAGTAGACATTGGGTTTCACCATGTTAGCCAGGATGGTCTTGATCTCCTAACCTCGTGATCTGCCTGCCTCCCAAAGTGCTGGGATTACAGGTGTGAGCCACCATGCCCAGCTTGCAATTTTTTATATTTTACTACAGCAGCCCAGTCGGGGTAAATGGGGGAGGCCAGAGTCTGAGAAGGTAATAAGGAATTGACCATCCTGAACATACAGCAAGGCTGAGTTCCCCAGGAAGGCAGTGCTGCCCCAGTTTTAGGACATGTTAGAAATAGGATGGCCACCCTACTGCAGGAGAAATGATCTTTCTCAACCAGCAGCTCTTCCTTCTTCCTGAAGCCTTGTCTGAAAAGACCATGAATCACCTCTTGCGGAAGGAATAGAGATGATAGGACAAAGAGAGAATTCCTACACTAGCGGGTGCTCACTAAAAATGCAGACCGTGGGTCCTATCCCCAAAGATTTTGAGCCAGTACATCTGGAGATGAGCTCAGAGATTTATTTTTAAAATCATATCTCTAGGTGATGCTGATACTGGAATTTCTCAGTCACATTTGGAGCTCTGCTGGTGGTCTTAATACCAGAGTTTGCCCAGGACACTCCCAGTTGGTTTGCTTTCCTTTCCCCCCATGTCAAAAGTGCCTTCATTTGGGTGACAAATTATATGGTCATTCCCTTCTTAACACTGATATGTCTCCAAGCAGCAGCAGAAGTCACATGTTGATAGGCAACTTTTTTGGGAACGATGCCTATACCATCCCAGCTCCAATCTGAGAGTGTATCCACCCTTGAAAGTGAGGCTTCTCAACTGGGGAGGAGGAGGATCTAGAATCTCCTGGGGCCAGGGACTTGGGAGCCAGGGAAGAATAGATTGGCAAAGCTCCCAGGCGTTTGGATGATCCGTCCCCTCCCAGCCCCTTGACAATCACTACTGTAAAGAAGCAGCCAGTCGGTGGGGACAGGGCTGCCACTCTAGCCCTAGCCTTCCTTTAGGCCCCTTGCCTTTCCTTTCTCTTTCTCTTCCTCTCTTTCTCCCAAGTCTGCATTTTCCCCTGTCAGTATCAAAGGGCTGCCAGTGTGCTTTGCCTGTTGATGATGACTCTTGAGATTAAAGACTTAGCTGATCTTTGGTCAACTGTAACCATGGAAATCTGAGACATTAACCATTGCCTGCTGGGGACCTCAGATAGGAAGCTCTCATACTCCCTCCATGCTCAAGAGAGATGAGATAGACCATGGATGACCCCACAGAGTCATTGGTCAGAAACACAGATCTGATCATGTCTTATCTCCCCACCCAGATCCACTCCCAGCTTGGTAACCCTCGAAATGCCAAAACCACAGCAAAGGGTGCAAATCTTTGCTGACGCTGGAGGCAGCAGGCTTAGTCAGTGGGTATCTCCTCTTGCATCAGTTTTTCACTCTTTGGTGACCTCACACAGTATCAGGGCTTTAAATACCATCTACCCGCTGACAACTCTCAAATTTATATCTCCACCCCAGACCTCTTCCCTGAACTCCAGACTCATATATCCAACTGCCTACTTGACATTGCTCTTGAATGTTTAATAGACATTTCAAACTTAACTTGTCAAAAACTGAGCTCCCAGTAGCCCTTCTAGACCTACTCCTGCTGTCTTTCCTTTCCCAACTTCTGGCTTTCAGGCCAAAAGCTCCAAGTCTGACTGGATTCCTCTCCCATCCCATACCCAATTCCTATTGGCAAATCCTATTGGCTCTACCTCACAATATATTAATACACAGAACATGGTTATTTCTCACACCTCTGCTAATCTCTGGTTTAAGCCCATCATCTTTCATTTGGATTACTGCAAGAACTTTCCGACAGCTCTCAGCTTCCCCCTTTCCTTCCTTCAGTCTCTTCTCAACAAGAAAATCAGAGCATCCTTTTAAAGTGCAAGTCGCATCATGTCACCCCCTGGCTCAAAATCCATCTCCTAACGGCTTTCTTCTCACTCAGAGAAAGAAGCTGGACTCTGAGCAACCCGCCCTCAGGGCCAGCATGGTCTGCTGTTCTGGCTACACTCAGTTCTTATTTGTCACTCCTCTCTGCTTCCTCACTCTGCTCCAGCAGAGAAGGCTCCCGTGTTCCTGCCTCGGGCCAGCTCTCCCCAGCTAACCACAGGGCTCCCTCCCTCGGGTTGCCTCAAACTCCTTAGAGAGGCCTTCCCTGACACCCACCCCTGATACTTCTACCTCCCTTTCCCACTTTAACTTTTCTCCTTAGTACTTATGCCATGTAACATATTAATATCTTGTGTAACATCTTTCTCCCTCTCTAGGAGGTAAACTCCATGAGGGCAGAGATTTCTGTCTGATGGTTCACAGCAGTCTCTCCAATGCCTAGACAGTGCCTGACACAGACAGGAGGTGCTACAAGAATGCCGGTGATTGTTTAAATGAATCATTCATCTATAATAAGTGCCTATAAAGTAATAAGTAAAACACATCTTTAATAAGACAATGATCAGAGTACATAAAAAGACAATTTACAAAGAGGAAACACACCCCAGCTAATGAAGGTTTTCTTTTAAAGTTTACCTTTATTAGGAATGATCAAAGAAGTGTGTGTTGAAACAATGACATGCTATATCACCAGTATCAAAGTAACAAAGATAAACCAAATAATAATATCCAATGCTGACAAGCACACTTATACTCTGATAGAGGTAGTAAAAATTTATAAAAAGGTTTTCGAAAGCAATTTCACAATATGTATTAAGAGTCTAACATATTTTTCATACCTTCTGATTGATGACTAGGAATCTATTCTAGAGAGCCCAAAATTCAGATAAAAGCTTATGCACACCAATGGATGAATGCATAAACAAAATGTGGTACATCCACACAATGGAATATTATTCAGCCTTAAATAGGAAGGAAATTCTGACACATGCTACAAGGAATAAACCTTGAGGACATTATGCTAAATGAAATAAGTCAGCCACAGAAAGGCAAACACTGTATGATTCCACTTATAAGAAATAGGTAGAGTAGTTAAATTCATAGAGACAGGAAGTTGAATGGTGGCTGCCAGGGGCTGGCGGGAGGAGAGAATGGGGAGTGAGTGTTTATTTAATAGGTTCAGAGTTTCAGTTTGGAAAGATGAAAAGAGATCTGTGGATGAATGGTGATGATGGTTGCACAACAATGTGGATGCATGTAATGCCATTGAACTGTACTCTTAAAGATGGTTAAGAAAGGGAATTTTATGTTATGCATAGCTTACCACAATTTTGTTTTTTTAAAGCTACAAGATTGAACACAGAGCTGCAGGTAAGTTCACCAACAGTTTATTTATATACCTTGGAGAGGTGGGAAGTTTGGTGCACGTTTTTCGAAGATAAGTCTTATTATATCATATCAATGTTTGGCTTCAAGTGTACATTTATCTGTTTTGAGAGCCCCCAGCTACACTGAGGTTTCAGTAACCAGAGTGACTAGCAACCCTGCCCTAAGAGGAAATGCAGGGGAGCTGGACATGGTGTGTCCAGTATGCCTTTCACGGGATACTTCTTTTACCTGGAGGACAGCCAAATGCCTAGCTGTCTAACCCGAGACCAGGGTCCCTCGCCCAGGAAACTTGTTTCTACTGGCAGACATCCTTGTGGCTCTCGTCTGACTGTCGAGCTGACACTGGGAGACTGACCAGGTGCCCAGAGAAAACCCAGCCTGGGGCAGCCCCTGGTTCTTCAGATGGAAGATACAATACACCACCAGAACAAGAAACAAGTTCAAAGACCTTTTACTTCCAGACCCTGAGCAAATAGAGCACCATGAGTCAGGAGGGCAGTCCTCTGTTTCCAGGCCACGGGAGGCAGGAATAAAGAAAGAGTCAGACAGAGAGAGAGAGTGCACGTCACAACTAGCAGCGTATGTTATAAGGGAACAGGGTGTGGGTCACTTCAAGTTCACAGGCAAATGCCTGAATGGTCCATTACAAGCAGCTGCAGGAAAGCAGGGAGCCTGGCCTGCCAGGCAGGAGACATGACTCTATGTTCCCATGCCCTCTGGGTGTGGTGTAGGACTGGAAACTGGGCTCTGCTTCTATTATGAGAAAGTTAAACTTGTACTCGAAATGGATGCCAAGGCAACATAAAGTCATCAGAATCTACTACATTATCTCTGAATAAAATGTTAAAAACAAAAAAATTAAAAAGGTTATGCAAAGCGTTTTTCACTAAGATACTATATATAGTAGTAAAAAAGAAATCAATGTAGTACCTATTGATAGGGAAATGGTTGCATAAATTATAGAATATCCATGTAATGAAATATTATGCAGCTATAAAAATTGCTTTTGTAAATGCTTTTATAACTTGGAGAATTATTGTGGCACAATCCTGAGTCAAGAAGTAAGACACAAAATTTGAAATACGATGAGAACTCAAGTTCAAAAAAAACGTAGCCATATTTCATCAACTCCAAGACATTGATGGAAATCCAAGGATTGTTTTTTCACATTTTAACCTCTCTGAACTGGAATGTGTCTCACTCCCTCTGATAAGAAGCACTGTGTCAAGTGTAATTGTGCATTTGTAGAGGCACAGAAAGTAGTGATGTGCTCCCAAACGATGGTGTCTTAGATGTAATGAAACAGGGCCTGGACAGAAGACTAAAGGAAGGATTATGCCAAAATGCCAACTAACTGTGTGTGTGTATTTCTAATTTTCCATATTTTTAAGACATTTCTATAATCAGCTTGTATTACTTTTAGAATCAGAAAAAAAGTAAGTTAAAAACATCTCATCTTGGCTGTTCATTGCCTGACAGGACAAAGCACAAACTCCCCAGCCCCTGTGCCTCTGAGGCCGGCTTCACTGTTCGGCCTTGTCTCCCTCCCATCCTAATTCACACACCAACAAATTACTCCTGGGCCTCCATGCCATCATCTCTGTGGAAATGCTCTTTCTCCTGCCTGAAATGCCCCCCATCCCTGGCTCCCTTTTCTGCCTGGTGATTTCCTACTTATGTTTCAACAGCCCATCTCAAAACCGGGCTCCTCTGTGGGGACTTCCTGTTTACTTCCTATCCCAAAAGGAGCAGAGCAGCCTCTGCATTTCCAAAGCACTTGTTGCCTGACCTTGAAACTTCCTCCCCTTCCCCACTGAAACTTTTCTCCTAGAGCCCCACCACCACCAACCTGCTGATTTCTAATTCTAGGGAACGCTTCCCAGTCCTTATGTTCTCTGAGTTTTCTGAGGCATCTGATGGGCACCACTTCCTCCTCCTGAACCCCTTTTGGCCTGCTGCTGCAGTGACAACTTTTCTAGAATATTCTCCTCCACCTAACTCCTTTCTTACCATTGTCACTGACCCTTCTTTTTAGACAGTCACTGAAATGCCTTTTTTCTTTGGTTCCATGTTTCTTAACTTCGAAATCAGGGATCTGTGGATAGGTCCTGGGGTTCACGAACCTCCCAAAACTGTTTGCAGAATTCTGTGATTATAATAGTGTGCACATCGCCTGGGGAGACAGCCATCACATTCTTTGTCTCATAAAATATCCCATACAAAGAAAAAAAAAAAGGTTAAAAATGAAAATGACTGCCCTACACATTCTCTGGTGACCTCATCTACTTTTGATTTTAAGATAAAATACCACTTATATTTTTATCTCCCCTCAAAGAACTTCTAAAGGATGGGCGCTGCATGCTGTGTTGTGTGCGGGAGATATTTTTGCATGGGGAGGAGGCGTTTTCTCTTAAGTCACAACTCAGCCTGTTCTGCCTACACACATTAGGAGGAAGAGAAGACGGCTGGGAGACGCCCAGGAAGCGCCTGTCGGTGTGTAGTAGGGAGGACTGGGTACAGAGAAGCTGCCATGAAACCAGCAGGCTCCCCCCTGCTGCGTAACAGGCGGACTCACTTTGTTGTACATTTCGTCTCATCTCAACACCGAAGTCTGCGGTTCACGTGCACTCAGGCACCTCCGGTTTACCGCTCAAGCAGCAAGGTCACCTGCTTACAACTTAGGAAAAATTCAGAGACAACACGGCTTAGAGTATCTGAATAGATTTGCGCATCCAGGACTGGCAAGTCAGCCTCTTTCAACGCTTCCCAATATCCTCAAAAATAAAGAAAAAAAAAATACTAATCTAGAGAAGGAGAAGTCGCTTTGGTGCAAATTGTTTTCTCCTCCGTCTCTCCAGGGTTGTTTAACTCCTTGAAGATACCAAACTGATTTCATCTCTGCTCCCCGGGTCCCCTCTGCGCCCCAGTCCTGCTTCCCCTCTGCCCCTCCGCTCGGGGTCACCCCTGCCTCTGCTGGGAGCCCAGAGAAGCTGGACTCGGGGAGCCAGGACAGGCTAGGATCCTAAGGCCAGCATTTATGCTCCCTGTTCAGAGATAGGAAAAAAGACCCCTTTCTTCTGCTTGATATATTTAGTAACGACCTTAAAGAGTCTGCGAGGCTGAATGAATTGGTGCATCTCGCTGCATTGGAAGCAGCTGCCGCGGCGCAGACAGGAGGAGGGAGAGACCGAGGGGAAGGAGAGGCGGGCGGAGGGAGACGCTGGGGAGAAGGGAGCGGGAGGTGGGGGGAGGAGGAGACCAGAGAACGTGGAACCCGCGGGAGGAGGCCGGAGCGCGGGCAGGGACCGGCCCGGATCGAATCCCGGGAGGCAGTGGAGGGCCGGCCCGGGAGGAGCGGCAGAGGGGCCGGAGCCTACCGTTAAATCTGGCTAAATGGCAGCATTTAAGGGCCCTGCGAAGAAATCCAATTTGCGCACGAGGATCGTCTACAAATTTATATGTCGGCATTTAACACAAAATGCTCTTGGTCCAATCCCAGGGCGCAGAGGGACCCGGGGTCCGGCTGACTGATGCGGCTGCCCTCAGCCCCCTCACGGAGCACGGGTGCGGAAGGCGCCAGCGCAGGGTCCTGACCCGCCTCCGGGCTGGAAGACTTCAGACCTCCGGAGCCCTGTGCACAGAGATGCTGGCTGCATGGGGCGTGAAGGGGCGAGATGGGGAGCCCGCAGACCTCGCTTTCTTCCTCTTCTTCAGGGGAGAAGTAGCTGGAAGACTCAACATCTCTTGGTATCCAGGAGCAGAAAGAGGAGTACCCTGTTGGCACTTTGGCCCAGGTCGGAATGGAGTCATTTCCTCAAGGACGTGGGGCACCATTTCTGTTACAACTGGCAGCCAGTCTTCTGCATAGTTCTAGATGGACCCTCCCTGTGAATGACAAAAAGGCGCCCCTTCCTCCAGGCCTGCACAGCCTCACACGGGGGTAGGGCGGGGAGCCGAGGGAAGGCTGGGCTTCCAGCCCCCAGCTCCTACACAGAGGCCCCTGTCTAAATGCTCCTCTGCCCTCTGTGCCAAGAGCCTCTCCACCTGCCAGGGAAGCCAGGCACACTCGGTGAGCGTGCTCCTGGGCCCTTAGTGAGGAGCTAGCTCCCGGCTGCCCCTTGAGGTCATGAAGCCTTGGAAGAAAGAGGAACTGTCTCCCTGGTGTGTGGCCCCTTCCCCCGAACCACATCTTACATCTTAGGGCCCCTATAGAGACCACTGACATGGAGTCCCAAAACCCAGAGGAACAGAGACAGCTTAGCTGCCCTCTGAGGACCAGAAAGACACTCCAGGGTCAGGGAGCTGCATGCCTGGAGAGCCTGTTCTTGGCCATCTAGAGCTCAGAAAGGCAGGCTGCGGCAGCTACTCTCATCCAGACCTTCACTCATTATAGGTGGCTCCAAAGCCCATAGTGAGGAATAAACAAACATCTTCAGTAGGTCCTCCGCGCTCATTCCACTTCTAACAAAGCTTAACAGAGTTGATTAGTGATTTTAAAGTGAGGATAATAAGAAAGAAAACCAAATATCTTGCATGTAGAAGCAAAAGTGTTTCATAATTAACACCATGGGCACTGGCTCCAGGCTGCCTGGGTTCAAATCCCAGCTCCCCATAGAGTAGTATTTGGCCTGAGGCAGGTTTCCTGATCTTGCTAGGCTTCACCTGTCTCACCTATAAAGTAGGAATCACATGCATCAAATCACATGGGGTTAAAGAGATGATCAGATGAGCTAACACATACAAAGCACTTGGAATAGCGTGGGATACATGGAAAGACCTTACTACTTCGCAGCAGTTTTTAGTTTTACTAAAAATGCTCATCTCTCAGTTGAAATTCTACCTATTCATGGGCAAACCAGATCCATCGCCACTGCTTCCACAAAATTGTTCCAGACTTCTCCAGTTAGAATTTATCCTTTCCCACCCCACTCTGATCCAGCCTCTAATCCAGAATTTATCACATTCTATTTTGTGTACTAGTTATTTGTGGATGTGTCTACAGGTTCAACTGTAATAGGTTACAATCTTCTTGATTACAGGACTGCACTTTATATATCTTTGTTTCTCCTTGAGTGATTGGCAAAGTTCCTTCATACAGCTCGGTAAGTGTTTGTTGAATTGAACAAAATGTAGACAAATATAGGCTAGCTCAGTCATTTTTGTTCATTTTGGCCCAGGGATCATCTCGTCCAAAGGTGTGAAGTATGTATTCCCTTAGAGCCTCCGAGTCTTTGCTGGACCTTCAAGATGTCACAGAAAAAATGGGAGTATTTGCTAAGCATTTCTATGCAGTTGGTATTCATGTGCAATTTACTGCCAAATTAGTATTTGGCTTGCTTGGAATTTATGGGTAAGTTCTGAACAGCTGGACCAGGTGGGCCCCTGAAACATAAGAGGGCCCAGGGTAATTGATAAAGGGGCCTCCACTCAGGCATCTTTTGTGACAGGTTCTATAAGTCCTTTGGCAAGCTGCTCATCATGACAGGAGCTGAATTGTGATGTCTGGAATACTACGGCCAGGGAGGAGAGCGGCAGCTCCAGGAACACTGTCTGGCACGTGAGCAAGACAGGAGCAAGACTCAGGACCTATAATTGCATCTCAGCAGGTTCTTTTTAGGACTGGCTCTGCTCACCCAATGGGGCAAGGCACTGTGAAAGGTCCCCCAAATCAAGTCTTGTCAGTTTTCCCCTCTCTGGTAACAGTGGCTACTGCAATGATATTCCTGCTGTTAAAAAGAAAGCCAGCTGTTTACAGTCTATGCTGATTTTTTTTTTTTTTCTGGGATAATCACAATAGCAACTCACTAGGCTACCAACTCAAATTTGAGACTGGGAGAACCCTGGGGAGGGATGTCAGCTCTGAAACCCAGACAGGAACAAGATCTGGTTAGCAAGGAATTATATGCCATTCTTGGAAACATAACTGAGAAACGCTGGCTTTATGGAGTTGGTTTTTGCTATCAAAACTGAAACCTGAAATAACTCAACAAGTTCCCTATTGGAATTGATGAGTACCTCACGAGTGTAAATCAGAGTGGCAGGGAACCGATATGCTGTGATCATCAGTATGTACGGCCTGAGCTGAGGCTGTGCCTAAGACAAAGCAGGGATTCACACCAGCCACTGTTCCTGAGTGGGAGGGGAGGCCTCTACCACCTATTCCTGAGGTTTTATATCAGTATCTGAAAGAACTTCAGCCTCTGATCCTGGACTGCTGGGTGGGGTGCCAGAAGGTCAACTCCAACAGAGTCCACCTGATCAAATCGCAGAAATAATCACCAGACCCTCACCCCCTAATTCTGACCAAATGGCCATGGTTGGCACCCATGATGACCTAAGATTTTGCTATGCAAAGTGTGGCCCATGGGCCAGCAGGAGTGACATCACCTGGGAGGCTGTCACCAATTCAGTATCTCAGGCTCCACTCCCAGACCTAGCCAATGAGAATCTGCATTTTAACAAGGTCTCTGGTGACTTGTATAACAGGAGTGCTTCAGAAGCACGGCTTTGAGCTCCATTTTTTACCAGCCCTGTCACCTTGGTAATGTTCCTTTACTCCCTTTCCACCTCAGTTTGTTTCATGCAAAAAATGGGAATAAATCCCCCTTTCCTCTTATATCTTACATAGTACATCATTACTCCAATGAGACCACAGATGTAAAGAACTTTCTAGTGCTAGGAAACGCAAGTGGCTGCTGTGCACATATCAACCCTTGCTTACTTTCTGTTCTTCCCATGCACCAAGCTCGCTCCTGCCCTAGGAATTTCTGTACAAGCTGCTGGCTCCCATGACATTGGAGTTGATGGCTTCTCAAGGTTTGCAACACTCTTGACATAGGGACTCTTGTCCTAGGTCCTTGAGGGCTACCTCCTTTTGTCATTCAAGTCTCAGCTCTAATGTCCTCCCTTCAGAAGGGCCTTTCTGCTCCTCCCAGTCCAAAGCTACGCTCTCTGTCACTCACTCTGATTTGCTGTCTTCCTATCGCTTACCCCCTCTGAAATGATCTTGCTTATTTGTTGTCTGTTTGGTGGTTCCTTACAAGAGCTCCGTGGAGGCAAGAATCTGGGCTGACTCGTCTACCGTTCTTCTTCCAGTCACTAGAACACAGTCTGGCATTTAGCAGGCGTCACGTGCATCTTGCCCAATGATTTGATGAATTCACACTACTGTCTGGAAGTGTGTGTGATGACCCATGACTGAGCAAGGAGATGGGGGCAGGGCTGGTCCTTGACTCTGTGTGGATGTGCCTCAGTGGTGTCCCCTGCAAGTGTTATGATCAGACACACTGGAAGCTCCCTCAGAGAAGTTCTTGCTCCAAAGCACTATTTTGCACTGGCCAGGAAGCAGGGCAGGGCTCATACTTATGCTTATGTGGTTTGTGAGTTCCATGATAGCCAAACTGCTAAAGCATGGTCCTTGAAGGGTGATCTCCTGACGAGCAGTGTTAGCCCCACTCTGTACATGCTCAGTTAGACTCTGTGTGGATAGGATCCTGCAATCTGTTCCAACAAACCCTCCGTGTGATTCGGATATACCCCACCCGAACCACCATGGGGAAGGAACAAGAGAATCCTCATCTTTGCCCAAGCTCTGGTCTATGCAGCATCTTAAGGGCATCAGGCTTTGGTGTCCCATAAGGAGCTGGAGAGTGAATGGAAGCAAGGACTGATGACACACATTGCTGGTCATTTTGCTTTTCTTCTTTCAGCCCTTACATGAGTCCCCTGATTGCTGGGCTGGAAGTGGGAGACAGTTGGTGGGCACTGAGTGATTTTTCTTTTACCAGTGTTTTTTTAGAGTAAGTCAGGCTGATTTAATTTTAATCAGTGAGGCAGCAGAGCGGTGGCTCTCAGCCCTGGCTGCACTTTAGAATCACCTGGAGTGCTTTAAGATACTACTGGAGCTTGGGTCCCACCCCAGTCCGATTAAATCCAAATGTCTCTGGGGTGGAGCTTGTCACCAGTATTTTTTTTTTTTTGAAGGGTCGCCAGATAATTCTAACGTGCAACAGAGGCTGAGAATCACTGCAGTATTGTTAAACACCACTCTCCCAAGCTTGCCTGATGATACACTTGGTAAAACTACCAATTCCCAGGTTCTTCCCCAGACCACCCAGTCAGAGAAGCTCCAAGGACCTGGGGGCTGTCTCTTTAACAAATGCCCGGGATCACTCTTTTAACTGAGCTTGGCACACACTGGTCCAATGGCCTGTGTAAGCTCTGGGACTGAATTCTAGCTCTGCAGTTTAAAGCAACCCCAGGAAAGTTTCTTAAATCTTTGTTTGCTCATTCATAAAATGGAGAAAACAATAGTATCAATTTCAAAGGATTGCTGAGAATTAAATTAGAAGATTCATGTAAAGTGCTCAGGGCAATGCCAGGCACACAGTCGGTGCTCAATGACTGTTACTTGGCACACCCACCCTCATATAAGGTGGGTTCTGAGAAGCTGTTTTTAATAATGCACTTGCTTTTATTTTAGTTTTGGGCAAATTTTTGACATGGTCCATTTAAATCAGGGACATGCTTACAGTTTGCTTCTAAGCCTCCAAAACCTCTAATACTATATTCTACACTCAAAGAGTCCCATACCTGCCAACTGTAGGGTGGGTTTTAATTCACCATCAGTAGTGCCTGTGAGGAAGTCCTGGGATCTACTTCCACAAAACGTCACACTTGGGTGCTTGGGACTAATGAGGGGATAGTGTCATAGGAGCAAACCAGGTTGAAGTTGAAGACATTCAATCATGTAGTTCAACCTCCTCATGCCACAGCTCAGAGGTAGAGGAAGAAGGCTTTTAATTTCCAGCACACTGACATGAACTTAGACATGGGGCACCTATGCAACAGAGCAGAGGCTCAGAGAAGTATGGCACAAATAAGAGATGGAAAAATGACCCCACGGATGTGTCTAGTATTCCCCGAATATTTAAAAGCGTAGATTTAAGTGCCACACACATGCACAAAGTCGTCACTGGCTCCCTTGCTATTCCTGGATGGAGAGCGGCTGAATAAGAATGAATCCATTGCTGAACTCTGGAAAGCACATGTCAGAAACCTTCTCAGTTAAGACAATTATTGAGGAACATGTTTCCAACTCCACCCTACAATATCAGACAGAAGAATCTGCAGAATCCCTGTGATTCTTGACAAGGTGCAGGAAATCATCAAACAGCTGAAAAAATAAGGCACCTGGAGCCAGTGGAATTTCTGCTAAAATTTTCCCAATTAGGTGAAGAGAAACACATAATTGTTCTCCCTGTTTTCATCCTGAAGACCTGAAATGCTGAAAAAAAAAATTATTGGGTGACCCTATGGATGCTGTAATTATGATCATTAAAAGTCTTTCCTGATTATAAGAAAAAGTGTGCACATTTTACAAAAATTAGAAACAGAAAGATATAAGGAAGAAAATAAAAATAACCTCTAAATCAACCACCTAGGATAGCGTTTAATACTTTGGTGTGTTTGCTTCTCATCCCTTTCCTGTGAATATTTAAATATTTTGTGAAGTTGGGATTGTACTGTATCAAGTTTTATATTATACTTCTTTCCCTTAGTTATGATATCATAAATATTTCTCCATGTCCTTAAATATTCCTTGAAAAGAATTTTTAATGACCCCATAATATCTCATCACATTGGTGTTCTATAATTTACTTAACTATTTTGTTATTAACAGGTATTAAAGTTGTTTCTGGTTTTTTGCTGTTATAAACATGCACAACAAATAATCTTGCACATAAATTTCTGATCTTGTATTTCTGATTATTTTCCTAGGACAAAGTTATAGAAGTAGAATTATAGAGTCAGAAGGGCTGTATATTTTTTAGGCTCTTTGTACCTTTTGCAAATTTCTTCCCAAATTTTCAAACTCCCACTAATAGTTTATGAAAATGTCCATCTCATCACATCTTTGCCAACATTGAGTAGTATAATCTACCTAATTTTTTGCTAGTTTTGTTAATAAAAACCAGAGTCTGATTTTATGCCACATCTTGAAAATTCTTAGTTGAAGTCATGTATTGTTTTCGTGTCTATTGGCCATCTGCATCTCCTCTTTTGTGAATTAGTGCTTATGATTATTTTAAGAATTCATATACAAAGTGAAACTGCACCTACCACATTACAGGAAATCCCTGCACATGAGCTATTTCAGCATCTTACTGTGGCTTTAAGTCATGTACCCCTAGCCTCATAAATGGCTACTTTCACCTCTTGCCAGTGGCAAGAAAAATTTAGAAACCATAATCCTATTGTTTCATACCTTATCTGATTTCATAAAAGCTTCTGACTCACCAAATGATATCTACTGTTAGAAGATGTTCATCAATACAAATGTCCACCAAAATCTGTCAAGATAGAGTTATTTTCTCTATGGTGCAATCTAGGCAGGAATCTTTGATAACATTAACACTTTCTGACCCTTCAAGGTCAACACAAAGTCAAACAAGGTTGGGTTTCAGTCTAACACTCCTTGACATTTCTTTTTCTGTGGAAAGTTCTGTCCCTAACTATCTTCAAAGCATGAAGTTAAATCAGTCGGTGGACAGTAAATCTCTGCTGACTCTGAGGGAGAAGTAAAACCCACTCTGATCTAATCAAATCTAATCATCAAGCTCAAAAATGCTGCTGCTGCTGCTTTAATTTCAGTAACAGATCTTCACACAACTGTCAACATCATTACCAAAACACATCAGAAAATTGGATGAAAGTGCAACACGTAGACAATCATAATCCCCCATCATCAATCTCTAGCAGTCCCCAGTTGACAATTCAGATTAGGGGGTGAGTCTCTAGGGGACACATTTTGTAAATCAACGTCACAAAAGGTAATATTAACCCCAGAAGCACCACAATTGTGTGAATTCAGGTACTGGCCAACTGAAAAACAGGAATTGAAGGAGCATCACAACATTTGAACAAAGTTTGTGGTCTAGCCTGTTATGGATGACCTGACACAGACCACTAAGAGTTGAAGAAAGTGGGAAAGTTGTTGCCTATGGAAAGATTTTCAAAAACACAGAGTAAAAGAACAAACAACTTTTTAATTTTTTAAAACAAACAACTTTTGACGAGCAAAAGCCAACAGCATTGAGCGATGGTCAGTTGCTAGCAATTCTGCTGGGTAAACCATGTGAACCTTCAATTCTAGACTCTCAAGATGACTCTGATATGCTAACATGGTGACTGAGTGTTCTCAGAAGAATGGCAAAACAATGTTTTAGAAAATAAGCATCCAACAAATATGAAACATGCCAAAGGACAGTGGTGATGCCCACTACAGGGAGGGAGCCCACCTTTGGAGAAAGCCCACCAGTAGACTCTCCTCAGTTACCAGGGAAGCCATAGAGAGAGTTATGGAATGCCCTGGAATGCCCTTAGAAGTCATCCCACTGACCCATAAATACTTAGCGAGCACCTACACTGGGCCAAACACTGTGCTTACATTCAAGAAGACAGGTTTAAAGAGGTTAAATAATCTGTCCAAGGTCAGACGGATAGTTAAAGCCAAGACATCTACTGAAAAACTAGCATTTCAATTTTTTATGACAAGAGATAGAAAAAGAATGTTTGACAGAAATGAGTTACAGAACAAATAAATAATCCAAGACTGTCTTAGAGCCTGCCAAAAGTAGAGATTCTCCTCTCCCTTCCCTCATTGGGCTGTGCTCTTTTGATCACAAAGAGATAGAAATTTCAAGACACCAAGAGACAGAAATCAATTCTGAGAGCTCCATTCTTCCTTTGTTTCTCTATCAAAAGACACATCAAGAACTACCACATTTCTTCTTCCCCATGCCTGAAAGTGGAATTCTTCTACTTTTGAAATGGTCCAGGACCCCAGGCTTGGCAATGGTATAGTGGTAGAAGACAGAAGATTCATCTATTTCTCTGGCCTATGTGTGTGGGTGTGGCCGGGTGATAAGTATCAACATATCAAGGTAGGGGTGAAGTAGGGTGTGTTCCACCCACTCTCATGTTTCCATCTGGGGCCTGTAGTGTCATCCAAAAATATGTATGCACATAACACACAGCATACACACATTTTTTTATTTTGGGAAACCTAATGGCAAATATTTTTCTAATCTAAAAGAAAGTTAAGAAGCAAGGAAACATGATGCGTATACAAGGGGCTTTAACCAGGGGTTTGCTGATGGACATTACATATTCTTTTATTTTAGATTTGCAACTCATCCTTGGGCAGAGGACACACATCTTGTTTAAGAGCAAGAGACAACAGCCACTGCTTGTTAAACCTCATCAGCTTCCCATGTGAAGGCGAAAATCCCTACATGGCTGTGTCTGAGGGGTGGGGAAGAGTCTCAGACTGCATGTAGAGAATTTTCCAAAGGCTCTTAAAACACTCTAGCTTTCAGGCTTGGAAACGTGTCTCCAGCATGGAGTGTGACTTCTAAATAATGAGATGGGCTACTTAGTAAATATATTGGAATCTGTCCGTCCAAATGAGTGTCCCTTTCCCTTCTGAGCAGTCATCAGAGATGCCAGATATTTATCCCAAGGTTGCTGCCATTGTTCCAGACACTTTGGGGCCTCTCTTGAGAATTTTCTTCAAATTGATGCCACATTATTTGGAATAAGCACAATGGCAGCAGATCCCCATCCTGCGGAGCTGAATTTTATTTTTGGAAACAGTCAAGAGGCTTTTTGGCATTTGTAGCCAAGCCCAGTGAATAACCAGCTGATTGAGCTGGTAATGTTGTTTTGGGTCCAAATTGAAGCATGGTTACAGGGTCTGGTGTTCTTGCATGGCATGGAAACAAGGCTCCCAAGGTCATCTCAAATGCAAAACTCCTGCACTCTTTGAGGGTTGGCAGCACCACTGAACCAGGTACATGACCTTCCAGACCCCTCTGTGAAGAGAACTCGTTTGAGCATGTGATGCTCAGTGGGATTCTTTGATTGTAAGCAACAGAAACTGAGTCTGTCTGACTTACGTGAAAAGGAAATTGACTGGCAGGGCTATGGGGGAGCTTGCTAGTTCAAAGGGAAGGCTGAAGGGCCAGGCTAGGAACAGGCAGCTCAAGGAGGAGCCAGAAACTTCTGACAGCCTAGCTTAGGTGCTGCAGTGAAAATAACTAAATTTCAAACAATTCTTCAATCCTTGCATTGCTGTGCCCCAAAATGAAAGACTCAGGAAGACTGTAATTGGATGCATGTCAGACTTGTGCCCAACTTGTGGCTCTATCCCTTAGCCAGAACCTCCAGGGATCGTTTTGGCTTGTGTAGAGTAAAGGGCAGTATTCCTTGATTACCATTTCTCTGAAACTGCCCACAAAAGGGGAGAAGCAAAAAAAAAAAAAAAAAAAAACAGGGGAGAAGCAATTACCTACTAGGAAAGAAAGGAAGAGAGAGTGGATGCAAGGCACCAAAAAATGACAAATATGAACCACAGCTAAGCCCTGTTATTCTTCTTCCTACTACTGTATAATATTATGTATAAGAAGTTTTGCTCTATTTGTCAACATTTTTCTCATGTTGTAAATTACATTAGCCTCATTAGCCATCACCAGTTCCTTGAGCTGATGGAATCTTTCTCTTTTATCTCACAGCTCCTAAAAAATACACCAGTCTATGGGCTGCTCCATCTTCTCCAGATGGAACTAGACCCCGCTCCTTTCCCTCAGATCACTGATAAGGCCAGGGAGCCAGCTTCGTTCTTCTCCTTGTCCTAATGAAGAGAGCAGGTGATCTTCCTGCTTGCGAAATGCCTACCACAGCCACCTCTGGCAGCCACATGGAGGCCAGCTGTGCATCTGTCACTGTGGATGAGCCGGGGCATGCATGAGAACAGCCTTTGGTCATCCCAGAGGTGCGCTTGCCTCTGCAAAGTGCCAAGGCCTCCTGTGTAGTCCAATTGTGCTTGCTCCCAACAAAACCAGCCACGGCCTATGCAGAGAGGAATCACCCTTCAACCCCTGCACACAGAGGGAAAGCCATATACATGCATCTGGACCATTATTAACATGTAAGCCAGGTCCTGAGGCAGTAGCTGGCCCACCCATCCCAGCCCGTCGTGCACTGAAATAAGAGATCACTTTGTGAACTGCCAAGAGCTCTGGGGAACCCACTTGACCTCAGTGTCCCCGGCCAGCAAGGGACAGAAGGCCACAACCTCCCTATTGAGGATCTTTGAGAAGTTATTCCAAGCCAGAGCACCAATGGGGGCCACAATAGCTGCAACAGCCTCTAAAATGCTGTTTGTGGAGGTTCTGAGAGCAATAAAAGCTGCAATGTGTGGGAAAAGGGCTGGGCTCTGGGAAGGAGGAAGGGTAAAGGGAAAATGAGGCTGTGTCTCAGTTGGCCCAGGACTGGGAGGGAGGCTGCTTGGGGATGAAATGCACCAAGGGCAGGGACTGGGCTCCCAAGCAGCCTGCCACAACACAGGGTAAAGGAGAGCTGTAGCATTTGAACCCAAGACCCTTGCAAGCACCCCCAAGGGGTCCTCTAAGCCTCAATTCCCTAGCCTGTGAAACTCCTTTAGTGGTTTGATGTATCAGAGACAACACATGCAAACCATCCAGCCTGGGGCCCATGGGCACTCAATGAAGGGCAGCCCTTCCTTCATGAGATGCCAATGTTATCTAGAGCAGTACTTTCCAACGTTAAGATGTCATGGTACAGTGAACTTTCAAAAACAAACTTGAGAGCACTCATGTAGGATTGCCAGTGTTTTATTTTGCCAACTGAGAACAATATAAAAAACAAAGCAAAACCCCCATCATCTATGATATAACCTTAAAGATACTTTTATACCAGAAAACAAGAATTACAGAATCTTAGAATTGAAAATTAGTCCTTTAAATAATTTGAGTGTTATGAAAATATTACTAGTACATTATTCTTATTTAGTTAATTTTGCTACAAAGTGACAACAATTTCATTCAGACTGGCCCTGCCCTGCTTTGGGGCAGGAAGGAAAACCAGGGGCAGGAAGGAAAAGTCTGGGCCTTGGTGCTAAATAGGCCACAGTCACCTCCCGACTCTGCCCCTTACTAACTGGGTTACCTTCAGCGAGAGATCTGCCCTCCTGCTCTCACTTTTCTCTTTTACAAATCAGAAACAGTAGCACCTCCATCATAAATGAGATTATGTGTACAGGGCAAAGCACAGAGTTGGTACACTGTAGGTGCTCATTAAATACTAATGCCAGAGTGTCCTGACGTTTGAGAGAGGGCTGGGTCACTTCCAGATTCTGAGACTCTCAGTATATTAAGAAATGAAGGAATGCCAAAACAGAGTTGCCAAAATCATTCACATCTTTTAAAAATATCACAAGAAAAAATATTTGAAACACATGCACACACAAATACAATGGTTGTATATACAGCCTTAGGAACCTCACATTTGAGAGAGTAAGGCTGGAGCCCAGTAGCCCCTTCATCCCCAGAGACAGGCCCTGGTTGGCTCCTTTATAAGCCATGGCTCTCATGGATGACACACTCTGAGACACTGACTTTACTCATCTGTTTTCCTTTGTTCTTTTCCCGACTGGGGTTCATGTGGAACATTTCTCTAGGCCTCCCTTCCTTTAGTTCATAATTCTGAGCATGCAAATTTTCTTGGAAATCTAGCTGGTGTCTTCTTTACATCACTGGATCTCAATAGGTTTCAAAAGGACTAAAATTGAGGGTTAGAAGGAAAGATAAATGGGTGCTGTAGTGGATGATTTAACTAGGGGATTCCAGGGCAACCAAGGAAGGGAAAGGGGTCCGTGCTGGAGAAGGCATGCCAACAGCAGGCTGCAGGACTTTCCCTGTGAGCAGCGTTCATGTGCACGAATGTGCATCATCTACATGCACTTACTTTCCTACAGAAATTCAAATGTCCTGTTTCTTTGTTTATTGCTGTCTCTCCTATTGGAATGTCAGCTCCATAACAGCAGGGACCATGTACCTCTTGGCCATCCCTGTGTCTCTAGTGCTAAATACACATAGGTGCTCAATAAGTATTTGCTGAACGAGTGACTATGTCATGATGATGTGTCTGCTCAGCACTCTTCCTTCTTGGATCTAGGAACAGACCCCCTTTGCATTTGAAGATCAATCCTACCCCCTTTCCCAACCACACAATTTCCCTGAAACACAGGGATGGGCATGTGGTTACCCAGAATTCTTTTCTTGTAATTGCAACTTTCTCTCTGGTGGTCAGGCTGGGAAGATATGTGCCAGGATTGACAGCAGTTTTGGTGCTAGACTTATAGAGAAAGATGCTCTGAAATAACTAAGTGGACAGGCCAAGGCACAGACATGGGGATGAGAGGCAGGGACACAGAGAAGGATCCTGGCCACATTTGGTCTCTGGCTCCTGTCTGTCCTGACATCCCCTGCTGTCCCTTTGCTGCTTTCTCAAGACTCAGTTAATCTTGTCTTAACTTTGAGTTCTGTGCGTGCCCCAGTATGTTTCCTCTAGATCCTCCTTTTTTTTGGGTAGGGAGGAGTGGGTAGCAAACAGTTTCTTCTATTGCAATCAAAAGAGTTCTGACGAATCCAGTTCATTAAAGATGAAGATTAACCAAAAAGTAGCACTCAGATAATTGCGGATGGGTAAGACTCTGAAAGATCTCATGGGTAGACTCAAGGTGGGACAGTAAGAAATGATGATGGTAGCTGGGCATGGTGGCTCACACCTGTAATCCCAGCACTTTGGGAGGCCAAGGCAGGCAGATCACTTGAGGTCAGGATTTTGAGACCAGCCTGGCCAACATGGAGACTCTGTCTCTACGAAAAACATAAAAATTAGTTGGGTGTGGCAGCAAGCGTCTGTAGTCCCAACTACTCAGGAGGCTGAGGCAGGAGAATCTCTCTAACCTGGGAGGCAGAGGTTGCAGTGAGCCGAGATTGCACCATTGCACTCCAGCCTGGGCGACAGGGAGAAACTCTGTCTCTAAAACAAACAAACAAACAAACAAACAAACAAAAAAGAAATTATGATGGTGGTGCTGGCTAATATCTGAGTACCGTCTACATGTCAGACATAGGACCAAGCATTTTGTGTGCATTATTTTAACTACTGTGAGCATCAGTTTCATGTGTCAATTTGAGTAGGCCACAGGTACCCAGATTAAACATTGTGTCTGGTGCTTCTGGGAAGGTATTTCCAGAGGAGATCACTGTTTCAATCTGCAGACTCAGTAAAGTAGATTGCCCTCTCCCATGTGAAGGAGCATCATGCAATCTGTTGAGGGCCTGAGTAGAAAAATACGCAGAGGAAGGAGGAATTTGCCCCTCATCCCCTGCCTCACTGCAGAGCTGGGGCATCCCTTCTCATCTTCTCCTGCCCTGGAACTGGGATTTACGTCATTGGCTCCCCTGGTTCTCAGGCCTTCAGACTCAGACTGAATCACACTCCAGGCTTTTCTGAGCCTTTTGCTTGCAGACGGCAGATCATGGGACTTCTCAGCCTCCATAATCACATGCCAATTCCTCATAATAAATCAATCAATCTCTCTCTCCCCACCCAATGCACACACAGTGTCTTACGTAATAATAACTAAGATACATTCTGAGAGATGTGTTGTTAGGTGATTTTGTCTTTATGCAAACATCATAGCTTGTACTTACACAAACCTAGTCTTGCCTACTACACAAACTGCCTACTACACACCTAGGCTAGATGGTATAGCCTATTGATCCTAGGATACAAACCTGCACAGCATGTTGCTATACTCAATACTGTAGGCAATTGTCACACAATGGTAAGTATTTGTGTATCTAAATATAAAAAAGGCACAATAAAGATACAATTTTATTATCTTATGGGACCACCATTGTACATGTGCTTCACCTTTGGCCAAAATGTTGTTATGCGTTGCATGCTATAACTCCTATTGGTTCTTTTCTCTTATTGGAGAACTTTAATACCACCACTACCACAGTGCTATGAAGTAGGCTATTAGCTATTATTGTCTCTACTTTATGGAGAAAACCAAAACTCAGAGAGGCTAGGTAACTTGTTTTAAGGTCCCACAGCTAGGAAGAGAAGGAGCTAGAGTTTAACCACAGATTTGTGTAACCACAGATTGCGTGACCCCATCATTTCTCTCCTACATGTTGTGTACAGTTCTTCTCTCTGTTCTTTTCTCACTCCTCTGTTCTCTCATTCTTTCTCCACGTCTTGTCTGAAATCTCTCATTTTCTCTTCTTTCAATGACCCTTCTCCGGCTTCTTTTAATCCCATTTTTATGACAGTACATAGCATATATTTTAAGACTATGGTTTTGAACTCTTTTCAGGTGTGAAGATACCTTTTAATGTTAAGGAATCTCCATATAATGGTAGCTGTACTAGCATCTATTGATAAAATGCCCAGGCACAGATGGATCCTCAGATGCTGTATAATAACTCTGTGACCTCTAGGTTGGCATTCCCTACTTTAAAATATATGGGAGAATCCAGATAATCATCCCTCTTACTCCTACCTGCTTGGCTTGTTGCAATATAGAAAAGGCTTATAAATGCTACTCTAGAGCTCATTTTTGCTCACCCTGTGCCTTAAGGCTACCAATTTCTTCTGAAATGTGGTTTTTTTGTCCTTCCTTTAATATGTTTAATTATTTAAGAAGGCATGAACTGTGATACTTACATTTTATATATCACCTCTTGATTATCCAGGGGCTGATTAATTCATGGATTGCCCAAGTCGAGTCCTTCTCCTTTCTAACCCCATTTTGTTTTATCATTCCATTTCCTATTAGCGTCTTTTAGCAAGCACGGACAGTGGGGATGAGAAATGATTCTGGTTACAAATTATGAATTCTGATAAAAGATTTCGTTGGAGGAAGTTGAAGCTATTTCCCAAAGTAAGAATTTCTTTAATCCATCAGGCATATTGACTCTCTTTCTGAGCTCTGTGAAGGCAGGTGTTGCTCTCATTCACTACTAACCTCCAGGGCTCAGCAAGGTGCCTTGCACATGGTAGCTTAATAAAAGAATGAGTGGAATGAACGAATAAGAGCTGATGAATATAATAGGGAAAATAAACTTTCTCCTAGGTGAGACATTGATTCATAGGAAACTAAGTAAAATACAAGATAACTTATTTTACGTTGCATGTTTGCAGACAACACAGTATTCAACAATGTTTAAAGGACTGCTTTAAAAATTACCAGCAAAAGAGACATAGTTCTAATTAAAAAACAAAAAATATGGCTGGGCATGATGGCTTATGCCTGTAATCCCAGCACTTTGGGAGACTGAGGTGGGAAGATGGCTTGAGGCCAGGGGTTTGAGACCAACCTTGGCAACATGTGAGAACCCATCTCTACCAAAACAAAAAATTATCTCAGTGTTGTGGCATGCACTCCCAGCTCAGGAGGCTGAAGTGGGAGGATTGCTTGAGCCCAGGAGTTTGAGATGAGCAGCCTGGGCAACATAGTGATACCCTGTCTCTAGAAATAATTAAAAAACAAAAATTAGCCAGGTGTGGTGGCACACACCTGTAGTGTCAGCTACTTGGGAGAGTGAGGAGAAAGAATCACTTAAGCCCAGGAATCAGAGGCTGAAGCGAACTATGAATGCACCACTGCACTCCAGCCTGGGTGACAGAGGAGAACCCTGTCTTTAAAGAATAACAAATAAATAAATAATTAAGATAAAAACAAAAAAAGTTACACAGTGTCATTTTATGCCCCTGATAAAAAGAGGGATAGAGAAACACATTTCTAAGACAAGGATCGGTCCAGGCAAACTCCTCCTGTTATATTAGGCATTAAAGAAACATATTCATACACAACACACTAACTATTGAGCACTTAGTATGTGTCAGGTGCTGTGCTAAGCAATTTACATGCCTTATCTCATTTGTCTTCACCACAACGGTAGGAAGTACTATTATTTGACAGGCATCAGCAAGTTACCAGTGTTCTCTGAAAATTTCTTTAGCTCTCCAGCTTTTTGAGCCAAGAATGAGTCTTGGTTGTCTTCTTTTACTTCCTGGTTTTAAATTAAAGATTTATTTTCCTATGAAATGTTAGGCATATTTGAAAGATTGATTTAGATTTTAGATATACCCTTGGAAACTTTGAGATATGTTATTTCACTATCTCTTGCTTTTTGACATTAATACATTGTCTAGAAAAAATTTTATAATGAGACTTACCATACTTTTTAAAATCTTCCTAAGCAAAATGTTTTGCATGTGGGGATGCAGACAGGGAGGAAGGCCAGGCAGCGTCTCTGAGCCTGTTCCATGGCTCTGGTGCTGTCCAGGAATCAGGTGCTGAAATGGCTTAACCAAGGCCTTGTCAGGCCAGCTGGATGGAGCAATAGCTGATGGGAGTTGGAGGAGTGCTGCCTCGACTATAGCCTGGTGCAGCTGCTTCCCAGAATAGGGAAGCAACTTTAAAAGATCCTGGTGGAACTAGAATTACAGCTCATCTTATTTGGAGGGGGTTGAGGGAAATAGCTAGCTATCTCCCTCCTACTCCTTCCATACTTTGCTTTAGTTTGGAAGGAAGGATATGGACAACAGGTTACTGATGGAAAAATATATGTTCAAAAAATAAGCCTAATTATGGAAAACCGTATGGAAGTTCCTCAAAAAATTAAAAATAGAACTACCATATGATCCAGCAATCCCACTACTGGGTATATATCCAAAGGAAATGAAATCAGTATGTTGAAGAGGTATCTGCATTCCCATGTTCATTGCAACATTATTCACAACAGCTCAGATAAGGAATCAACCTAAGTGTGAATCAATGGATGAACGGATAAAGAAAATGTGATAATACATAATAAAGTATTATTTGGCCTTAAAGAAGAAGAAAATCCTGTCATTTGTGACAACATGGGTGAACCTGGAAGACATTATGCTAAGTGAAATAAGCCAGGCACAGAAAGACAAATACCACATAATCTCACCTACATGTAGAATCTAAAAATGTTGAACTCATGGAAGTGGAGAGTGGAATGATGGTTATCAGGGGCTAGGAGTGAGGAAGGGAGCTATTGGTTAAAGGATACAAAAATTTCAGTTAGATGGGAAGAATGAGTTCAACAGATCTATTGTACAACATGGTGACTATAGTTAATAACAATGTATTGTATTCTCAAAAATCACTAAGAGAGTAGATTTTAAATGTTCTCATCACAAAAAAGTGAGGTAATGCATATCTTAATTAGCTCGATTTAGCCATTCCACAGTGTATACATATTTTATAACATGATTTGTACATGATAAATATATACAACTTTTATTTGCCAATTAAAACAAAAGCCAGGTTGACATTAGTACAACCGGTTAGTGGCGCATTTTGAGAATTTCACTGCCTCTCCCGTCTTGGTGTTAGATGGGAACGGAGAAGAACCAGGACTGGAGGCTCAAAGATACTGTCAGTCCCTCGGGACTATTCAGCCAACAAAAAATTATTGCAGTTTAATGAAAGGGAAATTAACGTAGGGACTTTGGCTTTAACAGTAAAAGATCAAACCCATAGAGAAGGTTTTCATCATAGAAAAGTTCCACAGAGGGGGAAACCTTATGACTACAACCTCATATGAAATGCAGTGTTTATAAGAAGTTAGAATATTCACTGGAGACATGAACTTGGTGAGTGTGCTGAACATGGAATGAGTGTCTTTGCTGTAGCACATATGACATTCTGCTCTGTTATTTCCATATATGCCTTATCTCTCTTATGACTAAGATAGCTTGAGGGAGAGGATCATATTCTTGTATCTTCCAAAGCACTGAGCACACAACTATGCACATGGTAGGTAGGCTTGTAGAATTTGCTTATTGAATTGATTGATGTTGCTCTCAAGGTGAAGGTCCTTAAATCAGTCACTTCTGAGAGTAGCTAATATTTATTATTTTCATTAATCCTCTTATCTGAAGTCCTCCATCCACCCATAAGACCCCTGCCTGTTTCATCTGAACACTATATGATAGGCACTATAGGTGCACGGATGAAAAAGATAAAGTTCCTGCCTTTAGAAGTCTGCAATCTAATGTGAGAGGAGAAATTTTAAAAGAACTATTGATCAAAATGTGTATGTAGAATTTTTACTCTTTTTTTTTTGATACAGAGTTTTGCTCTTGTCCCCCAGGCTGGAGTGCAATGGTGCCATCTTGGCTCACTGCAACCTCCACCTGCTGGGTTCAAGCAATTCTCCTGCCTCAGCCTCCCAAGTAGATGGGATTACAGGCATGCACCACCATGCCCAGCTAATTTTTGTATTTTCAGTAGACACGGGGTTTCACCATGTTGGCCAGGCTGGTCTTGAACTCCTAACCTCAAGTGATCTGCCCACCTAGGCCTCCCAAATTGCTAGGATTACAGGCATGAGCCACCGTGCCTGGCCTAGAATGTTTACTATTTAATTAAATAACATTGGGATCTATTTTTGGTTTGAGTTTTATTTTAAATCTGATTCAGATAGCAAAAACTCCTTCACAAACCTAGGTTAACATGGATCACAGATTGCCAACTGTTTTTATGTATTCTTAAGAATTTTCCCAAAGCATCTCCTTTGGGGCTAGGGATGGTTATGCTCTGGTTTGCAACTCAGCACCAGCTAGGGTGCTCACTCTGGTCTACAAAGGGGCTTCTCTTGTCTGACTTATAAGCCATAAGTTTTGGTATAAGATGAGGAAAGTAGCTGTAGAGAAAAGGAGGGAGAGGACGTACTAGAGGCATATGCCAGGGTGTTCCCAGAACTAAAGGAGAGCTTCAGGGGACGCATAGATCCGTGGACCTCAGGGACAGGCCCCTGGAATTCTCTCCTTGTCTTTTCTTTGGATGTCATCGGCATTCTCTCAGGTTCCTCCATGAGATGGGGGACAGAACAGGTGGTAGCTGTGATAAACCTTTTCAACTCATGATTCAACAGCAAAGGGAGAACTTTCCTTCAAGATAGAAAATTTCAGATCAAGATACTGATTAGATACTGGACTAATCCCTAGTGGCCAAAGGGCTACTTTGAGTGGCAGCCCCACAGGATCTTGTGATTGGAACAGTTCTCCCGAGGAGGAGTATTCTTCTCAGAAGGAATCAAGGTCCTGTGGAGGCCCAAGGAACAGATCCGGCCACCTTATCCTGTGTGAGGAGCTCTGGAATGCCTTGCTGCTCCCAAGCAGGAAGAATCTCCTTCCACTGCCCACTCATGGACAGCACACAGAATGACTGCAACAGCTGGGCACATCAAAGGATACTGTGTAGTTGTCCATGACCTCATATGGCTATAAGCATTTTATAAACAACATGGGAAGATGGCTGCTGAGGGGAAAGGAATCTTTTCTGATGTGCACAGTTCATGTTTCTTTGCTTGGCATAACCAAACACCAGTGGATGGTATCATCTGTGCAGTAAACAGATTCTGATCTTGAACTTGCATGCTCTTCTAGAGAGGCACAGTC
Organism: Rhinopithecus bieti; assembly: GCF_001698545.2. Lineage (NCBI taxonomy): Eukaryota > Metazoa > Chordata > Mammalia > Primates > Cercopithecidae > Rhinopithecus > Rhinopithecus bieti. The sequence goes on from NW_016803361.1 coordinate 2,019,894, forward strand.
CAAGTACCACAGTCTGGCCTGGCTTTTCTTGAGTACATGGGGCTTCCTGCACATGCTTCTCTCCTCCAAAACACACACACACACACACACACACACACACACACACACACACACACCTCCTCATCTGTCTTATACCCAAGTCTTCCATGCTATAGAGCTCTTTCTATTTTGCAATAAGTGAGTTCAAGCATCTCTGAAAAGCTAAGGGGAAGGACCTTTTAAATTCTACTTCCTTTAGTTACACATACCCTCCAATGTCTTCTTGGTGACAGAAAGAACACAAGCTTTGGATTTCCTAAGTCTATTTTTCTGTTTCCAATGATATGCAGACCTCTGAAGGACCCTACCACTACAGAACGAGTAGATCCCCAATGAACTATATTTTTAGTGTATTACTGGGTTCACAAACTTAAGGAAAAACTCCAAGAACCATCCCAGAGCTGAAATTAGACCTGGCAGCAATGAATGGTAAATACATGGAAATGAAGGACTCTGAGCATCATAAAGAATATTACTAATCCTTGAATTGGTGGCAAGATAGGGTTACAGAACCTCTACATTAAGCCAGGACCCTTGGAGAGAGCTAGGGTATTCTCAGGTCAGTAGGACCGCTTGGCCCTCAGTAGAGGTGGATACAAATCCTCTCTGGTAAAAAGTGTTTTCAGGCCAGGCACGGTGGCTCATGTCTGTAATCTCAGGATTTTGGGGGACTGAGGTGGGTGGATCAGGAGGTCAGGAGATCGAGACCATCCTAGCTAACATGGTGAAACTCTATCTCTACTAAAAATACAAAAAAATTAGCCAGGCATGATGGCATGTCCCTGTAGTCCCAGCTACTTGGGACACTGAGGCAGAAGAATTGCTTGAATCCGGGAGGTGGAGGTTGCAGTGAGCCGAGATCACGTCACTGCACTCCAGCCTGGGCAACAGAGTGAGACTCTGTCTCAAAAAAAAAAAAAAAAAGTTTTCAATTTAGGCCCACAGAACTCCTACGTTTTAAGATCAAGCAAATATAATAAGGAAGTAAGCCACCAGAAGTTAGTGGTAATGAAAACAACTAAGAACACATTTAACACCCAAGGACTGCAGATATTAGAACTGTCAAATACAGATTATAACTATGCATGAAATGTTTAAAGAATGAAATGATGAATTATCAGGGAGATTTGAAAAGAACCATATAAAACTCCTAAAAATAAAAAACGGTTTTGAAATGAAAACTCAGCAGTTTAGATACAATTGAAGAAATAATTAGTGAACTGGAAGATATGACTGGAGAAATATCCAGAATGCAGCAGCACAGAGAGACAGAAGATGAAATAATGTGAGAACAGTTAAGAGACTTGGAGGCTACAATGAGAAAATCTCACATTGTCTGAATAGAGTCCCAAAAGGAGAGAGCAGAGAGAATGGAGTAACAACTTTTGCTTTTTTTTGAGACAGAGTCTTGCTCTGCCACAGTAGACTGGAGTGCAGTGGCGTGATCTCGGCTCAATGCCACTTCGATTTCCCAGGTTCAAGAGATCTTCCCACATCAGTCTCCTGAAAAACTGGGACTACAGGTGCACACCACTACACCAGCTAATTTATCTTGTATTTTTAGTAGAGATGAGGTTTCTCCATGTTGTGCAGTCTGGTTTCAAACTCCTGGGCTGAACTGATTTGCTTGTCTTGATCTCCCAAACTGCTGGGATTACAGGCCTGAGCCACTGTTCCTGGCCAAGGAAAGACTTAAAAAGATGATGGCTGAGAAATACTCAGAATGATGACAGATATGACTCCTTCAATTTGGGAAGCACAGACCAGATTTTTTTTTTTTTTAAAGAGATCCATATACATGATAGTAAAACTGCCCAACTGAACAATGAAAGAGAGACAAGAGAGAGATCAACTAAAAAGGAATGGCATTAGTAATAATAGGCATCTGAAAAGAAACAATGGCAACCATTACACCATGGAATAATAGCCATCAACTTGAAATTGTGAATACAGAAAAGGTTCTTTCAAGAATGAAGATACAGTAAAGATATTTTAGATTAAACAAAAACTGAGTTTATCAGGATGGGGCATTCAGCAAAGTAACATCTTTGGAATTAAAATGATCCCAGAAGGTCTTTCTGAGATGCAAGAAGGAAAAATGAGCAAATAAAATGGTAAAAAAATGTAAAACCATTGTCTTTATACAATAACAACAACAACGATTATCATTAATTATTATTATTATAACTGGCAGGGCTAACAAAGGGCAAAGACTAAAATACTACACAAATGCCAAGAGTAAGGGGTCCAGAGTTAACATGTCCTGAAGTCCTTATATTGTTATAGAAGGGGGTTAAGATAATTTCAGAGTTTGTTAAGTTAAAATGTATATAAAGTTTCAAAGTAAACCTCTGAAAAAACAAAAGTAGAGGTATAAATCCCAAATCAATAGGGGTAAAGAAAAAGGGATTTAGAAAACAAGAACCTTCTGATGATGGCAGCGACAGGCCATCTGGAGTGGCCACTGCCATCACGCCAGCTGTAGCAGGGAGGTGCAGCTGCAGACCCAGGTCTCCCACTCCAGGAAGAAGGCAGGAGCCCTGCCCTCCCAGGCACAGCTGCAGCTGCCCATACCTGGGGCTACCGACCCAGGCCTCCCACTCCAGTAAGAAGGCAGAAGCCCCACCATCCTGGGCACAGCTGCGGCTGTCCAAACCCCAGCTGCAGACCTAGGCATCCCTGTGCTCTTGGGGGCCTGGGAAGTCCCCCTTGCCCTCACAGGCTCAGAAGTGCCTGCCCCTGAGACCTGGCTTCTAACTGCTGTTGGCGCCTGCTCCAATCTCAGAGCAAAGTTAGGGCAAGCCTGGGCATTTTTGTGGCCCAGCCAGGTGTGCACAGGCTCAGGGCAGTGCTGACATGCCAGCCCCCTGCTGCCTCTTCCCCCTCTGGACTTTGGGTGCCAATGAGCATAGAAGGGAAGCCAAAGGGGTGCTGAGGGCAGCTCAGCACTGGCCTGCAAATGCCCCTTGGCACCTACAACTTGCATGCCATGAATGGCAGCAGGAGGCAGACAGGTTTCTGAGAAGAAGGGGGCAGGTCCACATTTAGTCCCTACCTTCAGGCCAGGGAGGGCCTGATGGCTGGGTTTGGGCTGCCAGCACCATGGACAGGAGTGGGAACTTATGGTGCCTTTTCTCGGTCCACCTATGGCTGTCCATGGACTAACTGGTGTGCACTTTTTCCTCTCTGAGGCCCATAAAAGCCCTAGGCTCAGCCAGAGCTGGGCATACATCAGGACGACCAGCTGCAGAGAGGAGCTACCCACTCCAGGGCCCCCTCACTGCTGAGAGCTGCAGAGATGACTGATGCCCTGCCTACAGAGAGAAACCACCCACTCTAGGGCCTCCTCCCTGCTGAGAGCTGCACAGATGATGGAATGACCAGCTGCAGAGAGGAGCTACCCTCTCTGCTAGGAGTTGAACACTCGACAGGACACCCTGGCTACAGAAAGGAGTTGCCCCATGGGAGACTGAGCTGTTCTATCACTCAGTAAAGCTCCTCTTAGTCTGGCTCACCATTCACTTGTCTGACTACCTCATTCTTCCTGGTCACAGGACAAGAACTTGGGACCTGCAGAATGGCAAGGCTGAAAGAGCTGTAATGCAAAGAAGGCTGAAACATGCCCCTTGTTCTCTATGTTGTGGGAAGAAAGAAGGAGAGAAGAGCTGTGGCCCTTCAGGGAGCCCAGACCTAGGATCCCCTCGAGCCAGGGCTGTGACTCCCTCTTTGAGACCCTGCAGTTCCCAGCATCTCCAAGCTTCTAGGTGCCACCACGTTCCCCAGTGCCAGACAGAGAAGCTACCTGCATCTGGTCCAGCCACAGCCTTGCAGAGAGCAGGCACCCATGCCAGCACCTGGAGCTACCCGCCCTGTGGTAGCAGCCAGCGTGTCTGACTGCACAGTGGCTGGGTCCTGCACTGGCTCACACACCCCTTGGCAGTCCACGTCTGACTTGCAGTCTCCCTTGGAGGTGTGGGATCCAGGCTGGTGGTGTGAGCTGAGCACAGCTTGCCAGGGCGAGTGGGCGGAGCGAGCCCATCAGGCCCAAGCAAAACTTGGGCAAAGGTGCCACCAGCCACAGGTGTCTGGCTAGAAGAGTGACACCCTAGAGATCTTGAAACACTGCCACCTTCAATAAAAAAGACTTGCAACCGATCAAATTTTTAAAAAGCAAGAAAGGGAGAGGAAACCATTGAAAACACGGAAATTGAGAAAACAAAATAACAAAAACAAGTTTAAACATATTGATGTTCCCATTATATGGAAGTGGACTAAACTAATTGGCAAAGGGACATAGACATGGTCAAACATTTGGAGAAACTTAAGCTGTACATAGGCTGCATACCAGAAACACACATAAAACATAAGGACTTTGAAAAGTTCAAAGTTAAAGTATGGTAAAGATAAGCCTGGCAAATACTAACCAAAAGAAAGCTGGAGTAGATATCATGTTATCAGACCAAATGTGTATTTAGGGATGGATGAGATCACTTCTTGACAATGGGTCCATTCACCAGGAAAATACAATTGGTAAAGCTGCACCTAATAAATTAGGCTCTACACGTATAAAACAAAAATTGACAGAATTACTGAGAGAAATGAACCGCCATAGTAGGATATTACAAAGCAAGCCCCTCAGTTATTAATAGGCCAAGCAGAAAAAAATGTAGTAAAGATTATCATTTGAATAACACGATTAACAAGCTTAATTTAATGGGCATAAATAGAATATTATTCTACTTTTTACCATCTTTGCGAACACAAGCAGGTCTCTGGACCTCAGGTTCCTCATCTGCAAAGCAGGGACGACACTATTTACAGTGTTTTCATCAAATCTAAAGTGTTATTGGCAATAAGACTTACCATGATATTACGTATCTCTAGGCAAGGAAGAACTCTGCCAGTAAATGCAGGCTGCCAATTCTAAGCCCCATGTCAATTTTAGAGATATTAAAATGTAAAAAAAAAAATTGTGACTTAGGATCAATTAAATGCTGCATCTCATATGAACTGCTTGATGGTTAAAATGAGATGTCAGTAAAATACCAGGCCCGTGCTTTTCCTGCTCTCTATGCCTCCATAACTGTAGGCTGCAAGCAGGTGAAGGTAAACTAGGGAAGAGCATGGTACAAATCTGAAGTGGGAATGTTCGTTTTTAGCTTCCGCACATCCTTTTGTGTTCTAGATACCCGCACCTCAAAAATAACCTCAAAAGTTTCCTTAGAGGGAAATTTAAGTCAGAATCACAGCAAAATGATAAGACCACCTGCTCACCAGGTCAGTAGGACTGGAGAAGAGAAGGGATGTGTGAAGTAAAACACAGGATGGGGAGGCTGGCGTCAGATCCGCCCCCTAGAACAGCAGCGATGCTGAGTGGGAGCTGCATATATTCCACAGAGCAGAGCAAGAATGAGGAAGGCCCGTGGTGCAAGGCCGGGGAGGGTCAGCCTCAGCTCTCTCCTGCCCTAGGCCTGGGCCTCTGCAGCCTGCAGTGGCGCCCATGGGACTAAGAAGGTCCTTCAGCCAGCGCACCGCTTAAAAAAAAAGGGGGAGAAGAGAGACTTCAAGGAAAGCGATTGGAGACACGGCATACGTCTACTTTCTAAATGGATGAAAAATTCAGACTACTAAATGTAGCTTTGCCGTTTTCAGCAGAGGCATTTTTAGCGTTTTAATTATATCACTATTTTGAATGGCTTTTATATAAATACTCTTCACTACTTTGTGAAAATCAGGTTTTTTTGTTAAAAGCCTTTTAAAAAATAAATTTAAAAACAAACGAACAAAAACAAATAAGCCTAAAACTATCTTTGACCTAGAGAGGCCTCTGTCCCCTTGGTAAACAGATCTACAGGCTGCCTGTCCTTCCACGGCCATCGAAATGCCACCTCCAGACCGCTGTGATTCCCAGCTGGAAGTGCTCTCGACCCCTCTGACCTCCAGGAACGCTTGCATCTCTCTGGTGGCACTGGTCACTTATGACCTCACCCAGTTTGGGTGTGTTTATCCCCCCAAAGGCAGTGAGATCTTTAAAAGCTCTGAATTCCCTCTCTCCACCTCCAGCCACTCATAGCACTAGGTGTCAAACAGTGAGTTGCCGAGTGAATTAATTCGATGGTCACCGAGGAACAAAGTATGCTTTTAGGAATTCTTTACAAAACTCACATGGTTTTTTCTTTTCTTTTCTTTTTCTTTTCTTTTTTTTTTTTTTTTTTTTTTTTTTTGAGATGGAGTCTTGCTCTGTCACCCAGACTGGAGTGCAGTGGCACAATCTCGGCTCACTGCAAGCTCCGCCTCCCGGGTTCACGCCATTCCCCTGCCTCAGCTTCCAGAGTAGCTGGGACTACAGGCGCCCGTCACCACACCCAGCTAATTTGTTTTTTTGTATTTTTAGGAGAGATGGGGTTTTACCATGTTAGCCAGGATGGTCTCAATCTCCTGACCTTGTGATCCACCTGCCTTGGCCTCCCAAAGTGCTAGGATTACAGGTGTGAGCCACTGCGCCCGGCCCAAAACTCACATGTCTCTATGACAGGGATTGACATTGGTTAAAAATAATACATTTGTTGGTAGCATATTTTGTTTATTGTTGTGAAATTATACAATAGCACAGTTAAAATTCTCTGAAGTAATGGCCATCACCTCTCTGAAAAATGACACCAAGCATTCAACCTTTTATCTTGTGTTTTAGTTTTCTATGGCTGCTTTGAAAAATTGCAATGAACTTAATGGCTTACAACAATACACTGGTTATCTTACAGTTCTGTACATTAGAAGTCCAGCATTGGTCCTGCTGGGCTAAAATCAAGATTGGCAGGGCTGCGTTTTCTTCTGGAGGCTCGAGGGATAAATCCGTTTCCTTGCCTTTTCCAACTTCTGGAGGCCGCCCACATTCCTCGGCTCTTGGCCTCTCCCTCCATCTTCAAAGCCAGAATAGTGGGTTGAATCCTTTTCACACAGAATCACTCTGACTTCCCCTTCTGCCTCCCTTTTCCCCACTTTTAAAGACCTTTGATTACATTGGGCCTACTCAGATAATCCAGAATATTCTCCCCATTCCAAGGTCTTTAACTTAATCACTTCTGCGAAGTCCACTTTGCCAGGTAAGATATTGGTGGGTTCTGGGGATTAGGATGTGGCATTTTGGGGAGGCCATTATTCTGCCTACCACGCCAACTGGCTCAGTTGTTCTGTGTGTGTGTGTGTGTATGTGTGTGTGTGTGTGTGTGTCTGGGGTAATTACATAGGGGCCTCAGACCTTTGAGCTGATCAGGAGAGTATGTAATTTGGGGTGAGGGGGTGGAAGTGGAATTCTGCCCATTGTTCCTGGCTGCCCAGGACTGGGGAGAAGGAGGTATGGATGCGGCAATGAGACAGCTCTGGCAAATCTGCCAGGCACTGCTGAGTAACCTTTTTTAGAAAAGTTTTAAGAATGGGCTAAAAAAAGCCCTGGCTCCTGCTCCAGTTCATATGTATTAGCATTTAATTAGTATTTAATTTAATTGGTATTTATTAGTGTTCAGAATCAGGGGCAGTCCATCCAAAACCACAGCAGAAGAGCTGGCACACTGCAGTCATTCTTCCATGATACCAACAACAATGAAATCTCAGGGTTAAGGGTGACCCATTTAAGAAATATATTTTTGCAGAAGAAGCTTTAGAGGAGGCCCTTTCAGCAGTTTGAATCAGAAAGTACTGAAGTTCCTCAATCCAGTTTTAACAGCAGCAGCTTCCTTTGCAGATGTAGAAGAGGCGCTCTTTTCCTTCTTAGGATTGTTAAATCTACATTGACAAAGTTCAGACCCTGGAACATATTTGGCTGTACACACAGTAGGTGCTTGAACAGCTGTTGAGCTGAATAATCCAAAGCCTTTTATTTCTAGGCTATGAGTAAATACAAAAAATTAGATTGAAAGCAATTTGGTGACATCTAATAAAATTTAAAATGAACATATCCCTGACCCTGCGGTTCTACTTCTTGGTATCCATCCTAAAGAAATATTTCCATATGTGTGTAAGGATGTACATGCAGTGTGGTGGAATTTGCAATGGTCACAGATTAGAAACAGCTTTAACGTCACTTGAGGAATGGCAAAATGAATACAGTACATCCATACTAAGTAACTTTTAAAAAAGCTACATCTATGTGTTTGAACATATTATACAGTGAAAAAAAGCAAGTTTTGGAACAATATGTATCAGTGTGATTTCTCCATAAATTATGTATTTTATAATATATATACACAGTAGAAATGTACATAACATAGACTCTTTCTCCCTATGTCTCTGTCTGTCTCTCACACACTCTCTCCATATACATGATATAGAAATTTCTGGAAGCATAAACAGCAGACCGAAAAAGTTGTTATTCTGGGAGGGAGCTGGGATGGTCTTGAAGGAGTGTGGATTGGTAAAAATGGATTTTTACCTTCACCTAGGTTGTGTGATTTTTTGTGCAACAAAATGTGCTTAAGTGTAATTAAAAGTAATACACACACACACACACACACACACACACACACACACATATATATATATATAT
>NW_016803361.1:2028707-2066124 GCF_001698545.2 Rhinopithecus bieti
TATATATTTTTTTTTTTTTTTTGAGATGGAGTTTTGCTCTTGTCATCCAGGCTGAGGTGCAATGGCGTGATCTCGGCTCACTGCAATCTCCGCCTCCCAAGTTCAAGCAATTCTCCTGCCTCAGGCTCCCAAGTAGATGGGATTATAGGCACGTGCCACCAAGTCTGGCTAATTTTTGTATTTTTAGTAGAGACGGAGTTTCACCATGTTGGCCAGGCTAGTGTCAAACTCCTGACCTCAGGTGATCTGCCTGCCTCAGCCTCCCAAAGTGGTGGGATTACAGGCGTGAGCCACCGTGCCTGGCCAAAAGTAAAATATATTTTAAGTAAAAAAAAAGAAACAGAATGAAATAATTTAACATTTTAAGATAATATCAAAACTGATTATCAAATCTATTAAAATGTTATACAAAACAATTAAGACTGAAAGTTTAAAAATATTTGTACTGGTTTTGTTAAAAGCATATGTGAATGTGTGCATATATGTATATATTTCAATATGTATCTAATTATATTTATATACATACTACATCTACCTATTATTTACCATATCTATCTATAAATACTATATATATCTATATACTACATGTATGTATATATATACTTATAATAAAATGCATAAATGCTGCTTTGGCTAAATTATGGATAAATGTGTCTTTTAAAATCATTGTTCTTATTATTTATAATGGCAAATTTATCCCCTATATGATTATGATTAATTTGGTAATTGAATACAATTCGCCTTTTAAATAATTCAATTAACTTTAGTAAATTAAAAGTTTCCTGACATAGTTGCAAAATTAAGAAAACCTAAAACACTGCTTTACAGTATGTAGCATCCCTTTAAATGAAACCCTTCCAAGTGTGAAGAATGTGTTACGGTTTTATCAAATGAATAATCTTTGGGTAGAAAAATGGATCTAAATCATGATTTAAACTTTACAACCACTACAATCTTTCCATTTGAGCAAACTCCTGTTGGAAACTGAGATGGGAGGGGTGTTATGTCAGACCTCTTGGGATATCCCAGGAAACAAAAGCTGCTCTAAAGGAATTGTACAAGATTGACACCAACAGGAATTCCTTTCCAGACTCTGTGAGACTGTAGATTGGGTGTTTAGTTCCACTGAGAAAAGGAGAAGCCACTGGGCTTTCTATTTACTGGAAAAGTAGTCCTGAAGATCCTCAATGGTCTGTGCGTGCATGGAAGTTGCCAGAGGTGATCAAATCTTCCCCTCACCCCGCAGGGAGCAGACTGCAATCATACACCTGCCGGTTAACAGATAAGCCCTCCATATGCGGAGGCACTCGCCCAGATGTGCAGAGGATCCGAGCCGGCCCAGTCCCTCCCCCATCTCCGCAGAACAAAGGGCAGTCATTTCCTGCTCCTCCCAGAGTCAGAGACATGCACACGCCTTCCATCACAATTAACTCAAGAATCTGAAACACAACACAAACCGACCCGCAACATGCTCAAAATCAATGCTGTCAATAACCAGAACGAGGACACCGAAAAAGCAACACAAAACAAACCTATTCAAAGAGTAAATACTCAAAGCAACAGGGCTCCAGTCAGACATACTACAAGGTCAACACATTCAAGACAAGTTCAAGTACAGAGTGCTTTATAAACTGAAGAGCTGGCTGTTCTACCAGGGGTGGCAAAAGTAAATGCCTTCAGGGGGCAGGTAGTGGAAAGGTCTATAAGGTAATAGAGGGTGGACCTGTCATGAACTGGACCGTAGGTACCCCTGATAAAGGCTACAAATGCAATTTTTCAAAATTTCAACTCCTGCTACATGATTCTTAAACAGAGAGTTGACAATTGGACAGATAATAAAACAGAATTAAATATAGGTTTAGGGTGGATGAAATCTAAGGGTCAAAATCAGAATTGTTGCCAAAAAGTCAACATGGGATGAAATGCAGGGCAGTGATCCTAGCTTTCATTGTTTGAAAAGATAGTGATCATTTGGTTTGTATCTTCAAAGGCAATAGCAAAACAAAAGCTAAAAGAAATAGCTTAGTAAGCTCTAATATGAGGGATTCAGATTAGTCAAATTAGTTCTTGACATAAGTAACTATCGAGCTGGATTACAATAGGATTGCCACATTCCCTCAGATGGCTCAAAGTAAATGGAGCCTCTGAATACTGTAGGTGTGGCCTTATTGTAAGGCAAGGGGTGGACGAAATGACCTCCCAAGATCCTGATTTAAATATGTCCATTTTTGGTTATCCAGCCCCAAAAAGGAGACAGTGACAAATCATCCTAAGCTGAAGATAATAAAAAGTTATATTTGCCTTTGGAATGTATTTTGGTACTCAAATTAGAATGTGTCTTTCTGATGCTCTGAGAATTCACAATGCTTCACAACAGCCACAAAGAAAGTCTGACCTGGAGCTGGGAGACTGCCCAATTTTGCCATCCTGTCTTCTGTGTAACTCTTGTTCTTTGCTCGGGGTGAGCAATAAATATCATCTTTCAGAATAACATCCAGCAGCCCAAGCTTTCTCAGACAGAGGCTGCCTGGCTCAACCCTGCCCTAGAAGAGACAGGGCTCTCTCTAAACGACTGATTCCACATCAAGACCCAGGATGGTCTAGTTCTTGTTTCCAGAGGATGACTCCAAAGTCCTACAGGACCCATATAAACAGCAAGTTACACAAGGTTGAGACTTCTAAACCTTGCAGTCAGTGCAAATGATGGTCTAGCTTCACTGCCACAGAGGACACAAAGGCACATTTCTTGAAAGAGAAAGCTAAAAAGACTTCATTGAAGAGGAAGATGAAATGAATGCCCAACACTTGGAAAGAAAGAAACTGAAGGCTCAGGAGGTGCAGGAGCAATCCCCTGCACATCAAAGGACTGGCGGGATAAAGACCTGCACACAGAACCCACATTTACACACAGGCTCAAGGAATTGACCTCAGCGAGTGGGCCCATGGGGGCACATATCACTCCGTTTGACCTGGAAAGGACAGGCAAACTGAAAATCCTGCTACCAAACAGCTCTGCTTCTTCCCAAATAGACCCAGGCCAGCACCAGCCCTGGGGCCAAGACCTTCTCTGCTAGTTCTGCTCTTCGCAGCTGAAAGATGAATCATGAGGAGAGCAATGCAACCTGTGCCTACTATCTCAGCATGCCTTTGAGAGAGATGCTGTGGAAAGGGGAAAACGATAGCAAAAATAATGAAGTATGCTGTAAGAGGCTCTTTGCATCTTCCTTTAGGGGGTGTGCTCCGCCCTTCGCACCCTTTCTTTCCTTCCATCTGGAACCATGGGAAAAGAGTGCAACAGAGCAGGGGAGACCCAATGGGTCTCCTGCAACAGCCAGGGGAGAAGGAGGGAAAGCCAAACCATAAGAAGCAGCGTTGGCTGCTCAGTGTAAGGGCAGGGGCTGGGAGAGGGGTGCAAGGTACTGAAATCAGACACAGCTTCCCAGTGGAGACAGGGAGAGGCTTTCCATGCTCTGGGATCTGGCTAGCTCCTTCCAGATGTCCAGGTCTCAGAAGGAGAAGAAAATAGGGTGAAGACACTTTCTGTTCATATCTCAGGTCTTACTTTTTTCCATATTAACTTGTGGGAATACAAGAGTATACCATCTTCCAAGATGAAAGGAGAGCACAATAGTTGCAACTTGCGGGGCGAGGAGGAGGAGAGAAGGATGGTTGCCCTGCTGTTCTCTGTCCTCTTTCAGTCCCCAGGGTCTATCAGGGGAGGCCAGGGTCACCAAGTAGGAGGCAGGGCAACCATCCAAACAGAACGTCTCAGAGATGCATCAAAGTCTTTTAACCAGAGATTCTGGCAGAGTGGCACATGGCTCTGGGAATCAGGTTGGGCATGGACTTAGTGAGGAGGGTGTCTCCCTGACTCAGAGAGCAACTGGACAGTCACAGAACTGGACACAGGCAAGGCTGATTGACTGCAAATCTGCTCAGGTCACCCAAGGTAAAAAGGGTCATTACAATGATTCCATTTCTCCTTTTCTGTCATATTCAGCTCTTTAGTTTTTTCCTTCTAAAAGCCCAGAACTGTACTGTCCAATTCAAAAGTGGCTATTTTAATTAAAATGAAAGAAAATTTAAAATTCAGTTCATTGGTCACACTAGCTACCATTTCACATACTCAGTAGCTACATGTGGTTGGTGGATTCCATACTGTACAGCATCAACACAGAACATTAACATCATCGCAGAAAGTGCTTCTGGACAGCACACCAATCTAGATCTAGAAGGCCTAGAATTGAGTAACTCTACTCTTTGCAGGGTAGAAGAAATGAACAGACAAAATAAAAACTGTACTTTACAAAGAATCTTTTCTATACATCTCACCACTAAACCTCATGACTACCCTGTAGATTTCAATATGCCCATTTTATTTAGACGAGGAAAGTGGGTCTGTGTAAAGTAAATTGCATAAGGTTTATAAATACTGGGTTGGCTACGGTTAGAATTAAAACCAGGTCTTCCGATTCCAAGGTCAAAGCTTTCTACTGTTACATGCAATTGCTGCAAATAATGTTACCCGCCAGTTACTTTAGTGCTACCAAAAAAGCTCGGGCCTCCTAGAATGAGGTCGACAGGCCCCTGTAGTGTTTTTATTGATTGACTGATTTTTGAAGTGATAACGAAACTTTGTACAGTGCTGTTTGACAGCTGTAGAGTTAGGAAGCCTTGGGGTTCAGATCCCGACTCATCTACTTACTATTTACTTAGCAGAGAGCAAGCTGCTTACTGTCTCTGAACCCCACCTTCCTTTTCTCTCAATGGGGATGACAATACATTTACTTCATAGTGCTGTTGGAGATGAAATAAAATGAGGGATGTGAAATGAAATGATGCATAGTGCCTGGCACATATTAGTGCTCGATGCACAATCTTTTTTTTTTTTTTTAGATGGAGTCTTGCTCTGTTGCCCAGGCTGGAGTGCAGTGGTGCCATCTCGGCTCACTGCAACCTCTGCCTCCTGGGTTCAAGCAATTCTTGTGCCTCAGTCACCTGAATAGCTGGGATTACAGGCGTGTGTCACCATGCCCAGCTAATTTTTGTATTTTTAGTAGAGACGGGATTTCACCATGTTGGCCAGGCTGGTCTTGAACTCCTGACCTCAAGTGATTCACTCATCTTGGCCTCCTAAAGTGTTAAGATTACAGGCATGAGCCACTGCACCCTCAGTGCACAGTAATTATCAATGGTGATTGGCAGAAATTTACAATGCACTGTCACATGCAATAGCCTATGAAGGCTTCAAGACAACAAGCCATTACAGTTATTCCCCTTTTTACAGAGAATATCTCTGAATCTCAGTGAGTAAAAGACTGAAGGTCATACAACTAGAACGTTTACATCTTAGGGCATGAACTCAGGCTATTTGGATTCCTAGTCTTATGCTTTTTTTGCAACCCAATGTTGGTTTTCAGGAGAGAAGGAAGCCGTGGGCACCAAGGCATGTTCAGCGGGGTTTAGCTGTCCCTCTTAATTTCCATCTTCCCCCCTCTCTGAAATGGTTAATTAATGTTTTCTTAGTCTTACGTAAAGTGCTGTGCAAAGGCAACTTTGAGCATCCCCTTCTACCATAATTGTCACCCTTAAGGCCTTCCTGTACAGAGATCCTACAGCCCCACTCGTAAAGAAGTAATACCTGCATAATCAAGTAGGCTTAAATATGAAGAGAAGAGAGTGCCTTAAAGCAGGGCATTCCAGTTTTCTCCCTGAAAAGCCTGTGGATCAAACACCCTTCTTCCAAACTTCCTTCTATCCTGACTCACTGCAGTAGCAAAAGGCGAGGCCGCAGCATCCCAGAACCCCAGCTGAGCCCAGCAGACGACCACAGACCTACGAGAACGTATGTTGTTGCAAGTCACTGGGATTTGGAGTTGTTACACAGCCTTATTACAGCAAAAGCTGAGGTTGGGAGGCACTTACCCCGCCACGACGATCTCAAAGTCCCCATCATGGTCCACATCAGTAACTGCCACACCATAGTTGAGCTGGGTGGGATTACTGTCATAGTCAGGGGGCAGAACTGAGTTGGTGACTGCAGTGAACATGGGTTCAGCCCGCTGGGACCCCTCAGTGATAGGCAGAAACCAGAGCAGCAGCAGGAACATCCTGGACATCTGAAACCAAAAGTGACAAACGTTACTGAAAGAACCTGTAACCAAAGCAACCCCAGAACATTAAAGTCCTGGGGAGGCCCAGAGTACCTTTCTCTCCTATTCATGGAGAGCTTGGCAGTGCCTAGGCTGCTGCTTTTCCACAAATCCTGCCCTACCCTGTCCACCCTCCTTGAAACTGCAACCTGCCTCCATCATGGCTGATCGCCCTTAGCCTGCTCTGCTTTTTCTTTTTCTATGGCACCTATCATTGTATGATGTATGGTGTAATTTACTTATTATTACACTTATAATTTATTGTGTGCCTCCCTCTGCTAGAGTGTAAGCTCCACTTGGGCAAGGATCTCTGTTTTATTCACTGATATGCAGCAAGCCAAGGGTAGTTCACATAATAGGCACTTCTTTCCTTCATTTATTTCATATTTGTGGAAGGAAGGAAATGAGGGAGGAAGGGAGGGAGATGGGGAGGGAAAGGTGTAAATACAAAGGCATTTCCCACACTCTGGGAGAAAGACTGGGAGAATGAAGATCATAACAGCTCTCAAACAATGCAGAGTTTGGGTGAGACCCGCATGAGTATCCAGATCTAGAACAATAGTAGATGCAATGAAAGACTGTTCTTCTGTGGTACATACTCCAGAGATAGCCAGGGGGAATATGTGACTTGGCAGGTTCCTCAAGCCAAGATCCCTCCCTAGGGCAGCTGGCCATCACCTCCAAACCAAGAAGCAGTCAGTTAGGGAAGGCGTTCCAGCAGGATCTGGCGGGTAGCACATCATTCACTTGGAGAAATTAAACCACTGCGTGCGTGTCTCATTATAAATTAATTATGTATAATGCATTGTATAATTCATTATTATATCTCTAACATAACTCGGGGTGTTGCCAAGTAGCCTGGTGCTATGGGAGCCAGTGGCACACACCCAGGAGACAGATGAAAATGGCCAAGGAGGTGGAGGGACTCCACCTCTTTTGAGTGAAAGCAAGGGAGACACTTGGAACGCTGCAGATGGCACCACCCTGAGAGTCTCCCCGCAGGCCTGGAATCAGCACTCATGGAATGTTTTAAAGGCTCTGCTGGAAGGAGGCCCACAAAGGCTGCATGGGTCCAGTCCCAGCAGGCAAAGCGGTACTGTCTTGCCTTCAGAAGGTAGCAGACCTATTCTAGATGGAACTTTTCCTGCTGGCTTGTCAGTGCATCTGGCAGCCAAGAGCAAGGCTGAGTGAGGCTGATGTCTTAATGAAGGGAAGAGCAAGGAAGATCTGAAGACTGTCTCCCCATATGGAGACAGATGCTCCTGCCAGCAAATGAGCTTGCTGCTCAAGGACCCAGAGACCAAAATGAAGGGCCTGGGCACTGCCTTCAGAGTTAGACGTGATTCAGGAGCCTCTTGAATGCTTTGCTGGAGAGGCTGGGGAGTGACACAGGGGCAAGGCTCCAAAGGCAGGGCAAAAACTGGGAAGGAGGTTCTTGTAGTGTGTTCACAGGGCACATGTGGGGCGTGGCACTACCAAACTGAGGTCATTCCAAATTACAGAGATGTCTGAACGAGACAGCATCTTCTGCTGGGTTTTCTAATCACTAAAGACAAATGCACCATGAATCACTAAAAGAGCTTTGCAACTTGGCAGGAACTTTGATTGGATAAAGGAAACTCATAATTGGATTAATGAGCAGCTGGGTGGGGATGGGGGAGGAAATGAGAAACTAAAGAGCATTTAATAACCAGTGTCGACATGCCGAAATGTAGCATGGATGTGAAGGTCATTGGACTTTTCAAGGGATGACCTCTATTGTAGTGAATGGCAAAGGAGTTTCAATTTGAGGGCCAAATCCATTTGATTGGCAGTGGCTGGAAAGAGTGCTGTGATCAGCTTACAACATCAGCAATGGGCATGGAAGAGAAAAGTGGCATCTGACATGTGTTTTAGAAGCTAGTTAGTTCCTCCCAGGCACCACACCTGCAATTTGGGTCATGGCCACCAGTGAGGCTGGTCCCATTTGGGTAATATGAGCATAAAAGTTCTAATCATTAGAACCTTTCTAATGAAGGCCCTGAGAGTCAAGAACCATGATCTAGCCTCTTTAGTTTTACCTTTTCTTTTAATGAAAAGGAGAGATACGAAAGAAGTAGTTGCTCTGTGTTATCCGTTTCCAGATAAATAACTTAAAGCAAGATGAGAAAGAAATAATGCACCCATTGGCTGACCTCTATTTTGCCTGGGTGGCCTTAAACAAGTCACAACCTCTTTGGGTCTCAGTTTTCTTCCCCAAAATGAAGGTTTGGAGTTCTCTAAAGATCCTTTCCGGCTCTAAAATTCTATGATGAATTAAAGGATTTTTTTTTAGATGCAGACCTTCAGCAGTTTTTTCCCTCCTGAGTTTCTTCTATAAACTTCAGACCAACCAATGTGGTTTTCCTTTCTGAGGATATGAAACATATTTTGAACAAGACAAGCTTTTCAGCAGGGTTCTATAATAGTTGCCTCACAAGGGCCAAAGCCAGAGAAGAGCAAGCCATCATGTGGATCCTGAACTCACCCGGCATGAGTAGAGCAGTGGTTGGCCTCCCCCTGAGACCAGGGAGAGAGTGGGGTAGGGAGAATAAGTCCTTTACATTTCATTCCTCTGCCATGCCAAATGTACCCAATGCACCCACCGGGCTGCTCAGTACCAGTTTGAAAGTCAGGGATAAGCAGTGGGCTGTCTTGATGGTGTATTTTTTGGGCAATGGTTATGGTGAGGAAGCTTAGAAGACGGTCTGTAAATATAATATTTACCCTCTTTTTGGGGGGGTTCAGATAAAGTAAATCATTTAAATGCTCTTCTCTACCCTGGCTACTCAGAGCAGTCGGCAGACCAGCGCATCAGCGTCATTTAGGAGCTTGTTGGAAATGCAGAATCTTGGATCCCACTCCAGACTTAATAAATCAGAATCTGCATTTTAACAAGATTTCAGATTATTCCAATGCATGTTAAAATTTGAGAAACACTGCTCAATCTTGGCTGTGCATTGGAATCATCTGGGGAGCTTTAAAAAAATTCTCATGCCTGACAATAGTTTCTTGGATAAGACAGCAAAAGCACAGGCAACAAAAGAAAAAATAGCTAAAACAGACTGCATCAAAATTAAAAACTTTTGTACATCCAAGGACTCTATCAAAGAGTGAAAAGAGAACTCACAGAATGGGAGAAAATATTTGCAAATCATATATCTAACAAAGTATTAATATCCAGAATATATAAAGAACTACAACTCAACAACAAAAAAACTAAACAACCTGACTCACAACAGAGGACTTGAATAGACATTTCTCCAAAGATATACAAATGCTCAATAAGTACATGAAACATCACTAATCATTAGGGATATGCAAATCAAAACCACAATGAGATACCATTTCACACCCATTAGAATGGCTATAGCAAAAAACAAAAACAGAAAATAAGTGTGGTGAGGATGTAGAGAAATTGGAATCCTTGTGCACTGCTGGTGGAAATGAAAATAATGCAGCTGCTATGGAAAACAGTATGGCAATTCCTCAGAAAATTCCAATTAGAATTGTCATATGATCTAGCAATTCCACTTGGGCATACACACGAAAGAACTGCAAAAAGAGACATGAACAGATATTTTACACCCATGTTCATAGAAGTATTATTCACAATAGCCAAAAGGCAGAAGCAAGCCAAGTGTCCGTCAACAGCTGAATGGATAAACAAATGTGACCTATGCATACAATGAATATTGTTCAGCTTTAAACACAGAGGAATTGCTTTTATTAGGAAGAAAGAAAAAAGAAAAAATAAGTAAAAGGAAAGAAATTCTGACACATACTACAAGGTGGGTAAATCCTGAAGACATTATGCTAAGTGAAATAAGCCAGTCGCAAAAGGACAAATACTGTATGTTCCACCTCTACAAGGTGTCTAGAGTAGTCAGATTCATAGAGGAAGAAAGCAGAATGGTGGTTGCCGGGGGCTGGGTATAGGGGAAATGGGAGTGTTTAGTGGATTATGGAGTTTCTTTTTGGGAAGATGAAGAAGTTCTGAAGATAGATGGTGGTCATGGTTGTACAACAATGTTAATATGCATAACATCACTAAAGTATATACTTAAATATGGTTAAAATTGCAAATTTTATGTTCTGTGTATTGCATCACAATAAAAAAATATGAGTGCTTGGGTCTCACCTCAAGATATTCTGACTTAACTGGCACAGGATGTGTGTGTAGTAAGGGCACCAAATTTTTGTTGCTGTTAATATATGATCACGGGATATCAGATTTTTAAAAGCTCCCACATGATTCTAATATGTTGCAAAATTTGATGAGCACTGTTCTATATCAGTGCTTCTCAAACTTTAATGTGTGTGTGAATCACCTGGTGGTCTTGTTAAAATGCAGATTCTGATTCAATAACTCTGCAGTGGAGTCCAAGATTCTATATTTCTAACAAACTCCCAGGTGGTGGTGATGATGTCGGTCCATAAACTACACACCGAATAGCAAGGCTCCATACTGTAGCTCCCAGAGTCCTGAAACCAGGCTATATACTACAGTGAAGGTACAAGATTGGTTTAAGAACATTCTCCTCTGCCTCTGGATCTAAGAAGCTGAAATCAATCCTAGGTTATGCAATCTCCAGAGCTGCCCAGGCTCAGTTTATCTTTGCACACTCATAGAGCTGGCTGTCTTCAGCTCAAGATCAAAGTACCACAATTGAAAAGGAGTGACAAAGACGGATTCTGACTCTAATTTTTATGAAGAGGTGAGAAGGGGAAAGCGTTGATGCTGGAGAGAGGGTTAGGTCAAGGAGATGAAGGATAGCTCCCATTAAAGGGCAGAGCCTAGAAAGAAGGGATTCTGGGCAGGAATTTGCAGACCAAGATAGAAACATATGCCCTTGTGTTCCCAGAAACCATCATAGTGCCTGATACCTAGCAGGTTCTCTGTTAATATGTGTTAAGTAAGCACAGGAATGAGTATGTCCGATTGATAACATGAATCAACAGAAACTGCTTGTAATTTGTCATAGTTGTTTAAAAACTGTTCTTCCTCTAAAGAAATGCTCCTCAAAAGGCAATGTGCTTACCAATCACTTGAGGGTCATGTTGAAAATACAGATTCGGATTCGGTAGGTGTGGGGTGGCCCCTGACAGCCTGCATTCCCAGGAAGCTGTCAGGTGATACAAGACCCTAGGCCGGTGGCTCTGAACCCTAGGTGCCCAACAGAACCACCTGGGGTGGAGGTGTTTAGAAATATGCCACCACCCACGTCCCTCACCCAGCTTCTGATTGAACTGGTCTGAGGTGGGAGTTTGAGTGCTGTGTATTTTTAGAAGCTGCCCAGATCATATAAATGGACAGTCTGGGTTGAGAACCACTGCCCCAGCTTCGTGGTCCCCAGATGGGAAGCTGCAATCTGATTTGAAGTGAGAAATGTTTCTGCTACCAAAATTCATCATCGGCTGGTTGAAGTCTATAAAGAAAATCTATTTATCTAGGGAGTGTCAGAGGAGGAGGGGAGATATAAAGTTTTGGGGGAAAAGCAGAGCAGGATGACACTGCCTGAAGCAGAAGAGCAGCTGGCACCTGGAGTGACCTCGCATTTTGTGTGGCTGACTCAGGGAGCCTCTTGTCACACCACTGTGAACATCTGAATCCTTGGGGAGAACAGGTAGAAAGATGAAAAATGGAATGAAAAAGTAGGTTGAACTGAACTGTTTTGTTTTCTTGAATGCTTGGGTATCAAGCACCTACTATGTATTAGAGCACTGGGAGTAGCACTCCCCGGCAGGTGTAGCACTAGAGAAGTACATAGTACACACTACTCCATGCAGAAATGCGGAAGGTCCTAGGAGTGAAAAGATGAATAAAACCCAGCCTCTGCCTTCCTTGAAGGAGCTCTCCCAATAGTCAGTGGAGCAGCCATGTGATTTTAGGTGTAACACCCCGTGTAAGGGCAATGGGAGGCTATCCAGGTAAAGCAGCCCAGACGAGGCGAGGCTAAATATCAAAGGCAGAGGGGCACAGGGCCAGAGCGCAGGGTCCCTCGGTAAGGGATGTGAGCTTCTCCTGCAGGGGAGGTGTGCGGAGGGGGAAAAGAAGGGACTTCATAAAGGCCAGAGATGGGAAAACTCGTGTTTCAAGCTGTGAGAAGAATTGTTTTTTAATAATAATTTATTTTCTGTTTTTTGAGACAGGGTCTCA
The DNA here is from genome assembly GCF_001698545.2 of Rhinopithecus bieti. NCBI lineage: Eukaryota > Metazoa > Chordata > Mammalia > Primates > Cercopithecidae > Rhinopithecus > Rhinopithecus bieti. The sequence goes on from NW_016803361.1 coordinate 2,041,038, forward strand.
CTGTCAACCAGGCTGGAGTGCAGTAGCACAATCATAGCTCACTGTAGTCTCAAACTCCTGGGCTCAAGCAATTGTCTCACCTCAGCCTCTCAAGTAGCCTAGGACTCCAGTTGGGTGCTAACACTCCTGGCTGTTTTGTGTGTGTGTGTGTGTGGAGATGGGGTCTTGCTACTGTCGCCCAGGCTGATCTCGAACTTCCTGGGCTCAAGCAATTCTCCCACACTGGCCTTCCAAAGTGCTGAGATTACAGGCGTGAGCCATCACACCTGGCAATAATTTCTTAAAAATGCTCTATAAGCAAACTTTTTGAACAATTCCCAGCAAGGTGAAGAGACAGAGAGATAAAGAGAGAGGCCAGGCATGGTGGCTCATGCCTGGAATTCCAGCACTTTGGGAGGCGGAGGCAGGCGGATTGCTTGAGGTCAGGAGTTCAAGAGCAGCCTGGCCAACATGGTGAAACCCTGTCTCTACTAAAAGTACAACAAAATTAGCTGGGTGTGGTAAGGGGCACCTCCTGTAATCCCAGCTACTCAGGAGGCTGAGGCAGGAGAATCGCTTGAACCCAGGAGGTGGAGGTTGCAGCAGTGAGCCAAGATCGTGCCACTGCACTCCAGTCTGGGTAACAGAGCAAGATGCTGTCTCAAAAAAAAAAAAAAAAAAAAAAAAAAAAAAAAAAAAAGAGTGAGACCAGCGTTTGGAGTTAGCAACCTGGCTTTGGATCTCAACCCTACCACAGCCTAACTCATGACCTCGGACCTGTTCCTCGATCTTGTTGGTCTTTGGTGTACTCATCTGTACCATGGAGATCAGATGACCGGCCAAGGTTTCAAGGGTTAAGTCAGTGACAAGTAAGACCTCTCCAGGGCCAGGCAGGTGGCACCCAACTTGCATGTTCCCCTTCTTTGACGCAGAGAGCTGAAAGGTGAGATAGTCCTTAGACATTAATTGTGGGTTCCATGTAGCCAAACTCAGTTTTCTGTGGCCTCAGGACTTTCCTGAATTGGGCCTGGAAACCGGTAACCAAGCAACCTGGATTCTCTGACGTGGGGTCAGGCAGCTGTGGGGAGAGGCCTCCAGGGCAATTTTCGGGGCAAGCAGTTCTTTCGCAACTATGGAAAGAGCCAAGACCACACCCCAAGCTCTCATGAAAACAAGAAGCCTAAATGTTTCCGATGTTGGGAACAAGCAGAGAATACACAGCCTTTCAGACACTTGTAGGAGGGCTGAGACATGAAGGAGAGAGGCAGCCATGGGAACACTCTGCCCGGCACAGGCTGGGCCACCAGCTCCACAAAGACACCCACAAAAGAGCTCCTGGCACTCAAGCAACACTGGAGAAGAGCTAGCAGGAGCTGCCCTGGGTCTTCACCTGCGACAACACTTCTTGCAGACCTTTGATGACCCTGGCATTGTGCTAGGTGCTAGGGTCACAGCAAGAAAACTGCTCACCATTTGCAGTACAGGGTGAGGGGTGCTGCGGAGGAGGGAGCACAGAGAGATCTAAGTTAGCTAGTAGGCGGAGCTGGGGAGCGCTTCCTAGAGGGAGGGGTTGTAGCTGGACTCTGAGGATGCCATGAAGTTAGGTGGGCATGGAGAGGCAGGAGGAGGAGCAGGAAGGAAAGAAAAACAGAGAGCCGACTCTGCAAAGGTCAGGAGGACCCAGCCTTCACCCAATCTGTCCTTCTCTATCTACAGACCCCACCGCCTGGCTTATAAGCTGGGAGGCAGCACCCATTTCCCCACACTGCGTGTTTCCAGTCAAAGGCCCTTCCATCAGACTAGAGCAGTGGTTCTCCACTACGGCGATTTTGCTGCTCTCTGGCCCCAGGGACATTTGGCAATATCTGGGGATACTTTTGGTTGTCACAACCAGGGAAGAGGTGCTACTAGAATCTAGTGGGTAGAGGCACGGAATTCTGCTGAACATCTACAATGCACAGGACAGCCCTCACAATTATTCAGCCCAAAATGTCAACAGTGCTGAGATGGAGAAACCTTAGCTAGAGTGACATCCTGGGCCTCCCTCTTTACCCTGCTCCCTTCTCCCAAGGGAGGCAGTTTGAAAGAACTGGGATTGAAGAGCCCTCTCTGGACCTGCCTCCCTGCAGGGGCCACTCTGCCATGTGTGGAGCTTGGCCAGGCAGGCTCCACCCTGCCCCCACCCACAGGGAAGCCTGCAGTGGGCAGGGCTAAGGTGTCAGCAAGCCCCAGGGACCCCACACAGGAGCCTGGCCTGCCAGGCAGTTGCCTCTAGAATAAAGGTGGCATTTCCATCTCCACCTGCCTGAGCCCCACCTCTCCTGTCCTTTCTCTTAGTTGGCCCTGAATCTGAGTCGGGGAGTGGGACGCTATTCGCTGGGCCCCTTCAAACCCCAACACTGTCACTCCGGCTGGAAATCTGGCACCATCTCTGCTGCCTCTTCATTCTTCACACCCACTGGATCCCCGAGTCAATTCTGCTTCACAAATCTCTCTCAAAGCTGCTCAGTTTTTCCACCCCTCCTGCGGGGGATCTCCCTCACCTAAACAATAGCAATACCTGCTAACTGCTTCTGCCTCTCCTCTCCCCTCCTCCCACTTCCACACGCTGCCAGAGCTTCCTTCCTAAATCTCAGAATGGGTCATGTGGATCTTTATATGGACTCTGTACACCAGGCACACAGAGAGGCACGTAATTGCAATTTTGCATAGCAAGTACTATACGAAGAATGGATAGTTAACAATAATAATACATATCTACCGCTGACCATGTGCCTGACACTAACCCTTCACATGAGTGACCCACTTAATCCGCATAGTAACCCTGTGAGAGAAGAACTATGACTGTCCCTATTTTACAGGTAAGAAAACTAAGGCACAGAGAGGGTAAGTAACTTGCCCAAGGTCACACAGCTAGTACCTGGTGGACCCAGGATGTGCGTCCAAGCAAACGAGCTCCAGAATTCTTCAACACCATACTGAATAGTTTCTCTCATGATATCAAACTTGTCTTAACCAAGTGAGATGGGAGCACAGTGAAAGGAGCAACCATCTCTGCCTGGGGAAGCTGGGGAAGGCCTAAGAGAGGCAACGCCAAGCAGGCCAGAGGAACAAGATGGAGAGAGTGTTCCAGGCTGAGAGGAGCAGGTGCATGGGAGATGTGCAGGTTTGTGTAGTGCAGTGAGGCTCTGCAGGGCAGACTCGGGGCAGGGGCAGGACACCTGGTGGGAAGGAGTGCAGCAAAGGAGGCTGGAAAAGATCTTGGAAGCCTCGTGAGTGACACAGGCCCAGTGGGCCAGGGAATGCCATGGCTGGAGTGGTGTGTTAGAAGGAATTCTCTGACAATACAGTGTGGAGACAGTCATGAGAAAGCTGGGCTGGAAGCAAAGAAGCCAGTTAGGCGGCAAATACTGTGGCCCAAGTGAGCGAGAACACTAGAGGCCACCATTCACTCATTCATTCATTCATTCATTCACTCACTCATTCATTGAGTCATTCATTCACTCATTCATTCATCCATCCATCCATTCACTCATTCATTCATTCATTCTGTCTTGTGTACCTACTCTATGTCAGGTACTGCTCTGGGCACTAGGAAAACAGCTGAGAACAAGATGAAGTTTTTGGTAATGTATGGCATTAGTATACATTCTAATGCTTCTATTTCTGTACGCTGTCCCCCACCCTTGTCCTCTGTATTGCCAGTCTAAGAGACAAACTCCAGACCTCTGCAACTCCCTACCCCACAGAAGGTACCATGTTTCATGCATTTTCCCCAGCACGAAGAAAATGTAAGAATTCCTCTTCCTCCCCTCTACCTGGAGACAGTTCTAGACACTGCCTGCAGCAGCACTCATAGATGAGAGACTTGGGCTTGCTCCAGAAAAAGGCAGACAAAACCTCAGGGGACCCAGTTGAGGAAGTGCCACAGAAGCCAGTGGGCTAATGAAATGGTGTTTCTGAAAGTGAGAGGACAAATGGAATCTCCTAGCCTTATGCAGAAGTCACAGCAGGTTCTTAATAGGTACTATTAACTGCTTAGACTTCCCGTTCTGTAAAATGGGAAATAATGTTTATCGGGTTGTCGTGAGAATGAAATGAGATGAATGTGTGTTAAGTGCTGAGCGTAATGCCTGGCAGAAAGTCCACACGTGGTAGGTAACAATACCAATAATCACACTATTACTACTAATGATAAATGTTTGTGGGATGCATGAATGCGTATCAGGTGACAGAGTCCAGGCCTGCTTGGTGCTCCCCTTCCAGGAGTAGTTGCCAGATGTTGAATGGAATGCTCTGGACTGTAAGACTTTGAGGAATAGGTTTGCTTCTGTAACTAATTTGTCTAGGGGACCCTGATGGAGTTCTTCGACTCCTTAAATACTGCTTCCTAAGCACAGAACCCCTTAGCATGCTATGCTATACACATTAATTCTTCAGACATTGAGAAGATGCCTATGGGCCAGTTTAGAAATGATGAAAAAGACATAGTCCCTGCCGGGCGCGGTGGCTCAAGCCTGTAATCCCAGCACTTTGGGAGGCTGAGACGGGCGGATCACGAGGTCAGGAGATCGAGACCATCCTGGCTAACACGGTGAAACCCCGTCTCTACTAAAAAATACAAAAAATTAGCCGGGTGAGGTGGCGGGCGCCTGTAGTCCCAGCTACTCGGGAGGCTGAGGCGGGAGAATGGCGTAAACCCGGGAGGCGGAGCTTGCAGTGAGCTGAGATCCGGCCACAGCACTCCAGCCTGGGCGACAGAGCGAGACTCCGTCTCAAAAAAAAAAAAAAAAAGACATAGTCCCTGACCTCAAGGAGCTTACAGTCTATCAGGGGTGAGACACAATTCAGTGGGATAAGCTCAGAGTAGAAACAGGTACAAAGTAGGCCGGGCACGGTGGCTCACGCCTGTAATCCCAGCACTTTGGGAGGCTGAGTCAGACAGATCACCTGAGGTCGGGAGTTTGAGACCGGCCTGACCAACATGGAGAAACCCCAACTCTACTAAAAATACAAAATTAGCAAGGTGTGGTGGTGCATGCCTGTAATCCCAGCTACTTGGGAAGCTGAGGCAGGGGAATCGCTTGAGCCTGGGAGGCAGAGGTTGTAGTGAGCTGAGACCGTGCCATTGCACTCCAGCCTGGGCAACAAGAGCAAAACTCCATCTAAAAAAAAAAGGAAAAGAAACAAGTATAAAGCCTAGACATAGGCCATAGGAGGGTGGGATTAACTAGGGAGGTGGTGGGAAGGGCAGGCAGAAAAGACTCTCTGAAGATGGTGAATTGGATTCTAGATGGTGGAGACCTATGGATCAACGACATGCATGTGAGACAGCTTGGTACATGCTGTGGATGCATTTGTTGCTGCTGGAGAGCAATGTCTGGGATATGGGGTGGAGGGAGAGAGAAGAGGGGACAGTGGGGACAGGGGTGGAGACGCAGTCTTGTGTGGGGCAGCAGCTGGGACCTGGAGAGCCTGCCATGCCACAGTAAAGAGCCTGGAGTCACAACATGTGGGAAGTTTTGAAGTCGGGCAGAGACAGGATCAGACTTGCATTTTTGAAAGGGCGTTTTAGACTTTAAGCAGCAGTGTGCAGGATGGATAGACCGTGTTTCTGAAGAGTGAGTGACAGCATCACAGAGAGGATCTGAATATCCTGGGGCACGGGTCAGGTGGGGCACTGGATGACCTCCAAAATCCTTTTCCAGGCCTAATAGTTTATGGGTCAAGTTTTTCCCTAAATAATTTAAAATGCATTCATGGACCCTGCTATTTAAAAGCATCCTCCCAGATATCTTTTTGTGATTTACTTCTTAGTTTTCTCCAGTGGAAGTCCAAATTTCCATGTAGTCTATCAACTTCAAGCAAAGTAAACCTGCACTGAGCTTCCCCGCAGCAGCCAGGTGGGAAGGGGGCAGGAAGGAGAGGGAGAACAGCAAAGGGAGGTAAAGAGGAAGAGAAACAGCCTTGCTCCAGGCTCAGAGCCAGCCACCATCTCATGGAGTGGGTCTTGTCTGGAGTCCTCAAACGCTGCTTGATTAGGGGACCTTTGGAGGTTTACATAGTCCTCATGCCGGCTCTGGGAAGGAGCTAGATGGAAGGCGGGTTTGGAGATCCAATCGAATACCAAGGGTCACCTCTGCCCCAGAATGACCACCAACATTCACTTACTCATTTGTGCACCCACCGAGCACCTACTGATCCCCTCCACATGCCAAGTGCCGTGCTAGGCACTGAATTTTGTGGCTGAGAACAAATGACAATGTCTGCCTCATACTGTTTACAAGGCAGCATTTCTCCTTGAAGACTCTTATTTCCCCACCTGAAAAAGCCTCTTTGGATATACACAGCTTCTCAGATGAGAGGTGCATGATGATGATTTCTAAGAAAGAGCCTGTTCTTAGAGACTAGCGTGAAAGGGAATGTGCCACCCCTTAGAGGAAGAGACTGCCGGTGATGGAAAGAGCCTGCCACCCAGCTCCTCTGATTACAGTGACTGACCTCCAGAGGCTAAGGGACCTGTTTCAGGACAAGTAGAAGATTCATGGCAGGAATCTACACAGTGACGCTCCCATGTGGGAAGGGAGGGATGTCACCTCAGTCCTCTCAGAGGAGCCTCAAGTGACTTCCTACCTCCGATCCTGAGCACAAGGAGGACAAGACCAGGGTCAGACCTCATGTGAAAAGCACCAACTAAGGCTGTTCCCACCAATCCTACAAGAGTTCCTCTGCCCTTCTGGGAGGAGAACTCAGCTCCCAGGCCTGTTCCCCTTCCTAAGAGCTGTGTTAAAATTTGTACAACATGATGCTTCCTTTAAGACCAGTCTATATCAGTAGAGGTCTGGAATGCCAAAGCAGGAATCTCCACCGAGGTGGCTACTCTCCAGGTAGGTGAAGGTTGATGTAAGGAAAGAAAGCAGTCCGTGCAGTCCCTCCTCAGGTCACCGCGACACTCCCAGAGCTCAGCAGTGATTCCCATGACCTTGTCACTGTACTTGTTGGGTGCAAATAAAGATAAGAGTAACTGGAAACAACAGAGAGGGTCATTTTACACTCTCTGCACTCTCAATTCTTCTGTAGCTAATTAAAGTAATATGTCAAATGTCCCTTGGAAGAGCTGTTTAAGAATATGTCTGTTAAGTAAACAAGGCTTCACTAATTAATGACACGCCTTCCCATTCCTCACTGAAGTTCCTCGTAGAACTTCTGGGCCAGGAGGGTTGAGCAGGAAAGGATGGAGGAGAAGTCGCCATCTCCTTTTCTCGGAGGGAGAGGGGACATATCCAGCCTCTTGTCATTTGTGGGGCTATCAGTTTCTCCTCCGGATGTTGATCAGATTTCCTGGGCTGGAACCAACTTACAGGGCCAGGGTACTGGAATTTTTCCAAGAAGTAAACGCTTTGCTTCTTACGAAGTCAACATGATTTCTTTCAAGGAAAGTTTTTATTTTTTTAAGTGCCTAGGGTTTTTGAAGGGCAAATCTTTGGACATTTCTCTAAAGAGAATGATTATAATATATATATATTTTTTGCTAAGACTACCTCCCCACCACACGCACACACACACACACACACAGAGGCATGAGGGTGGGAGAATGATTTGTTCAGTATTACACAATGAGTCAGTGGCATAGCCAGAAATACAACTTTCCAAACTCCCAATTCTTAATAATAGAAATATTAATATAGTCTCTATAATTTTCTGTTTATTTTTGTTTTCACAGCTCACATTTAATGTTCACAACAACTCTGGGGAAATCTGGGTAAAACGGTCTCAGGAGAGAGCAGATCTGAATTCCATTCCAGCTCTGCCACTTGCTTGCAGTGTGATCCTGGCTGGTTCCCTCTCCTCTCTGGATCTCAGTGCTGTCAGCTGTGAAATGGGGGAATTGGAGGAGAATACTTCCAAAATCCCTCCCACCTCTAATGTGCTGTGATTCTGTACTGCGATGCTCCAGTCCTGGGTTTCTCAATCTTGGTGTTAATGGCATTTGGGGCCAGATAATTCCTTGTCGTGAGGCGTGTTCTGTGCACTGTATGATGTTCAGCAGCATCCCTGGCCTCTACCTAGTGGATACTAGTAGCACCCCATTCCCCAGTTGTAACAAGAAAAAACGTCTACAGACATTGCCAAATATCTGGGAGGGGGAACAAAATAACCCCTGTAGTCACCATTCAAGGACTTCGATAAGGTCAAAATCATGTGTGCTTCAGTGGAAAAAAGGTCTTCCTCTCCCTTCCTTTTCCCCAACCCTTTCACACCTTTCTGCACACTTTTCAAAGACAACCTCTCAGTCCTTTGCTACTTCTCATTTCTTAAATGCCCTAAGTGGTCCAGGGTGTGTTTGGTGTGATAATGAACCAATTGATTTCATACTTTCTCCTAAGGAAAGTTCACAGGTTTATGTCCCCTAAGCAACCAGCCAGGCTCTCCAGAAATCCCTAGCAGAGCCCAGGCTGGCCTGGAAGCCTGTATCTGCAGCCTGCAGGAGGCTCGGTGAGCATGAATTTGTCAGCACTCTTAAATCACTGGGCTCCGAGGAAGGCTTCTCCCAGCAGAAAGATCCTTCCTTAGGAATCAATAGCTCAGGGCCCTCCATCACATTCAGAATTATCCTGGGACCTGTAAAATTTCTTTTTCCCAAGCATGGCAGAACCCCAAAGTGAAAACCCTGAGGTGGGGGAGGGAAAGAGGCAACGAGGGAGCCCTGCCAAGAAGGCCTTGCCCATCAGCCCAGATGTTGCTGTGAGTAGAGGCTGATGTGCAAACCTGGGCACTCAGGCTCACTCTCTGGGAAAAAGAAGACTCAGAGGGTTCCCAGTGATTCAGCAATAATATCCCCTTCCAACTGAATACCTCTTTACCTCTAACCAAGGGCAGAGGAATACTAAAGACTGTCTCCCTCCAGCTTCGCTCCCCTACCCTCATCACACAGTTGTCAGCCTCATCATTTAGCAGAGAAGGAAACTGAGGCTTGCAGAGGTTAAGTGGTTTGTTTAAGGTCTCTAAGCCAACAAGCACAGACCAGATTCTAAGCCTGTGTCCTTATCATTACAATGAGAGGGGGACGGGTCAGTCATCCGGTGGGGCTCATAAAAGCCCCACTAGACAACTTCCTGTTTCTCATAGTCTAATGCCACTTCTCAAGCTCTCTACCCACTCCCACATTCAAACAAAAGTCCAGAGAGCTTATGCTATAACCACAATTTATGTAAGTGTATTCCTCTGGTCTTATCCAGAACTAGACCAAGTCTTGAGAATGCAGGCTCATTTCACCAGGTAAAGCTAGGAGCTGGTGAGATCTCAAGCACAGCCTCTTAAGACTCCAGTTTAAAGAGAGGGGCTTTTGCTCTCAGGTGGTCCATGTGATCCTGCCACCTCCCTCCTCCCGCTGAAGATGAAGCCCAACTTCATCTTCTGTGAGCATGAGGGAGAGGAGGGGACTCAAGCATCTTCCCTGGCAACAAGCATCCCTTTCGTGAGCCTTAGGGAGAGAAGAGGATTCCGCCTCTCAGAATTCTGGCTTGGCAGCAGTGGGTTTCTTATAAGGGTAGGCCGCCAAGTCTGCTGAGGCTCCAAGGAGAACCAGGAGGAAGTCCATTCAGTGTGCAAAGAAGCCAGGTGGGGAGACAAGAACAAAGGGGGCAGCCCACACGCCACTCAGCAAACCTCTTTCCAGAGCCCAGCTCAGATGTCAACAGCAGGCTCTCGGAACAGAAGAAAGGGCAATGGAAATGGTAGTATCTTGCAGGTCACCCAAGAAGCCCAAACATAAGGATTATGCAAAAATAGAATGTCCTAGCACTCTGACCTTGAGCTAGGAGCAGCAAGGGTGGAGGAAATAGGCAAATACTCTTTGGAAACTCTCCAATCCATCTAGAATGAATCTGGGAGGTCTCACTAGCAATGGTGTGACTGCAAGACAGAGAAACCCCATGCCAGCATTCCTTGGTGCTCCAGGCCCGGGTTCCAAGACCACAGTGGGGGACTCAGCACTTCTGACTCTTAATGCACAGACAGAAACCTGGACTTGCATGGCTTTTGCTTAAAACACCACTTGGAATAATGAGACGAGACTGTAGAGGGAGGGAAAGAATAATTAGGACTTTCTATGACCTGTGTATGTCCATGACAAGAACTGTATTTTCTCCTCACCTTCTCACTCTGAAAAACAGATTCAAAGAGAATCTCCCCAACTGTATGGGATGTATTAATTTACCAAAGCCTGGTCAGTCAATAACTATGAGTGACTACTGTACAGAGAAAGTATGTCCATCTTTACAGTGAAGAGGAAGCAGGCCACTGGAGTGGAAACAGCTCTGAATCGAGCACTGGGAATCCTAGGACCTAGTTCCATGTCTTCCACCAAATAGCCATGTGACCTTGGCTTTACCCAGCTTCAGTTTTCTCATCTGTGAATTAAATGTGCATGTGAGCGTTGGGATGGGATGGGGTTGGATGAGATGCTCTCCAAGGCTCCTTGCTTCTGGCTCTCATGTTCTGGAACTCTATGAACCCTTAAAGAGTTCAAATAACACAGTGGCTCCAAGTACAAAGGAATGATCCCTGAGAGAGGGTGGGGCTGTGTACCAGCTCTGTCTCCTTGGAATGTTGTGCTTGCACCTGCCCCATTGCACCTGAGGTCACAGGACCACCTGAAGTCCAGGAGGCATGTGGTAGAAGGATTCGAATTACGATGGTGGTGGTTGAAGGCTGTAGGCTGAGCTGCCTTAAAGCATTAAGTTGCTACAGCCAGTGAAGGGCAAGGAGTGAGAAAGTCAGTGGTCCTGAGCTAGGTACCTTTGGCGCCCCCTACTGGACACCAAGGAGTCTGCTCCACCTTTATGCTTCTACCGCCTCAGCATGGGAAGCAAGGGAGCGCTTGAGCATGGGAGGCTGTCAAAAGCTGTTTAATATGACTGCCTTCCTGGTTGGTGGTATTCTTTCTAAAAGAGTCTATTTCACTCCCTAGAATTACACAGGCCATTGGTCCACACATTCACAGGGGCACCCCTGTGCAGCCATAGGACGTCTTAACCAAACATCGAGGTGCCAAGGAATAAACACCAGGATTCAGAATACCAGGTGCTGCCCAGATGGAGAAGGGAAGAAAGAGCAACAAGCAGGTATTTCGCTGCACAAATCCCCAGTGGAGAGAAGGTCTTGGGAAATGCAGCAGAAAAATGTTGACTGCAGGGAGACAACGATGGAGTTGGGGGTTGGGATATGGATTGATAGCCCCCATAAAATATCTCCAGGCTGAAGCAGGTACCCTAGGAGTTTGAACATCCAGCCACATTCAGAGATGGGATAAGGTGGAGGATTCAGCCCCAAATGAGCAGTCACAGAGCAGGTTTCCCCGACTCCCCACACAGTTTTGACCTTCTCCAGAGTCCATTAGTACCCACCGGAAAGTGGAATGTTCTAATTGTGGTCCTCTGTGTCATCATCAAGACCCTCAACTCTCTTCATCACCTCTTAAATAGACTTTAGGACCTACTGCCAGAAGGATGTTCTTAACCAAGTCAGAGAGAGAGAGAGAGAGAGAGAGAGAGAGAGAGAACATTTTCTCAAGAACCATGCTGGAACAGCCACCATGTTCCCACTTTTCCAGCCTCCACCTCTCCCCCGTGGCTGAGGGTGAGGTACTGTGTGACTCTCTCAATGAGCTCTAATTCAGTCTTGGACATCTCCAGCCCCAAGTCATCTGGGTTCCAAATTCCCGTCAATCGCTTATCTCTTCCCACATGAGTTCTCCCCTGACTCAAGACAACACTATAGAACTGTCCCCTGTCCTGGAACCCTCTTCCCTTCTTTTCCACCTGGCTTCACTTGGAAAGTCCTGCACCCATCCGAGAAGATATCTCAAGTACGACTCAAGAATGTGTCCTGTCAGGAGAACTGAAGCATCTCCTGGGATGTGCAGAAGCCACACTAGGTGCACCCACCACCACCACCAGCAGCAGCGGCAGCAGCAGCAATATTCATTAGTCATTCCCGGAGGAAGCCCCCCCCAGGCTCTCAACCCTAGGAGAATTTCCCCGCCACTCTGGGAGGCTTCCATCCAGGCTGGTATGACTTTGGATTCTTGAGTTGCTTTCTGCAGAAGCGGGACTAACCAGGGCTCCCAATTACTGTACTGCAAAGAAGCGCGCTGCATTGCTGGGCATGCCCCCAAGCCCGGCCTGGCTGCCCCATCAAAGCCTCCAAGTGCGCCCACGGGGTCGAGGAGGACTCACGGTTTCCCTGGAATGCCTGAAGCTGGCTTGCCTGAGGCAGCCTGAAGGGAAGACCACACCTCGTCCAGTATAAGGCGGCTAGCAGCTACGCCGCGCGCGGGGCTGGCTCCCGGAGCTCTCTGCCACCCAGCGCTGTGCCCGGGAACTGGGCTTCCCAGGGGAGGAAGAGCCAGTCCCCGGGGCTCTTCTCCAGCCTGGAAACGTAGGCACTCGGTCGAGGCCAGTGGCTTCCCCGGCCCGGATCTCAGCCTGGCTGACTGGAAGACTCTCCCGATACACTGGCACGTCCCTCCTCACCCGCTCCGTCCGCTCCCGGCCCCGGAGGCCCCCTCCCCTGACAGCTGACCTCCAGCGCGCCCCCAACACCTTCTCTGTCAGCTGCGGGCTCTTGCCCCCACACCTCGGCTCCCACCTCTCCGCCACCTCCAATCCGGCCCCCGCCTCGCTCCCCAGCCCGCAGGGGAGGCTCCGCGCGCCAATCGAGTCCAGCGCCTCCCAGCAAGTTAGGAGCGAAGCCGCCGCCTTCGCGATCCTCGTCTTCCCGGGTTCCCGGGCGGCGTCCCTGCCATCCTCGCGGACGGATCGGGGGGCGCCCAGAGCTGGAGAAACTTTCTCTGCCTGAGGGTGGGGGGCACTGGTGCGGGTACTCACGCCGGGGTCAGCGCTCGGAGCCATCCTCCCGCTCTCGGCCCCGCCGCCTGGGGGCGTGGGAAGCGGGCGCTCGCTGCCGCCTCTGCCGCCGGCGCCGCCGCCTGCTAGCTCCCAGCCCCGGTCCCGGGCTGGCCTCGAGCCTCCCGCCCCGACGCCGCGCGCTCGCTTTATACAACTCCACTCGAGCGCGCCCGGGCTTATGTAAAGGCTGGCGGAGGCCCGCAGCCAATGGCGCGGCAGCTGAAGCCGGGGGCCCGGGTTGGGGGGCGCCCGTGCAGCCAATCGAGGCCCAGGGAGCCCGGGGAGCCAGGCGGGGGGAGGGAGCGCCTCCCCGCGCTGATTTAGGAGCCGGGATTGCGGTGGCAGCAGCCGGCAGCCAGGCTGGGCCGGCGCGGCGCGGCGGGCACTGGGGTGGGCGGCGGCGCAGGCGGTGGCGAGGGCGGACGCTCCCCCGCGCCCCGCCACTGCGTCGCGTAACCTTCAGGAGGCAACGGGGCCTGGCGAGGAGGGGAGAGGGCGCCTGGCTGGGCGCTGGGGGCCCCGGGCGGGAGGGAAGCGGGGGTCCCTGGAGAGGCAGCGCAGGGAAGGAATGCGAAGGGGGAGGGGAGAGCGGCGAGCCCCAGGACCCCGCGGCCACCCTTGCGCTCAGGACCAAGGGTGGCGGCGGGAGCGGCGTCGCTGCCTTCCCGTTTCTCCCCCAGGATAGCGATCTGGCGTCGCCGGGCCGGGCCATAGTGGCCGCGCGAGCCGCGCTGATGGCGAGATTTCGACTGCGGATCTAGCGCCGAGCCGATCTTTATCCAGCCTGGGGACGTGTCCAAGCACCTCCCGGGGACTGCTGAGTATGGAGAGCAGGGCTCCGCGACGACCCCGCAGGCGGGGAGCGGGCGAGCGCAGCTCCGAGATCAGGCGCGCAGAGGCCCAAGCTGCTGCGGGCAGCGCCGCTTCTACCCAACCCCCTGTCCCCATGGGGACATGCCCCCTGCCCCCACCCCGTCCCACCTAGTCCCCACACCAGCAGTGGCCGGGTCGGGCCTGGCCCTCCTGGTCCTGCTGCCCGCGTCCTACTAGCCTCCCTCACCGCTTTGATCACAGGTACTGCTCCCCTCTCTTCGCCCCTAACCCGCTGCCTTGGGAGGGGGGGATGGCTTCTGCCTCTCCATTCCAGGGGAATGGGGGTGCTAAGCGCCAGAAAAACACACTTGATCAGCAATGCTCAAAATACCCCTGTCCAGGCAGGAAACTGGCCTTGGTGGGTCACACTCTGAAGGCAAATCCTTTATTTTATGCCTAGAATAGAGCCTGGCACATAGTAGGCACTCAGTGTTTATTGAATGAATTCTGAGCTTCCATTAGTGAGGTCTTTGGGTTTATGAAAGCTGGGTAAAGGGCTACAGAAGAGAAAGACTTGGGAATCCACCATCGGACAGGGAAGGAGTAGGACTGTTTTCCCATCTGTTGACGCTTTTGTGACCATCACCCACTAGTCTGGCTTCTGGGCCCTTGACTCTTAAAATGATTTAAATGTGTTCTTTTATAGAGGGCCAGTCAGCCAGTCCCTGGCCCCTGTTATCCCTGGATTTTGAGCAGAACTACCAGGACCTACTCTGGGCTCTGTTTTCGGTCTCTGTGATCTTCCTCTGAAAAGAAATAGCTAGGCATAGACAAACTTTCTGGCTTTTTGAGCCCCCATCAAGCCTTTAAGGGTTGTGGGCCCCTTTGAAAATCTGGCAAAATTACTAAATCATTTTGCAGAAAATATACAAACACACACATTTACACACACACACACATTTACACACACACACACACACACACACCCCTTGAGTATACTTTCAGGATCATTAGGAACCCTGAGTCTCTTGGGGCTCTGTCCAATGTCAACCTGTTTCTTCAGGGGTCTAGGACGGTAGTTTATAATCACCCTCCTTTTGGGGATCCCAGACCCTTTAGAACCTTTCAAGAATCTCATAAATGTTATGGATCTGTTTCTTATAAAAATGCTTACTCACATACACACATGTTGACATGCAACTTTAGGAGGGTTCATGGATCATTAAAACTTAATCTAGGGCCCTGATTAAGAACCTTCATCTATTGGCAAATAGACTCTGCTCCAAGGCCATATCTGATTCCCAGCTCTCTGCATAAGGAGTCCAGTTGGTTCTGCACCCTGCTGGAGCATGCCACCACCTTGTTCTGAGGCCATCTGAGTCATCCGGCCAAGGCTCTGGCACCTGAGAGGCTATCTCCACACTTTCTCTGCATCTTGGTCCCTGCCACCCTCTTACTGTGGAAATAAGTTGCAGGTTGTCATATTCTGTCTGATCTATGAGCATTCCTTAGCCAGAAACTCCAACTCAGGGAGACAGCAAGTGACTGATAATTAACCAGTTTCACTCAATCCCAAGCATCTGAGCACACCTTTCTTGGTTTTTGTTCTCACCTCTCTCTCCGCCGGCAAGGCTGTGCACAGCAGCCCCAGCTGTAGCGCCTCACCTCACCCAGACCCGACAGATTTAGTAACCAGCATGGTAATTATCAGCATTAGCCAACCAGATGTGAAGAGGTGCTCTGTGCAAAATAACTCTATAATAATCTCACACTTTCCTGCAGCTAGTCAGGTAAGGTTACAACAGACCAAAGGTGCTAGGGAAGGACAGAAAAATGCAGGAAATGATGGAGATGTTCCAGCCAGGAAGTGCTCCAGGGAATACAATCTGGCTTCAGCACTTGAACTTGTGAGGGTTGAGCCCAGTGGGCCAGGAAGTCCTGGCTGGAAAATTTCTCATTTCTCTGATGTCCTCTATGTCCTTTTGCTCAGTTCATGTCAGTGTCTGTTCAGAGGTCCAGCCCTGCCACCCTCCCTATCCCATGGTAGACCTCTTGTCCTCCCACATTGCCCAGACACACCCAGCTTTCTTGAGGCACATGCACACAGTTATAAGACTGAATTGTGCCTCTCCGGACCAAATTCACATAATGAAGCCCCAACCCCTAATGTGACTGCATTTGGAGATAAGGCCTTTAAAGGGGCAATTAAGGCAAAATGAGGTCATAAGGGTGGACCCTAATTCAATAGGACTAGTGTCCTCATAAGAAGAGAAAGAGACACCAGAGATCTCCTATTTCTCTCTGTATGTCCTCAGGAGAAAGCCTGCGTGAGTAACAGAAGGAGGCCACCTGCAAGCCAGGAGCAGGGCCTCTGAAGAAACCAGACCTGCCAGTACCTTGATCTGGGAATTCCAGGCTCCAGAACTGTGAGAACATTAACTTCTGTGGTTAAGCTCCACATGTGTGGCATTGGCTATGGCAGCCTGAGCTGACTAATAAACACATTTTCAGCACACCCTTACCCCATGCATCTTGTTCAGGCTCCAGTCCTTTGAGCCCAGTGAAGCTGTTTTTCTTCAGAGTGTTCCCCCACAAACTTCTTCAGTCTTACCTAGGAAACATGCTTAAAGTGTTTTCTCGTCTGTTCATACCCAAACCAAGACTTCCCTCCTGCACCACCTTCCAAAACTGCCCTGGCCAGCAGTTTTCAGCTCTCCTGCAGGTCTACACCATCTTAGCACCTGTATGCATATTTGCTTTTTTCTCGGATTGTTTCACTCAGTGATACTTGGCCTCCCTATCAGAATATGAGCCCCTTGAAGTCCAGAGTTTGTACCTTACAGTTGACTACCTCACAGAACCCAGTATGAAACTGGGCACAGAGTGAACACACAGTAGATATTTGCTGAGTTATTCCAATTAAACCTATTTACTTAAAAACACTGTTAAAGCTATACAGTACTTCATTTTCTAAAAACTCAAGACGTATTGTGTGTGTTCGTCATCATCAGCATCACTGGAGCAGGAGTTCTCAGGAGCTAGTTTTCTCCTAAAGTCTAGGCTCAGAGAGGTTGGACTTTACACAGGTTGCTAACAGTCACACAAGTCAAGGACAGGACAAAAACTGTGGGAAACACCGAAGACAACCTCCAGCCCCCACATCCTTTCATTGACAAATGACTTTGTTAATTCTCTCTCTACATTAGAAGATTTGCAATTCTTAGTTTCCTTGTAGCCCTCACTGATCCACTTCACTATCTTCTCACATGAGAAGTCAAGACCCCAGATCTTAGAGATTCTTCTGTCCCAAGAGGTCTGTCATGGGAGAACAGAGAGGCTGGTATAGTTCCTCACAGCTTTATCTGAAGCCCTTGAAGCCAGAGGCATTTTAGAATTCAGAAAGGTACCATACATTTCGAAACATCCTCAGTAAAACCTTGAGCAGCATATTGAAATCAGACACATTAATATTTCTGCAGCAAAATATATGAAGTTTACACTAAGCAGGTGTGAGGATAAAGTAACTTCACATCAGTTTAGGTCAGATTTTGCTACCAGATGAGTTTTGGCATCAAACTTGCAAAACAAAAATCCTTTTGACTTACAGAGATTTGAGGGCTTGGAATTGTAGAAAAGGGATTGTGTATTTTAGCCTTGATTGTCCCAAAAGAAATGAATGTTTTTGTTAGGGGTGGAAAACAGCAATAGTTGAAAATGGGAAACCACAAACTGTGAAAGAAATGAGGAGCTAAAGGGAGTGTGAGGAAATAACCCCTTCTCAGACCAAGTCGTATGGAAGGGTTGTCCCTTTTTTCCAAGGAGTACACATTTATCACATGGCTGATGAGTTTCAGATGCACTTGTGTTAACAGTGCCTTGTAAGTGGCAGATGTACAGGATAGACTTTCAAGGGGAGGTAGGTTAGGGGTAAAGTTGGACGGGAACTCTTTTTTTTTTTTAGAGGGAGTCTTGCTCTGTCGCCCAGGCTGGAGTGCAGTGGCCCCATCTCAGCTCACTGCAAGCTCTGCCTCCCAGGTTTACGCCATTCTTCTGCCTCAGCCTCCCAAGTAGCTGGGACTACAGGTGCCCGCCACCTCGCCAGGCTATTTTTTTTTTTTTTTTTGTATTTTTTAGTAGAGACGGAGTTTCACTGTGTTAGCCAGGATGGTCTCGATCTCCTGACCTCATGATCTGCCCGTCACGGTCTCCCAAAGTCCTGGAATTACAGGCTTGAGCCACGGTGCCCGGCAGGAACTCTTTTAGAGAAGTCACAAACCTTGGGGGATGGCTCAGTCAGGTTCAGAGCCATCACAGATGCAGAACGGAGTCTTCCAGATGGCCAGAGAGTTAGTTCAGAAGACCTTGAGCTGCAAGCACATGCTGCAGGGAAACTCTTCCAGGTAGACAGTGCCCCAGGAAAGGGATGCTGGAGGAAGGAGGACACGATGGAATCCTGGGGAAGTCTGGTTAGAAAGTTTAGAGGCTGTGGGGCAGGGGGAAGCCTGGGGGTAATGATGCAAGCAGGTGTCTGCTCATCATGTTAACCTGTGCCAAAATAGCTTGGGTTCCAGGAACTCACCTGCCTATGTGTCCAGTGAGCTATGGGGTTTTCCCATACTCTCGTGGGAGTGGCTCTGTAATCTGAGGGGCCGGTTAAGAATGTGATATAGGGAGGGAGATGGGAAAAGGGAAGCCATGGTGGGCCCCAGACCACACAGCTCTCTACCCCTGCTTGAGATGCTCAGCCAGCAGTCTTTATGATAAAGGGGCTCCCTGAAGTCCAAGTCAACAGCAAGGAAGCTTCATCTTGGAGCTTCATCATTGTTGCTGACCTTGGTCCTGCTCTGCCTTTCTTCTCAGGTCCTAGTACCACACCGTTACCTTTTTCTTCTGACAGAGCTCCTGCTGGTACCCCCAGCTCCAGTCACTGGGTCTCCATCCCATTCTCACCTCCTGGTGCCCTACTCCATGACACAGGACCTCAGGGCCTAGGATTCTGGGGTCTGGATACTTTTCTTTCTTCCCTGAGGTTGAGTCTTTACCACCTGCTGCTCCACATTCCAGGCATCAACTGTCCTCTTGAATCTCTGCCAACTGTCTCATGCCAGCTTCCTTTAACATGCCCCCAACCTGGCCTCACTTTTGTCTCCAGCTGCCAGGACCTCCCCAGACCCTGGCCCTGCCTTGGTGGACAGGTCCTGTTTCAGGTTCCAGCCCTTCCAGGTCTGGCATATCCAGCTGCCAACCCACCCAGGTTTCTGACAGACATGAGCTCATGGTCATGGTTTAAAAAAGAAAAGAAAAGAAAAGAAAAAAAAAAAAAACCCTGTCAGCAGTTGGGTGGTGGTAGCACACACTTACTAGCAGCAAATGCCAGCGAGCTCCTGAGCTAGGAGTGCCCTTGTCAGTTTCCATCCTAAGGGAAGAGAGAGAAATGGGTGCAAAGTGAAGAGAAGAGGAAGGGGAACAGGAAGGAGTAAATAAAAGGAGGGGAAGAATCAGGAGAAGATAGA
Source organism: Rhinopithecus bieti (assembly GCF_001698545.2). Classification (NCBI taxonomy): domain Eukaryota; kingdom Metazoa; phylum Chordata; class Mammalia; order Primates; family Cercopithecidae; genus Rhinopithecus; species Rhinopithecus bieti. Next base: position 2,060,254 of record NW_016803361.1, read on the forward strand.
AAGGGAAGGGAGGATGTTGGGAGAGGACGCAAAGTGGGGCAGGAAGAGTGTCTGTAGCTGTACCCTGTTTTCAATGTGTAAGCTGAGCATGGAGAGCTTCGCAGAGTCAGACGTTGACACCAAAGAAGATGGAAAAGGTAATTGAGCCTGTGTGTGTGTGCATGTGTGAGGAGGGGGAGAGAGAAAGAGAGACATAAGAAAAAGAGAAAGAGAAGAGTAAGGAAATGGGCCATCCAGGAAGTAGAAGATAGAAGTGGAGGGCTAACAAGGTGGACAAAAATCGATGGCATCTGGAGAAAGGAATCCATGCTTGAAATTTGTAAGGGCCATCATTTCTGATTACTCTTCTGATGTCATTAACCAGGGTTTGTGGAAGACCCTCTGCCCCGACAACCTATCTCTGCACCTCTTGCTTGGTTCTCTGATTTGTTACAAAGCCCTATCCTCATCCTGACCCAAATTCCATTAGAGATAGGATGGATCTCTCATGGGTTCAGCTTGAGGGTATGGAGGTATGTTATGACCGGCCATATGCAAGGGTAAAATGAGGATAATAAAACCTCTTGATGGGGATTTCATAAGAAATACGTGAGATAATGTACGCAAAGCCCTTAGTAGAACACCTGGCACATAGTGAGCATTCCATAAATGACAGCTATCATCCTTCTTCCTTTCTTTTTCCTCAGTCTCTGTACCCAACTGTCACCTCCTTCTGCCTGTCATTCCTGTGAAATGCCACTCACTTTCATCACTTTCTCTTCCTCCAAGCCCTTTAGCACATCACATGTGCATTTCTCCTATTGCAGACATGTAGAGCCCCTGCTTTCATATTCGCCCCACCCCAATCTATGATAATCCTTTAATTGTGTAGCACTTTATAGAATAAAAAAAAAAATCCTCATTAACATCTATGAGATAGACACATAAATGAAGGCTCAGAGGTGTAGTGGCTTGCCCAGTGCAGCACAGCGAATAAAAGGCAGAGCTGGGGCCAGGCGCGGTGGCTCACGCCTGTAATTCCAGCACTTTTGGAGGCCAAGGCCGGTGGATTACCTGAGGTCAGGAGTTTGAGACCAGCCTGGCCAACATGGCAAAACCCCATCTCTACTAAAAATACAAAAATTAGTTGAGCATGGTGGCAGGCGCCTGTAATCCCAGCTATTTGGGAGGCTGAGGCAGGAGAATCGCTTGAACCCAGGAGGTGGAGGTTGCGGTGAGCTGAGATCGCACCATTGTACTCCAGCTGGGGCGACAGAGAGAGACTCCATCTAAACAAACAAACAAACAAACAAACAAAAGAGCTGTGATGCAAATGCAAGTCTCTTGGGCCAAAATCAGTGCATTCTCCACTATCCACAGAGTTGAGTCAGTAAGTGATTCTTTTATGGCGCTATTATTGAGGGTAGAGACCTGGTTTTACATTTCCCATAAACCTCTTCAAGGTCTGACCCACAAGAGGCCCTTAATCAGTGTCAGTTATTTACTTCCAGGCACCCAAAAGAGCTCAGGACTACCCTTGGCTTAGCCCTGCCTCCATGGTAAAGGGTCCTCTCTGCTTCAGTGTTGCTCCCTTCACACCCCAGAGGCAGGATCTCAGCCTGGACCAAGGCTCGCACACACCGTAGATAAGGGCTGAGCAGACCCGAAGCCAATATTCCATCCTTTGGTGAGGCAGGGAGAATATTGTGAGGAATTAGGCTTGTTTAAGTATAGCTCAAACCAGCAGAGAATAAAAGCAACTCCATGCTCATTGCAACAGAAAGGAATTGAGATTTCATGAAAAGAAGGCCTTTTTCTGCGTGAGAGTTGTGAGATGTTAGAACGAGATTCCTGCAGAGGTTGTAGAAACTGCTCCCCTGGAGGTCTTTAAGAGCTGGAGCGCTATTCGCTTTCCAGCGGGATGCGGGGCTGAAGGCTGTGTGTGCAGGCGAGGGCACAGGCAGCTGGAGGAGGGCTCAGGATGCAGCAGGCCTGACCTGACACCTCCGCCGCGGGAGGCAGGTGGGAACTCAAAGGCAAGGCGGGGCGGGGCTGGGAGGAGAGAGCAGGCCCCGGGGAGGCAGGAGGTCAGAGGGGCAGACAGCACGAAGAGTCAAGAGTCGCAACAGGCTGTCGAGTTCCCGGTTCCTGGTGGAGAGCCCCGCAGGCTGTTTGTTCTCCGACATGTGCAACTGCTGCCTGCTGGCGGGACTGTGGGTGAGGCAGCGTGGAAGTAAGGGGTGGGAAAAGGTGCATTTTGGACCCTCGCATTGATTGGACCCAAATGGACAAAAGCCAATTATTTTTCTCTCAGTAAAGCAAGGTACGGAGGCTGGCCATCAAAATATTAAACACACTTCGCTTCTTGGTCTTTTGGCTAAGATCAAGTGTAAAATATTAAACACAAATAACTAAATCTGAAGGGAAGTCTTACACAATGCTTGTTAAACAAGTATGCTGGAAGTATTCTGGGAACACAAAATACCCCAGATAAAAGTGCCACATCTTCCTCCTTCCTAGAAGATCCACTTTCACTAGAAGACCCACTCTGGAAGATCCACTTTTACTAGAAGACCCACTTTGCCAGGGGTGGGGAGAGAGGAGGAGTGGTAGGTAATTTAACTGGTAAGAAATAAAAATATCTGGCCAGGCGTGGTGGATCGCACCTGTAATCTCAGCACTTTTGGAGATCAAGGTGGGCGGATCACCTGAGGTCAGGAGTTCGAGACCAGCCTGGCCAACATGGTGAAACCCCGTCTCTACTGAAAATACAAAAAAGTAGCCAGGCATGGTGGCGCATGCCTGTAGTCCTAGCTATTTGGGAGGCTGAGGCAGGAGAATTGCTTGAACCCAGGAAGTGGAGGTTACAGTGAGCCGAGATCCTACCACCGCACTCCAGCCTGGGTGACAGAGTGGGATTCCGACTCAAAAAAAAAAAAAAAAAAAAAAAAAAGGAAAAGACATAAAAATACCTAATTATGATTTGAATAAATCTGCATATATCATGGAGCTGAATGCAAAACTGTGTGAGCATATTTTAAACAAAGCATGAGCCTTGAAAAGACCTTCCAGGCTTCCTGTTGGGTAAGATTCTCAGATTCCCCCAAACTTGTGGGGATACGTGTAACCTTTTCTTTTGCGTTTAGAGTAGTAAAAAGTTTGAACAGTGCTGCTTTAGTGTTTACAAAGCGTTGTTTCACACCACATCTTATTGGGATATTCAACAAGCATTTAAGCACTTTCTGTGTGCCAGGCGCTGTGCCCTTAATGACAAAGAAGTGGGTATTTGTATTTCCCCTATTGTGGAGAAGAGGAACTAGAAAGACGGGGTGACTCCCATCACCTCCCGAAGTTCTCATGGGGTAAAGCAGAGCTAGGAATGTGGGTGTCTTTCTTGGCATGCTGTGCCTTTCTGTCATGCCTGCTGCCCTTTCCATATCTCTGCAATTCCTCCTACACCCATTCCTGCCATTAAGCAATTACACAGCACTCACCACCACGTGCCATCCTCCTGAGAGATTTCCAGGCAGGAGGGGCAGGTCACAGGCAAATGGGAAGCCCAGGAAAGCCAGGTGGTGCCTGTGCCTTTTCTCCTGCCTGTGATTATGACATGGTCTGTACACATTTACAGGTAAGGGCATTAGCACAGAGTAACTAACATCCTCAGGTCACAGGCAGAGCATCCAATTCTGTGGCTGGGCTGGTGGAAGTCACAGCTCAGCGCAGAGCCCTAGGTTATCTGGAATGTGATCAGTGCACTGGATAGCCCAGGATGGATTGCTCAACAACAGGCATTTGTCCTGGGCTTGTTAGGTGTGGGCTCTGTGTTAGGCTGGTGGGAGAACAGAGATAAACACAACCTCTGCCTTCAAGGAGCTTACCATACAGCAGGAAATTGGTGCCCAAGTTGTGCTGAAAGAGATAAGGAATAGGGCCAGGCACAGTGGCTCATGACTGCAATCCCAGCATGGTATTTCTGTGAGGCCCAGATGAGGTACTGCATGTGGAGTGGCTGGAGAATACCTGTCTAGAGTATGCTTGAGTGACAGTCCCAGCTTTGCCACTTACTTATTTTGAGAGGAAGAGGTGGGAGGATTGCTTGAGCCCAGGAGTTTGAGACTAGCCTGGGCAACATAGGAAGACCCCCATCTCTAAACACACACACACACAAAATTATCCAGGGTTAGTGGTGCATGCCTGTGGTCCCAGCTACTTGGGAGATTGAGGTGGGAGGATTGCTTGAGCCCAGGAGGTCCAGGCTGTAGTGAGCCATGATCATGCCACTGCACTCTAGCCTGGGCAACAGAGTGAGATCCTGTTTCAAAAAGAGAGGGAGTGGGAAGGGAGGGAGGGGGAGAGAGAGAGAGAGACAGAGAGAGACACACAGAGAGAGAAGGAATAGAAATGGGCTGGAGAGATGTGGCTACCAGGTGATGTCCCTTCTTCCCACATCCTGTGAGCTTCCTTTCCAAGGCACTGTGGGGGCAGGAGACATTTCCTTGGTTAGTGTGCATCTTCACTCCCCATCTGCAAGTGGAACTCCTCCTTCTCTGCTTATTCATAGGTGTCTCATCTTCATCCTTAAGGTGAAACATTCACCTTCTTTCTCTGCAGCTTCCCAGCAGCCACCTCAACCAAAGCCAGGGCAGCCTGTGGTCATAGCCGATCCACCTAATGGCACTTTACAGATGATGGCAGCACACACTGAAACTGTATGTTCAGGTGCTCAGAACTGTTCAAGTGCTTAACTGTTTTCATCGTCCTAACAAGCCTGTGATTCTGTTCTTATGCCCATTTTACAGGTGAAAAAGCTGGGGGTAAGTAAACAGCAAGTAAGTGGTAAAGCTGAGACTGTCACTCAAGCACACTCTAGACAGGTATTCTCCAGCCATTCTGCATGCAGTGGCTCCTCTGGGCCTCACAGCAATACTGTGTGTAAGTGGATGGGGAAATCTTCTGTTCAAATACATTGAACCAGAAGGCTCAAATGTATTATTACCAAGCTCAATTGATCTACAGGCAAAGTGGACACAGGAACCTAGGTCTGCCTCTTAGCTAGTGTTCTTTCCATTACATTTTGTTGCTGAAACCAGAAAATATTCCCTGTATGTTTCCAGTGGCCCTAAACCCACCTAGTCTTTGGAGGATTTGTTTTCCTATTGGGTGAAAACAAGCTCAAAACAGTCTTGACCACACTTAAGCCAGAAAAGCTTGAAAGACCGCCACAGACCGCCACCTGGTGGCTTTCTCGGTGGTGGCGACTGAAATTGACCCCGACCTGCGATCATTGGTCTGGGGGGTCAGTGGTGAGTCTGGAAGAGTAGACGTTGGAGCTTATGGCCACTGACTATGTGCCAGGTGCTCTGTTAAGTACTTTAAAGGGCTCCCTCTCATTTATTCTTTGCATTAACCAAGGGAGGTTGGTCCTATTCTGATTGGCCCCATTTCATAGATGAGGAAACTGAGGCTCAGAAGTGAAGTAACCAGTTCAAGGTCACACTGTTAATAAATCTTTATTTTTAATTTTTTATTTCTATTTTTTTGAGATGGAATCTCTCTCTGTCGCCCAGGCTGGAATGCAGTGGCAAGATCTTGGCTCACTACTACCTTTGCCTCCCAGGTTCAAGTGATTTTTGTTCCTCAGCTTCCTGAGTAGCTGGGATTACACGCATGTGCCACCACACCTGGCTAATTTTTGTGTTTTTAGTAGAGAGAGAGTTTCACCATGTTGGCCAGGCTGGTCTCGAACTCTTGACCTCAAGTGATCTGCCTGTCTTGGCCTCCCAAAGTGCTGGGATTGCAGGTGTGAGCCACTGCACCCGGCCTATAACTCTTGAAACTGGGCTTCAAATCCAGATTTTTCTGACTCTGGGTCTTGCTTCTACTTAACTA
>NW_016803361.1:2067372-2069599 GCF_001698545.2 Rhinopithecus bieti
CCCCCCCAAGCCTTACTCCATTAGGCCATGGCCCATCCCCCAGCCCTGCTCACTGAGCCACAGCCACTCCGACCATCCCTCTCTTCTTTAGGCTCTGTCTCACACAAGGAGAATGTTCCAGGTGGAGGGCACAACAAGTGCTCTTCTTTGCACTTCTTTGCACGTCTGGAACATTCTCCCGGGTTTGCCTGTGCCTGGTTACTCGTCCTACAGATCTCAGCTCATATGGGTCACTTCCTCAAAGATGCCATTCCACCGATCCATCCAAGTTGTCCCTGCCCAAGCCCAGTTCCTCACTATCCTATTACCTAACTGCATGTCCTTCTGAGGGCTTAGCATTCTCTGACGGTATCTTATTTATTTGCTTGTCTGCATTCCCCACTGGGAATGTCAGCTCCATGCTGCGTCTCAGTGCCTATCCTAGTGCTTGCCGTAAATGTGTACTGGATGAATGATCAGAAGGAAGGTGACAGGAGAGAAAAGGTCCTAAGACTGGTATTTTATCCATCTACTAACAACTCAGGGGCCTTCTTGTTCCTCCCATGGTTGGTATCATCCTAGCCTCCTTCTTTTTTGGACCCCACCTCTTTGTATCCAGGACCAGAGGTGAACTGAGGCCGGAGCTAGGAATATAGATGTTACAAATATAAGACGGCTTGCATTTCTGGTCCTTGGTATTTGATATAGTTGAAGAGTCTGGGTTTTTTTGGTAGTGGTTGTTGTTAATTCTTGTAATTAGCTTGTATCTTATAGATATTGCTCTTGGCCATTTAAAAAGAGGTTTAATTGGTCATTCAGGCCTGGAACCTATTCTGTTTTCCAACTTTATTACTTCCTCCACCACATTCAGAACCTGGCAAGGTAGATTAGCATCTCAGGATTATAAACGGCCTGTTCTCACTCACCCACACTTGGATGTGCTCCAGAAAACAGACACTGGCTTGTGAATTTGAATTTAGAATCCTGCACTTGTAAGGAGAAGCTCAGACCCAGGCACAATATTTAAGATCTGCTGAAAACAAGAGCAGAGTACAAATGCTTACAGAGATGAGTTCCTAGCCAAAGATATGAGGGGCCTCAGAAAGGAAAAACCACAGTAGCTAATGGTCATTAAAGCTTAGTTGATGTAATTTCAGAGAATGAGGACAGCCACAATCCCAGTTAAATAACACCAGGAGATTTTAGCTCTGAGCTGACAGTGCCACGACTGTGATGTGGTGGCAGAGTGGTACCAGGGTGACTACCACGTGAGGAACTGGAAAACCTGGCCTCTCATCTGGACTGCCACTGTCCCACTGTATGTCCCTACTTAATCTGGAAAGATAAAACTGAGCTGGATGATCTTTCATATTCCCTGCAGTTTTTGATGGTCTAGCCCTTTATTTGGGGGTAGAAGCAGGAAGAAGTTCTGGGGAAAAGGAGGTTAATATTTATCGAGTTCCTTCTCTCAGTCAGGCACTGAACTGAGCACAGTGGCATCACATCTTCATAGCAGCCCTGCTAGCATAGTCTCTATTTTGCCTATGAAGAAAAAAAAAAGGGAGGTTAAGTGACATGTCTAAAGTCACATAGCTGGACCATGACACTCAAGCCAGCATACTTTCTACTTTGCCACAAGACATCTGGCCACTTAAAAACCATCTCTACCTGCTGCTCCGGAATATCTGATTCCTAGAAGTGGCACTCACCTTCTGTGGAGCATGACTCTGATCCACACAGTGACTGGGAAAGAGAGATGTCAGCTGGGTTGTCAGATTTCCTGGTTTATTTCAACATCATCTTCTGGCTCCCAATTAGGCAACTCAGGGGTGAAAGCTGCCCTTGATGTAAGTAATGAGCAGTAGAACTCGCGTTATAGGCTGACCCCACAGGACACTGAATGATTCTGTAATTACACCATCCAGTATTCACTGAGGGTCATGCATGTGCTGTACACTAACAACAGCAATAGCAACAGCAGCAGCAGCAAAAACAGTGGCAACAACAGTAGTGACAACAGCAACAGTAGCGGCAACAGCAGCAGCAAAACAGCAGCAACAGCAACAACAGTAGCGACAACAGCAACAACAGTAGTGGCAACAACAGCAGCAAAACAGCAACAGCAGCAGCAGCAGCAACAACAACAGCAACAGCAACAACACCACCAGCAACAGCAGCAGCAATAGCAGCAACAACAGCAACAGCAGCAACAGCAGCAGCAGCAGCAGCAGCAGCAGCAGCAGCAACA
>NW_016803361.1:2069960-2087460 GCF_001698545.2 Rhinopithecus bieti
CAGTAGCGGCAACAACAGCAGCAAAACAGCAGAAACAGCAACAACAATAGAGACAACCGCAACAACAGTAGTAACAACAAAAGCAGCAAAACAGCAGCAACAGCAACAACAGTAGCGACAACAGCAACAACAGTAGTGGCAACAACAGCAGCAAAACAGCAACAGCAGCAGCAGCAGCAACAACAACAGCAACAGCAACAACACCACCAGCAACAGCAGCAGCAATAGCAGCAACAACAGCAACAGCAGCAACAGCAGCAGCAGCAGCAGCAGCAGCAGCAGCAGCAACAACAGCAGTGATAGCAGCAACAGCAACAGCAACAATAATAGCAACAACAGTAGTGGCAATAACAGCAGCAAAACAGCAACAGCAGCAGCAGCAACAACAGCAGCAACAGCAGCAACAGCAACAATCAATGACCTTTCTGAGGGCTCATTCTGCACTGGGCACAGTAAAATACTTACACGCATATCACCTATGACGGGTGTAAGATGACTCTCCCTATTTTCTGCTTGAGGATATTGGGTCTCAATCTCGGACAGATGAAACAAGTACCCCAATGGCTGAACTGCCAGGATCAACATGCTTCTGCTTCTGTATGGCAGAGAAGGTGTTAACTCGCTAGGTAAATCGAGGGGCTATATTTTCTGAATTAGAAATTGGGGCACATGGTCTGATACACTGGCTGGTGATCAGCAGGATCTCTAAAAACCCCAGGGGCAGTTGCAATCAGTATGGGTCTCAGCATAGCTATCTGCCTCTTTGTGCCTCCTCTTCTGCTCCACATTCACCACATCACTTTCTGGCCGCCCAAAGCCCTCCCACAAAGGCTCATCACTCTGGCCTCCCTCCCAGAGTATCTCATGCTCAAAAACTGTGACCTCTAATCTACAATCAAATTTGCCATTCTCAGATTAAACAATTCCCAACCTATTCTGGTGGAGGAAACCCTAACAGCTGATTGGTATAATTCATACTAAGGTGTGAGTGACTGACAAGCTGTCTATCATGAGCAAGTGTCTGTCGTTTTAAAGAGAAGCTAGTTTCTCCACCAGACAGCTCTCTCTAATAGGATCCTAGTTGCTTGGCAGTCCAGGCTTCATGGGGGCAGTCTCATGGGGAAAGGTGGAGAGAGAGAGAGAGAGACCAACCTCTCCAACGGGGTGATTTTCAAAGGGAAGTGCCTTATCCCCTCTTTCTAGTCTCTGATCAGAATGCAGGGGCACAGGGAGAGTGCTTGTAAACCCTACAACCCCTCTCCTATTGGCATTGTCTCACCTTTCGAGACCCTCTCTTCAGTGAGAAACCATTTTAATAAGGCTGTAATTTCGTTACAGAATTTTGTAATTAAATATCTTTAAAAGAAACGAGGCTGCAGGTCCCTATCTCCCAATTTATCATAGACTTAATTCCCCAAGTTACAGGGTTTAATCAAGAATGTATCCCTATTACAACTTCATGCAGTTTCCTGGCCTTAGAGATAGGAAGTGCTCTGAATTTATCATGAGGGTACTCTCTGTTCCTGGGATGTTATTGTTTACCAAATAAGTGGTGGCTTCTTAGTCAGAAATAGCAGATCCGTCCTCACCCCTGCCCTCACCCTAGTCCTCTGGGCCTGTCTCACCCTCCGAGGTAAATCCATCCATCAGCTCTTCAGAGGGTGTCACGGTTCAGAGCTGGCGGCTTCATTTAAGGAGCAAACGTGCTCCCCCTGCTGGCTGAGGGCAGCCAATACATGGGTGTGCTGCAAAATCACAAACCTGGTTTTTGGGCTCCCTCCAAACCACAGGTGTGAGCTCCTACAACGTGCTGGGTGCAGTACTAACGGATATCAAGATGAGAAGGGCCAGGCAGCTGTCCTCAAAGAGCATAGAGTCTGCTAGGAGAGACAAAACCGGGCATATATATTATACATAATCCACAAAATCATGTGTTAACTTCTATTTACTTAATTGTGGGATTGCAGAGAGAAGAGAAATTACTTCGGTCCACAGAGATAGTGAATGTAGCACTTTACCTGCATCCTGAAAAAGCAGTCAGATTTCAGAAAGTGATGATGGTGGGATCAGACAACTTAGAGTGTTAGGGGTAAAGAGAACTGAAGAATCACTTACTTTAAATGACTCCTTTTACGAGTGAGGAAAGGGAGCTTAGAGAGGCCAAACATCCTATGTGCAAGTGATGGAATAGAGAGTGGAATGTATCTCTTCTCATTCCAACTCTGGGCTCACCAAGAATTCCAGGCTGAGGGCAGATGAAAGGCAGTGGGTGGGAAAGTGCCGGATCTGTCGGGGAAATGGTGAAAGGGGTCAGAGTCGCCACAAGAAATTCAATCGCTTTTACTGAGGAAGTGAAATGGTCTGGTTAATTTAATTTCCTAATTAGATGGAAGTTCTGCAGAAAGGCTGCTTTGTTAGAAATGTTTTTAAATTTTAAAAAACTTCCTAAAATGTTTTATTCTGCTTTCCTGCCTTAGCAAGCAAAATGAAGGCCACAGTTAGGCCATTGATAAGTCTGGATCTTGCAGTATCTTGCAATTATTTTAGCTGCAGAGAACATGCAAATTTACAGATAGAAACCCTTGAAGGGGTTTTAAAAATCTTTAATGGCAACATATTTGCCTGCTATTTGTCTGTCATCAACCGCAGTATACAGATTTATTTATCAGTGTGGGATAGTTAAATCAAGAAATCTGATTAAATGAGGGCCCTGGCTCACGTTGCTCTGGGTAATTGAGGTATTGCCGGGTTATTAGAGTGGTCCCTGCTGAGCGCCCCCCATATCTTTGCCCTCGCTCTTTGCAGGACTGCGCAGGCATTGGGGCTTCAGCAAGGAGCCTTGTTGAATTCCTGGGCTTGCTTTGAAAAGGAGCAGGCAGAACATTTCACTGATGATACTGGCTGGCTCATGGACAAGTTCTTCCCACTGGGACCCCTGCCCACAGAAAAGTATGAATAGTGGCCTTATCTAAATGAGAGCAAGAGATTTGACTTCAGCCTAGATGTGGTAGCCAGCTGCCCCAGATTACCACTTTCTGATATTCACACCCTGTACAGGCCCCTCCTACATGACACCAGGGTCGGTTTGTATAGCGAATAAAATAGGTGATAGCATGTCACTTCCTGGGTCAAGTTATAAAAAGTCGTTGCAGCTTTCATCCTGGCAGTTTTCTCTCTCAGATCACTTGCTCTCGGGGGAGGTAGCTGCCATGTCATGAGCATCACTATGGAGAGGCCCAAATGGCAAGGAGCTGAGGTGAACAGCCTACAGTCATGTGAGTGAGCCTGGAGGCCTGGGCTCCAGCCCCAGTTTAGCCTTTAGATGACTGCAGTCCTGGCTGACATCTTGACTGCAACTTCATGAGAGAGACTGAGCCAGAACTACCCAGCTAAGCCACTCTCAGATTCACAACCCTCAGAAATTGTATGAGATGATAAATATGTGTTGTTTTAAGCAGCCGAATTTAGGCTAATTTGTTATGCAACAATAGGAAACTAACGCACTAGCTAGAGACCTCCCTGGCATGGGGAGCCTTGGGCACTGCTCTTTCTCATCACTCTATCTAAGTGGGCAGAGATCGTCTTGACATCCCAGAATCTTAAATCTAGAAGAGGCCCTGGAGTTTAGCTAGTCCAGTTCCCTCAGTTTATGGTGGAAAAAGAGGCCAGAGGAGAAGAGGCTTTGTGTGTAGCCAAGATGAAAATAAAAGTCAGATCTCCTGATTTGGGGTTCTGCCGTTCCTCCTCTATTTCCATTCCCCACACTTAGTTGGCTTCCCAATTCATCATTTTTATTATCTGAGACAAGATCTTGCTCTGTCACCCAGGCTGGAGTGCAGTGGCATGATCACAGCTCACTGCAGCCTTGGCCTCCCTGGGCTCAGGTGATCTTCCCATTTCAGCCTCCTGAGTAGCTGGGACTACAGGCATGCACCACGATGCCCAGTTATTTATTTATTTTTTTGTACTTTTTGTAGAGAGGAAGCTTCACCATGTTGCCCAGTCCGGTCTCAAACTCCCAGACTCAAGTGATCTGCCCACCTTAGCCTCCCAAAATGGTAGGATTACAGGCATGAGGCCCCTGCCCTAATTATTATTTTATTCATCCAATATTTATAGAGTTCCTACTATGCGCTATGTCCTGTGTTAGGCCCTGGGTCATTGCAGAGGCTCTTGGCACATGTGGGACTATGGTCAAAAGTTATCATTAGAATGAAATATATTTATTATAATGTATATATGCTGAACAAATGAATGAGTCAGGAGACACCACGTGCTAGCTCTGACTCTAACACTGGTGCCTTGGGTCTCCTTTGCCATTTTCTGTAAATGAAGCTTCCAGGCTGATATGTAATGCGAAGACTTAGATTAAGACATAGAATCTTCAAATTTTAGAACTAGAAAAGACTTTGGCAGGCAAGTGATGTGAAATTTTAGAAGGAAAGTGATCCCTTTGAAAATCAAATGAGATATGGACTCCTTTATCTAAATACACAAAACACTGTGCATACAAATGCTGGGGATTCCTAGAACATTTGAAGCCTATTTGTGGACTTCCTAGCAATCCATATGCCAAGAACCTCACATCTGGGCTAACCTCCCATTATTTGGGTGAGAAATCTGAGACTCAGAGGAGGGAAGAGAAGTCTTACATCTCACAGCAAATCAGTAGCAAAGTCCATGCCTGAGATCTGGTCCCGTGCTCTCCCGCCACAGACCCCTGACTTGAAGCACATGGAATATGAGGAAACCAGTGCTGGCTCCCAGGAACACAGAACTTCAGGATGTCACATGCTGATATTTATTTTGTGTGAATATCTCTCAGGGACAGACAGAGTGATTCAGACAGCCAACTCTGTCTCCAGTGCGAGGCTATATAGCACCTCTGGATGCTTCCTAAAATTGGGCAGTTGGAACTCTCCGGAGATGGACTGGCAGAGCTGGTGAGTCAAGGGTAGAGGGAAGTGGGAAGCAGAGGAGAGTCTGGTGGTCTGGGTACTCAACAGCGAGGCCTCAAGGACAGTCGGCTTCCCTCTGTCCACTGGCTGGTCCCCGGAGTTCAGGGGGCTTTTCTGCCACGGGGTAGTGGTGCACAGTAAGGCAGAGCCTGGTCTCTGGCTATCATGGAAAGAACTAACTTAGCATAGTGCCTGAGAGCAGGGGCACTGGTGCCTCACTGCCAGGGTTTAGAGTCATGTTGTTCTACTTCCTTGCTGTGCCACCTTGGGCCTCTAGCTAACCTCTCTTCCTGATCTGTAAAGTGGGGTCTGTGATGCCATTACACTATAAGCTTGTGAGAATTACATGAGTTCGTTTTTGCAAAATGCATAGAACAGAGCCTGACATATAATACATGCCATACAAATGTATGATAATTCAGGGAATAAAATCCATACTTCTTCAGGCATTAGTTTTCCTCTGCTGGATTCTTCACAACAGGCCACTACACTTGAAAACAATGTTACATTTAAAAAAATCAACTTTATCAAATTATAAAGTATATGCAATCATATGTAATAATATGTACCTGTTGTAATTGTACATTCAGACAAATTAGTTTTGGTAAATGTATGTATTTATGTAACCACCACCGCAATCAGGATACAGAATGTTTTCATCACCCCCAAAGCTTATTTCCTGTCCCTTATCTCAGTCAATCCACCCTTATCCGTAGCTCCAGGTGATCATGACATTTGCCACCAAAGGTTACGGTGGCATATCTCTATCGATGTGCATTTGCTGGGCTGCCAAAATATATGGATGTCTCCCAATATATGTATTCAGTTGTTATATAATATATATTATATATGCCCTGCTATCAGTCTGTATCATACTCACTAGGAAAGCTTACTTCATGGCTTTTTTTTCAGATAAAAATAAATACGAGAAAATTATTAAGCAAATGGTTAAGATGAGAACCGTTGGGGGACTGGTGTAAAGGGAACACGAGAGTTCTTTGTACGGTTCTTGAAAGTTTTCTGTAAGATTAACATTGTACCAAAATGAAAACTTACAGCAAATTGACCTAAGCGGCAGCCAGTAGAGCTATTGTTGGGCACTTTGCACACTGTCCTTTCTCAGAACCCCCTGGAAAGTTTCTGAACCCTGCCGAAGCCCAGGCCTCGCCCCAGCTCACAAGAATCAGAAGCTCCAGTGGTGGAGCTTTGGGCATCCACTTGGCTCACAGTGATGAAGTCAGGGTTCCTCAGGGCCATGGGCCTTGGCGGGAGAGGACTCCCTTCATCTGGCTGAGTCCACACTGGCCTTCAGAGGAAAATCGGCCAGGCTTGAGTTTGGCTAGAGAAGAACTGGCTCAAGTCGTGGGGCAGATGTGTTTGTGAACATGCTTTGTATCTGTAAAGCACTGTATATGTCTAAGGGCAAAAGCATCCCACTCTGGAAATGAGGTAGCTTAAAAGTGAATAAACGCATACACAGAATAGATGTAGAATATAAAGCGTCGGCTAATTATTAGATCAACTCCACTGCTGCAATTACTACTACTACTAACTGGCCATCCTGGTTTTCCTGGAACTGTCCTGATTTTAACACTGAAAGCCTTGCATTCCAGGAAAACCCTCCATTCCAGATAAACTGGGATGGCTGGTCACCCCAGAGCCTGTTAATACCCTTTCAATTACCATGATAACTTTGACTACCACTGTATTAGTCAGCTCAGGCTGCCATTAAAAATACCATCGACTGGAGGGCCTAAACATCAGAAATTCATTTTCCCACAGTTCTGGAGACCGGGAAACTCAAGATCAAGGTTCTGGCTGATTCAGTTCCTGGTGGGGGCTCTCTTCCTGCTGTGCCCTCACATGGCCTTTCCTCTTGCTCACAAAGGATAAAAGGACCCCTGGTATCCCCTCCTCTAATAAGGCAGATCAGGGCCTCAGCCTTATGACCTCATTTAACTACAGCTCCTTTTGTAAAGGGCTTCTCTCCAGTCACATTGGGGGTTAGGGCTTCAACATGTGAATTTTGGGGGAGACACATTCAGTCCACAACAACCACCACCCACTCTGCCCACCACCATTACAACCATAACTGTGTAGCCAGTCTCTGGGGCTCTCTGCTTGGCTGCACCTGCCCCTCTTAGGATAGCTCCCACCTTCATGAGCATTCCCTGCCTTTGCTCTCTTACCCTCTTCCTTGAGCTCTTAGCATGTTGCTGCTCCCTGGGAATGTTGTATGTCTTTGAACATGCCTTCCCCAGGCTGCTTGCCTAGCCAAAGGAAAGCCAGGTACCTGGCATGACCAAGGAAAAGCCAGGCTTTCAAAGGAGCTGGATCTGCCTGTCCAGAAAAGGAATCCCCTAGAACCCTCTCTTACAGCTTCTCCCCCTGAAATTACTCCCCCACCTACCTGTTCTCCTGGATTTGCCACAACAATGTCCATCTCAGCAGTGGGCAGCCCACTGGCTGCATGGGTGTGGGGGGCTCCTGAAAGTTAATGAGGTTCAGGCTGCTGGTCCTCATGGAGGTCACTGTCACCCCCAGTTATGTCCCGGAGCCCTGTGCTGGCCTCTTCCTGTCGCCACGACATCATTAGAAATGTTAATTATTAATTATCACTAAAAGCCCTTTTTGCTGCATTGCTGTTCTCAATTGCTCTCACTATCTCTCTTTCTCCCTTTTTCTTTCTGTAACTGGATCCTGGTTCCTGGGTCTTCTGTTTTTCTTTGGGTCCTTTTCTCTGCTTGCCTCTCACCTGCAGGCTGGGGAGCTGGGGTGTCCTGGGGCAAGGAGTAGCCAGGGATACACACCTGGACACATCCTTTTGCAGAGTCATTCTGACCAGAGTACCCATTTCCTTCTTTCAAAGCACTGGGGACTCAAGGGCATAGAAACTGTGCAGAATCTGGGTGAGAAGTGGGTTCTAACGTTCTGAAGTATTTTTGGTGAAATCCAAATAACCCCCATTCTTTCCACTCTCTCTCTATTTTCAGCTCAGGTGCTAAGACCCATTTTTATTGGCAGACAAGGAGAGCCACCCAAAGAGATGTCATTTGAAGGCATCCTGGAAGGGTCTGCCTACCAAAAATGTTCTCTTCGTCCTGTTATGGTGTCATACTTCCACCTTAGGGAGGAGGCTTGCAGAGGGGAAGAGCGCTGGAAGAGTCAGGTGGTGACTCAAGGCCCAGAGTTGTCGCTATTTTCTGTGAGACCTTAGATCACTTCTTTTCATCTCAGACTACATAGTTCAGCGAAATAACATGGTCTGGGGGTCGGGAGACCTGGGTTTGAATCCTTGCTCTGCCACACCTACTGTGCAGACTTGGACAAGTTAGACAACCTCTCTGAGCCTCATCACTTAAAACATGGCAATAATCTTTCCCTCTTTGGGATATTGGAGAATTTAATGAGATCATATCTCTGGCTCCAAGCATGATACATTGTAGGTGCTTAATAAATGTTCATATCTTATCCATAAAAAAGAGATGAAAACGCCTGCCCTTTGTATGTAACAGAGCTGAGGGGGTTGAATTTCTGAACAATTGCTATGTGCCAGCCACTATTTTAAATACTTTATACATATTAACTCATTTAACTCCCATAACAACTTTACGATGGAGACATTATTATTATCATCACTATTTATGAAGGAGGAGAATCAGATAAAGAAAAGTTAAATAACATGACTGAGGCCACGGGCTAGTAAGTAGGAAAGGTAGGACATTTTTAGGGTCTTTTAGGGTCCAGAACTGTCTTGTCCAATAATGTGGCTCTTTCCCAGATATGGTTATTGACCCCTTGAAATGTGGCTGAATTGGGATATGCTTTAAGTGCAAATTATACATCCAGTTTCAAAGACTTATTTCAAAAAGAAAGAGAGAATGTGAAATAGCTCAGTAATAACTTTTATATTGACTGCATGTTAAATAGGTAATATTTTGGATATGTAGTGAGTTAGATAAAATATATTATTAAAATTAACTTCACCTGTTTCTTTGTCTGATTTTTTTAGCATGGCTACTAGAAAATTTAAAATGACAGGTGGCTTGTATTATCTTTTCTTTGGGCCACAAGGCCCAGAGCCCCCGCTCATAGCTACCTACTATACTGTGGCCAGCAGTGAGGATGTGTAGATACTGAAGTGCTAGGTTATATGAGAGTAAAGTCACCACCAGCTCCTAAATGGGGGTTCTTGGGGTTTTGTAAAGTCACCACCAGCTCCCAAATGGGGGTTCTTGGGGTTTTGTCAATATCAGGGGTTCACTTCCTAAAGTGTAGACACCTCTGAGAGAATGATATTCCAAGCCGTCTCTAGACCAGTCTAGGAAGAGCTTCACAAAGACTAAGTCTTTGACCTTGAGTCTTTACTCACCTTCCTGCTGCCCAAACTTGGAAGAGGCAGTGAAAGGGAAGAGAGTTTGTCCAAGACACATTTTTGCTTCTCAGTTCTGACCCTGGGTAGGATGAGGGCTCACATTTAGTAGAACCGACATCCCGACCAGCTGCTCAGAGATCCCCACGGTGGGAGAGGGAGGCAAGCTCTCAGCCTGGGACTGGCTTTCCTCGGGATAGCATGATCTGCTCTGCCCAAGGGTTCTCTGGTAGATTCCTGTGTGAGTGTGCCTTCAATAACAGGGAGCTCAATGCCCCTGTCTGCCCCACCGCTGGACAGTTCTACTTTTTAGAAAACTCTTCTTTTTATTGAGCCACCCTTTATAGAATGCTTAGATTCTAAAATAACTCTGTGTTCTATTTTCTGGAACTGTGCTTTTTCAAAATTCTAGAAAAAAAATGGCAAGGAGCTTAGTACTCCCTAAGACCTGCTGAATTATAATTTCCTGGAGTGAAAGTCTAGGAATTTGCATCTTTCCCTCTCTCAGCCTGTTTCTCTCTCTCTCTCTCTCTCTCTCTCTCTCTCTCACACACACACACACACACACACACACACACACACACACACAAAAGCAGGGGCTCTCGGTCTTGGTGTCACAGTGCCTAATACTGTGATCAGTTGTAACATGTGCTGCCAGTAATTTTTCCTATAATAAAGTGACTAAATTTTAAAATTATTTATCTCTTAAATTAACTTGCACAGACTCAGGATTATTCCTCTAGTAGTACTGCTTTTACTCACTTGCCTTCTGGGACACCTTCCTGATTAGAAGAGAAGGGTGTGGTGTTACTGCCATGATGAGCACTGTGCATACCCACATCTTATCACTGCCTAGGGATGTCAGCAATCAAGGAGGGATGGATGGGTCAGCAATTTACTAATATTGAGGCTGACTTTGTAACCAGCAATGTGCTAAGAACTTTATGTATATTATTTCATGTAACTCTCCCACTAATCCTTGGAGGGGGAACCAATATTGGCTTCATTTTCCAAGGAAGGAAACTGAGAAGAGAGGTTAGGTAACTTGCTTAACCCAGCTGGGAAACAAACAAACGAAACAGAATAAGACCCTGGTAGCTAAGTAGATCTGTCTGTCTTGTTAGACCTTAGTTGTTCCATGACAATTAGAGATGGCTGGGAGATTTATATAATCCTTGTCCAGGACCTTGATAAGGGAATGCTGCCATCTCTCCCTAAGAGGCCCCCAGGGACATAAAACGGGACCAAGGTGAGGCAAAGGAACACATTATAATTCTGGGGACCCAGTGCAGGGTGCTGGGGAGCTGTCCTGGACCCCTTGGGGAGCTCTTACTTCAATGAGGACAGCCTAGAATCAAGGCCAGCTGAAAGGGCTGCTCTGCTGACGTCCATGCCAAAGTGTCTAGCCAATTATTGGCTTTTAACATTTCAATGTGAGGAAAGGCCACACTCACCAGAAAGAAGTAGACGAAAGCACCAAAGACCAAGAGAATGCTATATGTGTGCTGTGTAGATTTACTTATCCCCACCCCAGTCAGGCTCTGCCCTTCCTAGGATGCCAGATGGGGCGGCAGGCAGAGAAGCTGTGACATTTTCTCAGCCACCAGGCCCCTGCTGGAGACCACCAAGTCTCCACAACTAATGTGACTTTGTTGTGACAATGACACATTACTGTAAGTTCTTTACTTTCCTGCAACTATGCTGTGGCAAGGGTGTCTAAAATCAGGAGTCTGTCATGGGAATGTGTTGAGTATGTGAACATTATCTGTCACATGGATTCCAGTGAATAAATGTGGTTGGGAACGGCTGGTCTAGAGGAATCCTCTGAGGAAGTCCACTCTAGTTCCCACACAACAGCCCTTCACATGTTTGCAGAAGCACTCATATTCCCCTGAATTGCGTCCCCCTGGACCCAAGTTTCCCAGCCCCCTCACACTTTCTATGGGCATGGCTTTCAGCTCCTGCATCATCTGGCTGCCATTCTCAGAACATGCTCCAATTTCTCAGGGTTAAGCATGGTGTTCCAGACAGGACTAACCAGTTTTGGGCACACCGAGGCCATGCTGTAGTCTAGACCAGAGATATTTGCTTCTCTTAATTGTGGGCCAAGATTGTGTTCGCTTTATGTATCATGTATCAACCACATAACACAGTTGGACCAAGCTGAGCTAGTGGCCAACTTACAGAATAACAAACAAATAGGTCATTTTCACATGGACTGCTGCCAAACCAGGCCTACCCCATCCGGTACTCGTGCAATTAATTTTTAACCTAAATGTAAGACTTTGCATTTCTCTTTGTTTCATTCCATCATGTTGGTTTCAGCCCTGTGTTCCTTCCTGTTGAGGTCATTTCTTATTTCCATTCTGTCATCTGTAGTGGTAACTATACTTCCCAGCTGCAGACTTGATTAGAACACCTTGTACGTCGTCTTCTGAGTCACAGGTAACAATGCCAATGAGGTCAGCACCAAGGACAGAGCTCGATGGCATGCCCCTACAAACCTCTTTTGGGTTGACACAGAAAAACTAATCAACATGCTTTGACTGTGGTGCTCATCCAGCTATGACTCCACTTCCTGTCCTCTGACCCAATTCTCATTTTCCCATCATGTTCTCAAGGGCACCAGGTAAAGCATTTGTCAAATGCCATGCTGGAATCAAGATACATTAGGTCCATATCACTGCTTTGATCTTCTGCGTGAATGAATTGCTGCTGACATGCAATGGGCAAAATATTTACCTGGCTGGAGGGGGGGAACGGAGAAAAAAAATAAATGTGTAAATGACTGAGAAGATAGGGATTCATTATGAAAATAGAAACTCATTTAAAGTTGAAGGATTGGTACATAAACCTGTCCTAGAAAGTATCATTTTACTTCCCCAAATATGCATATTGTTTTCTTATAATAGCCTATCATGTGTTGTGATTATTGCATACATTTTATCTCCCCATGAACCTTTAAATCTTTTCTCTTTTTTCTTAAACCAGCTCTATATCTCTTGTTACCAAACATTTTTAAAAATACCATCCTTAAGTCAAAGACTGCATCTTAATAATTGAATAAGAATATATGAAAAGTATCCAGTCCAGAGCTTGGACCAATGTAGGAGTCTAAAAAGTATTAGTTTCCTTTGTGTGCTCACAGCATTGCTCAGGGCCTTATACTCAGCACATGCTCAGTAAATGGGTGAATGGATGCACACGTGCTTGAAGGACCACAGTGGATGTGGACGTCTCATATCTCCTTGGCATTCAGACTGAAATAGTAAAGGCATGGGAATGATTACATGAGGAGACCTGGTACATGGATTTATAGTTGAACTGAGTTCAATCAGTTTATGTCTGATTCATGTCAACCAAACCAACTTCACAAGAGGTCAATTGTCAAACCAGAATATGACGTATTAATTTGCTCTGAGAACTATTATCTGACCGTAACTCAAGGGGAGATAGCGCACATCTGGCTAGAGGATGTAGATCAATTGAATAGGTGTTGGGAGAGGGACAGGGGATCCCAGAGAGGGCAAGAGCAGGATCAGAGATGACCCCAAAGAACATTTGATAGAGAGGCCGGGGCTCCAAATGAAATAAAGTTCTGTTGGTCTTAGGTCCAAGAAGTGGGCATGGGATCGAAGTGGGAGACAATCCAAGAAAGCAGGTGCCAAGTAAGTGCTAGAAAAAGCAAGGAGCGAAAGTGCGCATGCTCTGAGATGGACCAGGACTTTTATTGCAAATGTGGCTGATATGCCCAGATCTTGCTCTTATTGGGGCCAGCTGCATGCAGCCTGGGGTGGTTTGGCTAGGTTGGAAGACCTGGATCTGGGTAGGCTGTTATGACAGTTAGATGTATCTAAATAAACATTTCCCCCGCTCATGTGTTGGAGAAATGCTGACACATTTGCATTATCCAAATTCTCCTTTTAAACAGAATCCTTTCCTTTGTTAACTGATCAGCCTGTTATTACAAAAATACTTTTTTTATATTCCAAGCCAGGATGGGCTTTGCACTAAGGCAGTACTGGGTTCAAATCTCAGGTCTGACACTTGTGACTGTTTGATCTTGGGGAAGTTACTTAGCTTTTCCAAGCCTTAGCTTCCCCACCTGCAGACTGGAAGTAATAATTTCTACCTCATGGTACTGCCGGGAAATTAGATTTAACATATCTAAAATGCTTGGCAGGTAGTTGTCATAAACTGTAGCCATCATTATTAACTGTGTGACTTTGGACAAAAGTCACTTAACTCCTCTGAGCCTCATTTCATCATGAACAGAATGGCTATAAGAATTGTGAGGATATGGGATGGAAAACATTTTGCAAAGTATGAAGTACTCAATAAACATAAAAAATTATTATTACTTACAGGTTGCTTAGATAGCGTAGGAAAGTCTCGCTATTTTATATACTCACCAAAGCCAAAGATGTGCCCTGAGTCAGAGATCCAGGGACAGCCTTCACGGAGCTCTGTGATGCTTTCAAAAGTGTTTGCAAAGTGTTGTGAATATTCACACACAACATGTTCTCCTGGTGAGAGAATTTATAGCTTTAATTCTATTTTCAAAGGGGTCCATCTTCCCTAAAAGGTCAGGAAACATGGCCCTGGGACAATGAAAATATAGGAAAGCTATAGTTTTCCAATATTGTTGTTAAATCTGGGTATGGGAAGTCCCTCAGAATGAATAGTCAGTACTGTGACCATCTGGGACAATTCCACATCTGGGTTCATTTCCCTTGGGTCTTTCTCTAGCACGCAGGAATTCAAGGTCCTACCCTGTTGGTCTGCTTGTTTCTGAAGCACTGTACATGAACCTGAACTAGCTATTCATTCACTGTTAATAGTTCTGCCCATTTGCAAAGGCCTTTCATGCCATTCCTGAGTAATTGCAAACGAGCCTGTGAGTTCATTTAGAATTATGACCCTTACTTTGTCAACAGTGAAAAGGGTTCAGCAATGCTTGGGACAGTGGCCAGCAGAGTTTATGTGCAGAGCAGAATTAGCACGTGGGCAGTCAGGACAAGAGCTGGAGGATCTGAGTTATAGACCAAGTTCTTTTCCCCTACCCAACCCCCAGCCATGTGATTAACAGAACAGGCTAATTCGAGGACTCTTGTTTGCCACTGCGGGGTATTGGTGAGGAGGCTGGGGGCAGTTAGGGGTCCCTTGTCAGATGATAGTATCTCATCCTGGTCACCTCACTTCTTCACTCACCCCTGAGGATAATGAAGTGAAGAATGGTCCAGCAGCAGACGATGCCATTATCTCTTCCCCATCTTCACTTCTCCACGAAGCAGTCACACATGGATTACTCCCCATGCTTAAGGAGCCTTGGGGAGGAGGCTTAGACCAGCTTCACTCTAGGCATTAGGACAAGCTCCCTCTCTTGCTGTCTCATCCTTCATTTGATGTGAGGTGGCCTTGTATCCCATAGGAGCATCATGTTCTTACACCTGAGTTTGGATGTTAAGAAGAATAGATGGTTTCCTTTTGTACAAAGAAGGAGTATTCCTGCACAGTCCAGCATACTGGGATATAAGTTCAAGCCCCAGCTAGTCATGGCAGTTATAGCTAACATTTATATAGTAATGTAGCATGGTGCCAAGTGTTTTGCCAGCATTAAATGCATTTAATTCTCCCAAACAACCTATCAAATAAATACTATTAAAACTCCTTCCTAAGAGAGAAGAGAATTGAGGCATGAGAAGAGGAAGCAAATGACTTGCCCAAGGTCACACAGTGAGTACTGGTAGTGTCAGGATTCAAACTCAGTTGGTTCAGTAAATCCACAGGCTTAATCACTACACACATTGCCTCTCTAAGAGGAAATCACCATTTCCTTGGCC
Source organism: Rhinopithecus bieti (assembly GCF_001698545.2). Classification (NCBI taxonomy): domain Eukaryota; kingdom Metazoa; phylum Chordata; class Mammalia; order Primates; family Cercopithecidae; genus Rhinopithecus; species Rhinopithecus bieti. The sequence continues at coordinate 2,085,134 of NW_016803361.1, forward strand.
CTGCCACATTTCTGCATATATCTATGCCAGGGTCTTGCTAGGAAAGGAGGTTCCTGGACCGAGGCAGAATTTATGTATTGCTAGTTTGAATGGTAAATGTGGCCTGTTTCCTCATTTGTAAAGCAGAGACTATTCATACGCTACTTTCTTACAGAATTATTGTGTAGATCAAATGAGCCCTTGGGTGTAAAGGCCTTGTAAACACTGAGTATTGCCCAATACGAGGCATCACCATTATTATGACTGGTTGAGCAGCTCTAAGAGTCTCAGCTGCTTGGGGTGACCTATGACTCTGCTAGAGCTGTGATTAGAAACCTCTTCACCTGCTTTTCCAAGGCCCAGATCCCCTTCATTCCTAGTTTTCCCTGAGAATAGTCAAGAGAAGGGGCCGGGCATGGTGACTCACACCTGTAATCCCAGCAGATTAGGAGGCCGAGGTGGGTGGATCATGAGATCAGGAGTTCGAGACCAGCCTGGCCAACGTGGTGAAACCCTATCTCTACTGAAAATACAAAAATTAGCCAGCACGGTGGTATGTGCCTGTAATACCAGCTAATCAGGAGACTGAGGCAGGGGAAATCACTTGAACCTGGGAGGTGGAGGTTGCAGTGAGCCAAGATCACACTACTGCACTCCAGCCTGGGTGACAGAACAAAACTCGGTCTCGAAAGACTAAAAAGAAGAGTCAAGAGAAGGCATTTTATCTTCCAGCCCAGAACATGACCCAAATCCCAGGAGGAAAAGATGTGCCAAGACACTGAGTTGTTTTGCCAACACATTTGCCCAGGTGCCCTGGGCAGCTCCTAACACTGGCAATCAATCATCGCCAGCCTCTACTAGCCACTTGCTGCCGTTTCCCCATCTCTGTTTTCACTTGCCCTCTACCCCGTCCTGCCACACAGTCGAAGTGTCTGTCATAAATGGATGCTGCACTGCACTTATGAGAAGTCCAAAATCCAGATCCTGGGACACAGGGTACAAGAAAAAGGAATGAAGAAGAAAGAAAATGGTTAGCTCTCCGATGTTGTGTTTCTAAGATTATCCCTTTCTGCCCTCCTCCCACTCTTTGGAGTGGCGGGTTCAACTGAGCATCTGCTTATTTGGCCAACAGCTCTAATGGAAAGACAAAAGAAAGCTCTGGCACTTGAGGAGGCCCAGCTTCCGCCAGGCATTTCACTCACTGAGGTGTGAGGCTTCTAGAGGGAGAAGGGGCTCCTAGTTGGTTGGGTTTTAAAAGATGGAGAGGGGAAGTAGTTTCAGTGAAGAAGGGGTGTGTAGAAGAGGAAACTCATGGTGGGGCAGTAGTTCTAGGAGTTGGGTGAGCAGGGATTGGAAAAGGCCATGTTGAGATCGCTGGACTCACTGTTTGCTAGCTGCGGTTCCAAGCTGCAGAGAGATGTGGGGTATCCAGGCAGCAGAAAGAGGACTGATGGGAGCCTGCCTGGATTGAAAGATAGATCTGGAAGTGGGGCTATACTGGGTGGGTAGTCTGTGAGTTTCCCATTTTACAGATGGGAAAACCGAGACCCAAGTAAGTAAAATGGCTTAGCCAAGGTCACATGGGTAGCGGCGGAGCTAAAACTAGAACTTGATTTCAAGTCAGGCTTGGAATAACTAGGAATTTGGATGCTTATTGATTGTGTGGCCTTGGACAGCTTCCTTAATGCTCAGAGCCTCAATTTTTCCCATAAGTATATTGGAGATGATAATATTTACCCTGTAGAGATGTTTTGAGGACTGAATGAGCACTGGGTGATGCTCCATCTGTGTCCTTTCCACTATGTTCATCAGTCTTCCAGGCTGGGCAGCCTTACCATGCAAGGGATCCAGAAACGCAAAATATTCATAATCTGGGTTGTTTTGAGGGCGGATTTTGTCAAGCATTTGGGTAGCAGAGCCTATCCAGTGAACAGAGAACACGGATGGGTCAGAGAAGCAGGAAAGGAATATGGACCTTTCCCCATTGCTGGTGCACTTTGCTCTCCCATTTTAGTGTCTCCTTCTCACTGTCTTGATGACTTTCCTTCCCGCATCTCCTCCCATGACCACTCTTACTTAGCCATAAATAAGAGTACATTCACCATGACTTTCTGTTTTTAATGAATAATATACTATAGCCTCTGATCTGAATTTTAAAATTAGCCACACCCTTCATCAATTTATTCAATACTCATTCATTCAACAAGTATTTATTGAGCATCTGCTATGTGCCAGTCATTGTGCCAGGAGTTGGGGATATAGCAGTGAACAGAGCAGTCTAAATTCCCTGTCCATGTGGAACTTATCCTCTAGTGGGATAATTACCCGCCTCCACCCACATCCCTCAC
>NW_016803361.1:2092460-2145152 GCF_001698545.2 Rhinopithecus bieti
GTGGCCTTAGCTAGGGTCCTATTTGAGAATCAGAAGAAGAGCTGCTGATGGGGCATGGTTTTTGAGAGACACCTCAAAGGCTGTTCTTTCTCAAAAACCTCTCACCCTAATTCTGCTCAGGGGCTGTGACTTTTCACCATTGGTCACTAGTAGAAGATATAACATTGGACCTTTTATCGGGGGTACATACAGGTGATGAGTAAGTGGTAGCATATTAATGCACTCGTGCACAATGACACTCAGTCATTTTAGGTGTCAAGTTAGCCAGCTGATGCCCTGGGAAAGCTTGGGGAATACAGGTGATAAGCTACCGTCTGGTTGTGGAGCGATGTCTTGTTTTTGTCCACCCAGCATATTTTTTCTTTTTTTGAGACAGAGTTTCACTCTTGTTGCCCAGGCTGAAGTGCAATGGCACAATCTCACCTCACTGCAACTTCTGCCTCCCAGGTTCAAGCAATTCTCTTGCCTCAGCCTCCTGAGTAGCTGGGATTATAGGCACCTGCCACCACGCCAGGCTAATTTTTTATATTTTTAGTAGAGAAGGGGTTTCACCATATTGGCCAGGGTGGTCTTGAACTCATGACCTTAGGTGATCCGCCCGCCTCAGCTTCCCAAAGTGCTGGGATTACAAGCTTGAACCACTGCACCAGGCAGCATATTTTTTTTCTAGACATAGGATCTTGATTTTAATTTGGGGAACCGTCCCTCCTCTAAGCTTAGTCCATGGAGTTTCAGTGGGCATGTGACCCAGGCTTAGCCAGTCAGAGCTCTGCATTCTCTTGGGCACTGTAATTGGATCAAGAATAGGCATGCTACCTGATTCAAGCCAATAGGAGGCCTTATCTAGAATTATGCTGGCGCTATTGGGACAGAGCTGTATTCCTGCAGGTTGCTAAGCTGGTGGAATGTAAGGCTGGAACACCTGGGTGGGAGTGAAGGCCATAATGGAGCAAGAGTCTGCCTGAGAGTAAAGCCAAGGCAGAGAAAAGGGGACTGGAAAGAGGAGAGGGACACGGTCCTTAGGACATTAGAAACCCTGGATCTTGTCATGCCTAAAAACATTTACTTTTCAACTTTTAAGTTATATGATATAATGAACTAATAACTTCATCTCTCTTAACACCCTTTCTTTTCTTTTTTACCTAAGCTTGTCACCTGAAACTGAATCTTGATTGATATATTTTACTTATTTGCTGCTTTCTCTCTCCCACCAGATTGTAAGCTTCCTAAAAGCAGGTATTTTTGTCTCATTCGTCTGTATATACTTAGTATCTAGCATAGTAGAACTTCAGTACTGAACTGTAGCAGCCAAAGAGAAAAGATGCCAAGAGTGTTCACTTTAAGCAAGCTCGTCTTGAACAACAAGATGGCCTGTTCTGCTTCCCTAGTGCAGAAGCAAACTGAAGAGATACGCATCTTTTCAGAGCCGTTGTGCAAAGGGCTTGAGGGGAAAAGATCAGGATGGACTATCTGGAAGAGAGTGGTGCTTGATCCAGGGAAAAAGACCCACAGTGATTATCAACAAGGAGTGGGTGAGTGCTGATATTAGTACCCGGAGATCAGATGCAGAAATAAATGAGGGTTGGAAAACCAGAAAAAGCAAGAATGCATGCCCAGAGGTCAAAACCAGCAAATGGGAGGTAACTGGATGGATTTTGGAGACAGAAGTCATTATCTTCAGCTTAGCATTTGATAGAGAGGTCAAGCCCATTCAAAGGGAGATGTCTTAGTTCATTTTATGTTGCTATGACAGAATATCACAGACTAGGCAATTTAAAAAGAAAAGAAATTTACTTGGCTCATAGGTTTGGATGCTAGGAAGTCCAAGAGCATGTCATCGGCATCTGGTGAGAGCCTTCTTGCTGTGTCATCCCATGGCAGAAGACAAGATGGCATGAGAGAGTAGAGAGAAGTGCTTTTGTGATGAACTCACTCTCACAATAACTCATCCACTCCTGAAATGACGAGAGACAGAGTCCTTATGACCTAACCACTTTTTATTAGGTTCCATCTCCCAATAGAGGGGATTTTCTGATTTGTGAACTTTAGGGCACACATGAAACCATAACGGGGAAAAGACAAGATGAGGAGGGATGAAAATTTGGGGTGCCTTCCCAGGAGGCTGGACTCAGAATGTGTAACAGAGACAACATTCCCCATTTTCATCATTTTTCTAAAATCTTTAAATTTAGTGAGAAAACTTGTTGGTACCCTTCTTCCAACTCTGCCTTTTATGGAGGTGAATTAACTTGGTGCGAGAGATGAGTAGTGGGCTTTATAAGCATATCAGTATATCCTGGATTATCCCATAATTATACATGACCTCATGGAGCAGCCCTGCCTGGGTACCCTGTCTTCCAAAGTAAATCCAACTGTTTGAGTCATTGAGTCGTTCCCATATACTGACCAGAAGAGACCACGTTCCATTTCAAACAAGCTCAGGACACCTAGTATTTAAAAACTTATGAGCCAGGAGCCACTTCTTCTTCCATCGTTAAATTTATTGAATCTGTTCTCTAGTGTCTATATCTGGATATCTGGATGCTGTGCTCCTGTATAAAGGAAGGAGAAGGATGTCTCCAAGGCTGAAATAAGTTGAACATTTAATAAACCTGAGCCTTAAGTATTGCTGGGGGTGATGGAACAGGAACCAGCAATCAATAGTTGCTCTTTTTAGGGTTCCTAACTGCATCCCATAGGAAACTTGTTTAGTCTCCTTCCTTTTCCATCTTATGACTCCCCCCAGTCTTCACTCTGGCACCAATCAGGAGATTCATGGGAAAAGGTGAGTCAGCATAGCTTTTGCTCCCTACATGACTGAGTGAGAGAGTTTAATTGATAAGCCAGGAGATTTGGATCTAATCCTAACTCTTTAAGACTTTCATTCCTTGGCCTTGGGAAAGAGTCAGTCCTCTCTAAACTTCAGTGGCTTGTTGATTCTGTAAATAAAGCAATCCCCTCGCGCGCGCGTGTGTGTGTGTGTATGGAATGAAGTACTGTCCAGGGCTTGGAAGGCTGAGCACTTGGCCTCAGTGTCTGGGTCTTGCCTTGTGAGATATCTACAATCTCTTTGGGCTAACCCCCGCTTTCTATACATGTCCTCTCAGCCATACCTCCCAATAGATGCCTGGATTTTTTAGTTGGGAAATCTAAAGTTGGCAAACTTTAGAGGAGACCAAAATGTTGTGCCACCAGAGACCAACAGGGATTTCAATAAATGAAACTTTAGCATTTAAAAGGTTCAAGTCCAATTCCCTCAGAAAAGTTACTGAAAATAAAGATTATTCACTTAAACACCCAAAGATAGCATTTACAAAAAAGGCACTTTGCAGAGAAATCAATCTTAATGCTGCCTTTCATGATTCCAAATCCCTATGTGCTGTTAAGAAGTGGCCCTTAACATTTCCTTGGGTCTCTGTTCACCAGGACCCTCCCCAGATAGACCTGTTTTTGCCTTGGGGCTTTCTCTTCTTTTTTCTAATAAAGTTATGAGAAAACTGGAGGATTGGCAGTGGGACAGCCACCCTGTGATGAGCGCTGATATCAAGAAGGGTTCTTGTCATTTGGTTCCCATCTGGAAGTCATTATAAGGAAAGGAAAGGTAGTGATAGAAAGTCACAAGCTTCGGCTCAAATCCTTAACTTTGGGATTTTCTGACAAAACTCTTATGCTGAGAATGGTCTTTTAGAGTCCTTTGCTCACTACTCATGCACAAGTGTCTGAGTTTCCAAGGGAAAAATAAGCAAAACCTTCATGCTGTCTTTGGATTAATTTTTTGTAGCTTAGAAGTTGGCACAATATCAAGTGATTAAGTGAAGGATGACATTCTTTTCTCATCTTAGATCAGTTTTGTTTTTCTCATGACAATCTGAAAATAGATATCTGAATTATCTCTGTTTTATAGATGAGGAAACATAGGCTTAGAGAAGTAAAAGAATTCATTCAAGTTCACATAGAGAGTCAGTGGCAGAGTCAGGATTTAGACCCACATATTTCTGATTTCAAAACTCATGTTCTTTATCCCAGAACTGGCATTTGGCATGTATTGCTACATATCCTGTGTAACTTGCTACTTTGAATTTTGCTCTTTGCATTTTCTGCAGATCTTGGCATGTAGAAAAAGCTCAATAAATGCCTCTGAATTAGTTGATTAGTGGTAAGGGTTTTTTCTTAATTTGATTCCTATGATTTTATTATTTATTTCCAACTAGTAACATTTTAGCCTTCCTGAGTATAAATCATTAAAGATCTGGGATGGCCTTTGTTGACAAGTATCATTTTAAGTTCTGGGTTCCAAATGAGGAATTAATAGATAGATGTCAGAAAAGGAGCTCCTGACTCTTGATCTAATTATGGAGTTTGATGATGATTTTGTTTATAGATTATGAATCATTTGTTTCATTTCCCAGGACATTCAGCTAAGCTTCTTCATTACTACTACCACCACCACCATCATCATCATCACCACCAGTATATAGGTATAGAGATCCTTATGCTTGCAAGATATGTTTCTGGATTCTGGAATAGATATAAAGCAGTACAATATAGTTCCTATCTTTGAAGAGTTTTCAATCCAATTGGGAAAGCAGGGAAGGCTTCAATGTGGAAGTTTAGCCTGGGCTTTCAAAGTACAGTTGTTTGGAAGAGAAGAGGAGTTTTGTTAGAACTTATAATATTCCACATAGAGGGAAAAATATAAGCAAAGGCAGAGAGATGTGGAAGTATATGTTCTACGAAAATCCATATTTAAAGATGTGTAAGCACTAGAATGGAGTGTATTTAAAAGTTGCAATCCATCTGTAATACATTTTATGTGGTGTGAGGTAGGGATATGACTTTATACTTTCTCCCCTCAGCACCATTTAATGAATTGTCAATCGTTTCCCAACTAATTAAAATAAGACCTTTTCATACATCAAACTCCTTAAAGACTTGGGTCTATTTCTGAATTCTGTTTCTCTTTCATTGACCTCTTTGTATCTGAGCCAGTACCACATTATTTAAATTCATAGAGTTTTGTAATATGTCTTGACACTTGGTAGGACAAGACCCTCTCTTTGTTCTTTTTCAAAATAGTTATGGCTATTCTTGTACATTGATTTCTCCATATGAATTTTAGAGGTTGGTAATTAAATTCCCTGAAAAATCACAGGGGGCATGAAAGGAATGCCGTGAGGCATGGAGGAGTGTAATGGACCATGAGGCTGGTAAAGTAGTTTGAAGGTCAGATGATGGAGACTTCGATTGTCCAGCCAAGACATGCAGAGCCCACAGCACTTCTGGGTATTTCTAAAGGAGCTGAGATAACTGTTGGCATCCAGGCCCCTCCCTTAAGAAACTTGTCTGTAATGCCTTGCATGTAGACTGCTACAGACTGGCCAGAACACCCATGTCTCCAGAGCTCTGCATGGCAGGCTGAAGAGAGATCTCAACCTGTCAGAGAAGCAAAGAAAAACTTGTCCACCTTGCCTATTCAGAATGCAGAAGTGACCTGATTCTAGTCTGGTGCAGTGGCTCACGCCTGCAATCCTAGCACTTTGGGAGGCTGAGGCGGGTAGATCACCTGAGGTCAGGAGTTTGAGACCAGCCTGGCCAACATGGTGAAACCCCATCTCTACTAAAAATACAAAAATTGACCAGGTGTGATGGCATACACCTGTAGTCCCAGCTACTCAGGAGGCTGAGACAGGAGAATTGCTTGAACACCTGGGGGCAGAAGTTGCAGTGAGCTGAGATGGTGTCACTACACTCTAGCCTGGGCAACAGAGTGAGACTCCATTTCAAATAAATAAATAAATAAATAAATAAATAAATAAATAAATAAATAACATTTTAAAAAGTAACCTGATTCTGAAGTCCCAAGGCAGTTCCTTTCTCTGCCTTGGTCTTTTGACTGCCTATGCTTTCCCTGGCCACCATCTGTCACAGTTACAGATGATTGGACAAAGCTAAGGAGAAAGAGTCAGCTGCACATTGTGTCTTCCTTGAGGACTAATGTCAGCTTTGGATCAGAAATCACAGGGAGAAACCCTGGCCTTTGGGTTTTGTGGAGAGCATGTGAGCCCCTTGAACAAGTCTCCAGGGAGAGGCTGCCCTCTCATTCACCCCATTGCATTAGCTACAAGACAGAGGCATGAGAGCTGGAAAATGCCTCTCCTCTGCTTGCCTCTCTGGTTTCTCTCTTCTTTTTTTTGTGTGTGTGTTTGTCTTCATTCAACATGTATTAAATGAACACTTGCTATGTGTCAGGTGCCGAGTAAACAATGTGAGCAAAACAGGCTTAGCTTCTGTCCTCATGGAGTTTACTGTTTGGAGGAGGAGACAGCCAACCATAAGTTAACTAACAAACATACACATACTTCCCGTCTTCTCCAAGCACAGCTCTCCTTCAGGAAGACTTTGCCAAAAATGGACGGAGGAATGTGGGCTGATGTATTTATTAAAAAGAGAGGGCTCTAGGCATACCTGGGGGTGCCCGAGTGAAGAATTATGGGTGGTTTCTATGTGTAGGAGGCAGTCTTGAAAGTTTCTATGTGTAGGAGGCAGACTTGGATTCCCATTTGTTTAATCCCACCAGGTAATTCCTGTCTCCCTTTCTGAGGGTCAGATAAAAGTCCCATGTCTGAATAACATCCCTCACTGGATGACATGAACTATAGGAGGATGGACGTGTTATTCTGTTCTAAGCAAGGAGGAGGAGAATGGTGAACACATTCTATATCCAAAGATGATGGGAAGGAGGACAGAATATTCTGGCAGGTGAATCCTGACTTATCAGAGGCAATCTGTAAAATGTCCTCCCCAGAGGGGTACCTGGAGCTGGTGACTACGATGTGATGTGTATGATTGAAATTCTGAGCCAGTTCTGCAGCCAGATGAATCTGAGAGACCAGGAGAGCAAGGAATATATGAAAAGGAGAAATGGGTGGTGGCATGACCTTGAACCCAGCCACAGGCCATCTCAGGAGAAGATGGAGGAGCAAGAGCATGTAGATCCGTGGAAGAGGTGCAGGGGGCTCTTGATGAGAGGGAAAATCAGGAAGGACTTTTATCCACTCTCAGAACTCCAAGGACAGAAATTTAATACTGAATATAGGCACATGGAATTTGTTAAAAAACAAATAGGAGTGTGGGGGATAGGGAGAAATTTGTTAAAGGATACACAATTACAGCTAGAGAGGAGAAATCTGTTCTAGTGTTCCATACTACTATAGAATAACTATAGTTAGCAATAATATATTATATAGTTTTGAATAGTTAGAAGGAGGATTTTGAAGGTTCCCAATACAAAGAAATCATAAGTGTTTGAGATGACAGATATGCTAATTGCCCTGATCTGATCATGACATATTATATATAATGAAATCTCACTACATACCCTATGCATAAAATGCAATTATTATTTGTTGATTAAAAATAAAAAATGAAAATAAGATAAAGTGGAAAATAACAAACTAGAGCTATGGCTTTGAGAAAGGCACAAGGCATCAGTTTCTGCATCTATATACAAATATATTGTGGGGAAGGTGGAATGAGGTGCTGAGTGTGGTATTTAATTATTTACAATGGTTTTCCCACCTTTAATATCACGTGTTTCTGTTTCCATGGGGTGGTCACTATATACCTAGAAATGTGCTAGGATCTTTAATTTTAGTTTTACTTTTGGAAATCTATAGACTCTGAGGATAATAGATATATTTTTAGCATAAAGTTGCATAAAGTTTTGTTGATGAAAAAATAAATGAGTGAGGAATGAATAAAACATATGAAAAGAGCCTACTTCTAGGTTAGAGCAATCAGAAAATACTTTTGAAGTAGTTTTTTTTTTTTTTAAGTCTGCTAGACAATCCATATTTAAGTTGAAATTCTGACGGTACTGTCCAGTTCCAGAGAGTGCTGTGGACAGCTCAGTGGTGCTGAAGGTAGAGCTGTAATGAGGTGAATGCAATGTAGTTTCCAATTCAGTGTCCGTCAATTCACTCATCCCACAAACATTCTCCGAGGGCCCATTACATGCAGGCAGCATCTAGATATAATAGGGAAGAAGCAGTCTTTGAGTATTTTAAAGTTGAAGATAACCTTAGAGGAAATGACCAGAAACTATTACAACACAGGTTTCCAAGGAAAACAGGAAAGGAAACACAAAAGAAAGACTATTTAAGTTTAAAAAGTTGTATTTAGAAAGATTAGGAAAATCATAATAGATACAATTTGTTGAGTTCCTACTATAAACCAGGCTCTGTACATACATTATTTCTAAATAGCTCCATAAGATAGGGACACAGAGAGAGTATGAGTTCAGAATCACATGGCTTGTAAGTAGTGAAACAGGATTAAGACCATGCCTGTGTTCCTTCAAAGTTCGGATTCTTCCTATATCATTATGATTCCCCCCTTAGGGGACTATGGGAGAAAGAAACATACTAGTCTGTACAGTTTGCTTGTGGAGCTTATAGAGAGAACAGTCAGCTCCTTTGCTCCTTTTCCTCCTCTGAGTGTCTTCTTACCATCTTGGCCTTGGGATGGCACTAGCTTGGGGTGAGAGGGAGTGAAGAGACTCCAGAGCTATTTGAAATGTGTGAGGTGCATTAGTCAGAGATCTTTCAGTAAGATAATAGTTTCCTCAACTCAAATAAGCCTAATAAATGAAAGTCTATTGGTTCATAAGACTAAGAAATCTGGGTGTAGATCTAGCTTCAGAGATGCTGGATTTGTGTATGTGTGTGTGGGGAGGGTGTGTTATTATATGCTGTCATCATAACTCTGTCCCTTTCTCCAGTCCTTGTTCTCCACTTTGCTTTTCTGAAGATCAGCTTCCATCATGGGAGACAAAGTGGCTGCCATGAGATCCAGAATCCCACCATCCCTGATTTGCAGCACAAGCAGAAAGGTACCATCTCCCTTCCAATTTCCATTCATCAGTCACAGCAGAGATTCTGAGTGACTCTGCCTAGGTCCTGTGCATGTACTCTGATTGATCAGCCTCAGTGGCATGGCCTCACCTGAGGAGAGAAAAGAGCACACAGGGAACAAGAATGAGAACTCTGACCACATCCCCAAAGTGAGGGAGGAGCTCCCTAAAGAACCAGAAGAAAGACAATGGGGAATCCAGCTGGACAAACAAAAGTAAATACCCTGGCCCCCTGTGTAGAAATGCAGAGCCCAGCCAGTTAGGTCAGATAGGTCCCTCTCCCTATCTGCGGAGAGGGAAGTGCGAAGGCTGTGAAAAGCAGCTTGTGGGAAAGGTGAGTGGCCCTGTTCAGTGAACTTTTGGGGACAGAAGCAGTTGTGGTTCCTGGTTTTACCTGCAGAGTTCACCTTTATAAGCATATCCACAAAAGCAATAACCTCTCTATTCTCTGCAGTTTAGTACAGACTGTCTGACCATCTTCTCAGAGCTTCATAACAACTGGCAGGTAGCAGGCAAGTGTCACTTCCCTATTTTACAGGTAAAGAAACTGAGGCTCTGAGATGCTAAGTGACCTGCCCAAGGTCACGGAGTTGGGTAAGTTGCAGAGCTGTGACTATCAATCCACTCTCTAGCACAATGAATTAATTAAAGTCCTATAAAAAAAAAACTCCAACATGAACAAGATTGGAAAAGTGAGAAAGGGAGAAGTCTCATTGGCCAGACAAAAAGCTGCAGAGGGAACAGATCTGCCAGTTGGAAAGGCAAAAACAGGAAGCTTGGCCAGGTTGCCCAAGAAGAGAACAAAGAAATAGCCAGAATTTATAGGCATGAGAAGAGAAAAATCAAAGAAAGAAATGAGATGCAACCTGCAAAACACATAAAAGGAAATGGAAAAACATTCTTTAAAATACACTGGGAACAAGAGAAAGATAAGGGGGAATGTTTCTTCCTAATAGATGATGAGGGAAAGCTGATAATGGATGACAACAGAAATGCATAGGTTTTTAATGCTCTATTCCCTTGGTAGCTGGAACAAACTGCGTACAGACTAGAAGGCAAGGAAAACAACTAGAGTGCAGAGTGTGAAGGCACAGCACCTATAAGGAGCAAAAGGTCTGGGGTCACATTTAGGGTCTGGAGGGACCCTAGATGTCATGTGGCCCCATGCTCACTTTACAGACAATGAGAGTGAATATCAGTGACGGAGGGCGGGGGCAGGGTGAGCCGACCAAGGTCACTCTTAGTATTGGCAGAGCTGGGACTAGACCCTAGGCTTCTGGCTCTCAGTGCAGTGTGTCTTTCTGGCACACATGGAAGATGGGGAGAAGGGGAGAAACAGTGATGGATAAACTGAGGTGTAAAATCCAGTGTGAGTACACAAATAACTTTGGCTGAAGCCAGGGTAGAAGGCAGGACTTAGGGAGGGTTGGAGATTCAAGGTTAAGAGGAATCTGCCTTGACATCAGGGTTTGAGTCTTGCTGTGGCTTTGGCCTCCATTACTCTATCAGTCTGATTTTCCAGGGTCTTAGGGTCTCAGACTCCCTCAGATCCCAGAGTCTTTGGATCATATAGAGTATGGTCTAACACTTGAATTCTTCGTGTCTTGCATTGTATCTTACATTAGTTTTCTATTGCCACAATAATGCTGTCTAACAAACTGCCCCAATGCTCAGAGGCTTAAACCAATACTCATTTATTTAGCTTGCTGTAGGTCAGTTATTGAGACTGAACTCAGCTAGGAGGGTTTCCTATAATGGCTGGAGTATTTCACATTCATGGGGAGGTTGGCTTGCTATTGGCTGATCTAGGAAGCCTTTACTGGATGGCTTGGATGACTGGAATAAATGAGATGACTCAGTCCCTTACCAAGGGTCCAGCAGGCTAGACCAGGCATATTCTCATGGCATGGCAGTGGGGCATGACAAACAAGCTCAACTGTGCAAGGAATGGAAACATACCAGCACTTTTCAAGTTTCTGCTTGCAAACATGTTTGCTAACATGTCATAGCCAAAGCAAATAACATGGCCAAGTCTAGAATCAGAGTGGGCAGAACAACCAAATTATAGGATAAAGGACATAATTCAGTGAAACCATTAACTGGAGCCATGAGCTCAACGAGTCTACCACTGCACCTGTCTTCCCAGGGTCTTCAGTTCCGGTGTCTTGCTCTACTTCCCACCATCTTGGTCCTCCTGAGTGAACTGCTTCTCCGGCCCTCAACCATCATGCTTTGAGTGCTCTCTGCTGCTTAGGGTCCATCCAGGCTGGGTTTGCCTTTCCAAGGACACTCCCAGAAGCAGTACCCTCTAAAACCCTTGAGCTGGGAACTCCTAAACCCATGAGCATTGATCAATTGCCATTCACTTCCAAGTCCTCTCTGTCCATGGGTGTATGTCAAGGAGAAACCAGGTAGGATGTCCTCTGTAGCCTCTATCCTGTGTCCATACCACCTGACTCTGTCCTCTGAAAGGGTGTTATGGGCTGAATTGTGTCCCTCTGCCCCACCCTACCAATTCATATGTTGAAAACCTAAGCACCAGTACCTCATAATATGACTGTCTTTGGAGCAGCGTTTTTAAAGAGATAATAAAGTTAAAATGAGGTAAGTAGGGTGAACCCTAATCCAGTTAAACTGGTGTCCTTATGAGAAGAGGAAGTTTGGAAACAGACAAGTACAGAGCAAAGACCATGTGAAGACACTGGGAGGAGATGGCCATCTGCAAGCTGAAGAAAGAGGCCTCAGGAGAGACCAGCTCTTCCGACACCTTGGCCACAGGCTTCTGACCTCCAGGACTGTGAGAAAATAGATTTCTGTTGATGGTTTGTTATGACAGCCCTAGAAAACAAATACTGAGGGATACGTCCAGTGTTGGATATTCCACTAAAGACACCAGAATGCTCGGAGATAGTCTTCCCTTCAGCCCAGAGCTCCAGACCCTGAGGTAGGAAAGAATACAGGGAGACACCAATCTGTGTGAATCCACCTCCTGGTTTCCATTCTGAAGGCTGAGTACACCCTGACCTTCCTTCTTGATGCATCCCTGGACAGAGCTTACTAAGTGTGGGGTAGATCCTGACCCTTGACCCCTGCTTCCCCAGACAAGGCTAAGGTTCTGTCAGTTCTGAGTCCTCTACCCTCTACTGCCTGGCCCTGCACCCCCTTCTATACCTCCCTTTTCATCCCCATCAGGCCAGTTCAAGTAGTTCCACATTTCCCAGCGGGGAATTCTCTTGCCAGGAGATGAGATCTGGGTTTTCATGAATTCAGGATGTCAAAGCCCATTCTTTTCTTCCCATCACCCTCAATAATATATACTATTCAGTCATTTTTCAGAAAAAAAATTAATGTCCATATAATTTGAAAAAGAAGGGAAAGTATGTTTCATTACCAGGAAATGAATAAGGACCCATTTTAAGTTCTGAGGCAGGAGATTAGCCTGTCAAAGGAAGCATCTGTTGGATGTTGAAGCATAGTTTAGATTGCAAAAGGATGGGCTGGTGGCTGGGAGATGAGCCAGGCAGGCACTGTGCTGGCAGGTGGAAAGAGCCCTGGACCAGGAGTCAGAAGCCCCAGCCATGAACCTGCTCTGTGAATTGAGCCCTGTGCATATTGAGTATGACGCTGTGTGCCACTTTGCCAAATGCTGGGGATAGAATTGCATATGGCTGACAAGGACACTGCCCTCGTGGGGTGTCCACTGTCTCTGGGTGACACAGTTCACTCAAGCCTCAGTTTCCCCATCTTTAAAGCACAAAGTTTGGGCTATGATTTCTTCTAATGTCATTTCTTCCTCTAGCATTCCATAGGGGCTGTCCCTTAGGTATGAAGTAAGAAGAACCTGGGTCATAACAGTGCAACATTAAAAATGGAAAGGAAGGGATGAATCCAGAAACATCCTCAAGAAGGAATTGATTGACCGGCTATCAGGAAGGAGTGAATTAGAAGCAGCAAAAATGCCTGAGGTTTGCAACCTGAAGGTGTCACTGACAAGGAAAAGGAAATTAGGAAAGGAAAAAAGATGAATACTAGAACAAATTATTTCTTAGTAATTATACGAGAAGGTGTATTTTTCTCCAAAGAAGGAAAAATAAACTATACAAATTAAAAGGTGTATGTTCATGTGTCTGTATAGAGTTTGGGGCGGGAGATGCTCACTGACTATATATGCATATGGATGAAAAAGATCCAGAGGTCCTAGTAGAAGATAAATTGACTCCACACCAGAAATGAGTACCGCTGGGAGAAGACACTGGTAATATGGAGGTACAATGAGCAGTGGAAATTGCACATACAGGACCGTTCTCCCATGTGCCCCGGAGGGTGCAGGGCTGGAGAGGAAAATTGCCAGGTCATTTTTCCATCCCTGAGGGATTGTGAACCTGAAATGCTGTCCTTCTCCATAAACACAGTTTTTCATCTTCTAAAGGAGCCGAGTGCGTGGTAACCTAGCCAAACCTTAAGTGCCCACCATTTAGTCAACTTGATAAACACTATTTTAGTTCTCTCCATGTTCCAGTCAATAGGCTAGGTGCCAAAGATGCAGAGATGAATAGGAGAGGGTCTCTGTTCATAAAATTAGAGTAGGCGTGGGGAGGCAGACATACAACTGACTCATGCAGGAAGCCTGTGACATAAAACAGTGTTAACACATCATGCTGGTGAGTAATTCTGATGGCCAGGCTCTCTGAGGGCCTCATGGAGGAGGTGATGTTTAAGCTGGGCCCTATGGGCAATCTGTATTGGAAGAGGTAAGCAAAATGTAGGGGCTTGCAGAAGTATCATCTACAGGCTTTGACAGGAGGAGAATGGCAGAGGGTGGCATAAGGCTTGGAGAATGTTACAGGCCAAGGACATAATTAAATTTGGAGGTGGCTTGGGTGGGGAGGCTTGTGGGTAGGGATCTTCTAGCACAACCCTGGGTGTCCAAGTGCTCACATAGGACAGAAACTCTGATTTAATTCAAAACTAAGCGGTGCCACATCCAGAGGATAGGAGAAGCTACTCTTGGTGATGGTGGGGAGTGGGTGTCAGCCCTAGGAAGAGGCAAGGGAAGAGGCAGTTACAAGCAGCAGGCGGGCGTGGGAGGCTTTGGACGGCGCAGCTGTTTGAGAAGGTGAAGCAGGCCAACACCACAAAGGCGTGGAAGGCTCCGGAGCCTGAGGGACAGCGCACTGATGAGCTGCTTGGGCAGTGAAGCAAGGAAAGGAGCTGGGATGGCAGCTGAAAAGACACATGGGGTCAGAGGAGGGAGGCAGTAAGCGGCCCGGGAGTTCTTAGCTCCTACCTATGCTGCCCTGCCTGGGGCCTGAGGCTGGAGGTGAGGGGGCCGTGGGGCTTGCCAGAATCTGCACAGCTGGGTTGTGGGACAGCTGTAGGCCCCTGAGCAACACGGGGGCTGAGCAGACTATAATACATACAGCCAGGCTGCAGCAGTGAGGCTGGCCAGATGCAGCTTGCCTACCTGGCAGGTACTGACCAGGTGCAGAGCCCAGACCTCGCGCTGCTCCCACTGGCTGCCTCCCTGAGTGACTGACTTCTTTTTCCTGCCCTACTCCCTTCCTCTTCCCTCTCATTCTCCCTATCACCCTTCCTTCCATTCAACAAAATTTTCTTAGGCACTGATTACATTGGTACCAGGCTTTCTTTTGCACAGAGGCTTAGAGATCGATTAAAGAGGAAAATCTCAGACCCAGTTCCAGTCACACTTAGCCTGTCAGAGTCTTTGCAAGCCCCTGCTCGCCCCACAGAGGCTGAGCAGGATGAATCTTGCCGCTGCTCTCGTCCTACACCCAGTCCTCTCATGGATGGCTGCCCAAAGGGGATTTGAGGGAGGGAGGGCGCTCAAGTTCTTGGGTAAAGTCTGCTCCTCACACAAGCCTATTTTCCTCTTAGTCATAATTATCTTGCTAATGCCAATCTTACCTTCTTTGTCCCAGTTTGCTTAACTTTGGTTAGTGGGCTTCTCTCATGGCTCTGAGAGAAAGCAAGAGGGTTCAACAGGGAGGGCAATAACAATAGGAGTAAGAATAGTCATGACTACTACTTACTGAGCAGTTACTAAAATGCCAGCACCGTGTTAAACAAGCCACTTAATGCTTACAGTAACTCTGTAAGGCGGATATTATTTCCCCAAGTTTCAGAATGGTACACTGAGGCTCAGAGAGATTAAGTTAACTTGCCCAAGGTCATACAGCTACTCGGTAGCAGAACTCATATCTGACCCCAGGCTGACCTGGTTCTGAACCTGGGCCAATGAACACATTAGACTGACTCCCTTTAGTCTTTAAACAAAGAGTCATAGGTTGTCTCTCCCCAGGGATGACTCTCGACCAGATGGGCCCCTTCCCCTCAGACCCATCTCTCCTCCCCTGTGCATCCAGCCACCTTCAGTTCCAGCCCCATCCACATCCTTAATACATTGAGGCATAACTGTGTTACCAACATAGGGGGATCATTCACCACCAGCTTTTCAGAGAGAGGGGAGGCAAAGGTAATTTGACAGCAAAAAGGACAGAGCTCAGACACATAGAACACCTGAGGACAAGGGCAAGGGAGGGAGTCGCTTCCATTTTTCAATCCTGGTGACTTTATTGGCAGGACAAGGTAACCAAGCGTTGCCAAGCTAGTTCATCAACCTCCTGCACTCTCCTCTCTAGCAGGAGTTGAAGCTCCCATCCTGATCCAAGCAGGATGATGTCCCAGGAGCAGCTGCTGGCTCCTGTTATGAGTCTGTGTCTGCCACCTTCTCTCTCTCCAAAGCCCCTAATTTCCTTCCTTGATAACCCAGAGATGAAGATGGCCGTGATATGTACAGCAGTCTAACAGTTATGATGTATTTTCACAGGCATCCTCTCATCTGGTATGTTTAGTCCATGTCACGTTAGTAATGAGACCCTGTTCCGGTGCGAGTTTCATGGTCCTTGCAGGGCCTGGATCACATTCTGAAGTGCTGTTCCCCGCCTCCTTGCCTGGATTCACCTTATCCATCACCTTAGCTGGTTTCAACCTCAAGTCCCAGCTCATTGCCAAAATAGGTAGACTCCACAGTTACCAGGAGAAAAATGTTGGGACCCTCATCTAAGATATGGAGAGACTGGGGCTCTGAGAGGTTGTCCTGAGTAAGATTACCCAGCTACTAAGTAGAGAAGCAGAGATTCAAGCCCAGGGCTATCTCTGCTACACTGTGTTTTCCCTTTCTCTGCAGAGCAGTCATGGGGGTAATGTTTGAACTGAGCCACGATGCACAAGCAGCGTTCTGATGGTGAGGGAGGGGTGTGAGAAAGACTTGAAAGTGGGACAGTGTGTGGCAGCAGGTCCTGCTGGAGGATAAGCAAGGCAGGGGACGTGGAAGGAGGCTGGAGTCCCATTTCCAGGGCTTTCTCTGCCAGGTTAATGACTTTGAACCTCGTCACAGTCATGGCCAATGGGAAGTTTTAAGAGGAAAATGGGTTCATCTCATCTAAGATTTAAGGTAGGTGGAATTTCTGAGGGAAATATCTGACATTTCAGTCTCTGAAGAATCAGAAAGAATTAAAGTTGAATCTAGTGGTTTTGTCCAGTGAGAATGCTGTTGGTGCTGGGGCAAGTCTGAGGCTTCTTGGTCAACACTAGGGGACATATCATAAAATCTGTGTGTTCCAAGAGGCACTGGAAGTGGACTCTGGGTGATGTGGCTCTTGCCTGGAGGAGATAGGGGGCTTAGGGACTGTCTCATGGGGACAGGGACAGGAGGAGTTCACAGGGTTCGTCACAGCTGAAACAGCAAGTGTCAGGACTTCAGGAATGAGCCATGTGGTGCAGGGAGGGCTGGGAAAAGTTACTTACAGGCCTTGGGCTCCAAGGAGGCAGACTCCCATGGAAATAGAGAAAGGGTTCCCGGAGGCAGGGCTGAGTGGGCTTAATGGAACTCAGGGAACCTGGGATCTGGTCTTGGTCTCCTGTGATCTTCCAGGGAGAAGGGGAGGGAGCTCTGTCTTTCAACATTAGATCCTTTCAAGGAGGAGATCCAACAGATACCAGGGTTCCAGCCCATTGGAAGAAGATGTGGCTGTCTCCCAGGCCAGAGCTATGCCCCTAGGGTCAGGCTCCTGGGCTTCAGCAAGACAATTGTCAAAAAGCAGGTGGATTCTCAGGCATGGAGCTGAAGGTGGTTTTGGATTCTCTCCAAAAGCTGACCCATGCATACCCCCCACCTCGATTCAAATCACAGCCCCCTGGCTTTCTGCACCCAGCCACACCGGCCTGCTATGGTCCCTGAACGCCTCTGCTCTTCCCTCCAGGGATTCACACAGCCTATCCTGTCTGTCCCTTTCCCTACAGCCCTGCTTTAGTCACTGAGGCTGCTGTAACACAACACCACAGAGTGAGGGGCTTGTAAACAACAGAAATTTATTTCGCACAGTTCTGAAGGTGGGAAGTTCAAGATCAAGGGGCTGGTAGATTTGGTGTCTAAGGGTTGCTTCCTGGTTCACACATGGCCCCTTCTTGCTGTCTATTCAGGTGGGGGAAGGGGCAAAGAAGCTCTCTGGGGACCCTTTGATGACAGCACTAATCCCATTGATGAGGGCCCTGCCCTCATGACCTAACCACCTCCCAAAGGCCCCACCTCCAGATACCCTCAATTAGGCATTAGGTTTCAATATATGACTTCTGGAGAGACACAAATATTCAAACCATAGCAAACCTTACTTGTTCTTTGGTCTTTTATGTCTTGGCCTTGACTCACTTCCTCGTGGGAGACTGACCTGACTCCCTAGCCTTCAGCCAGTCCCCTGCCTGGATCTCACAGCTTCCTGTACTTCTTCACCATAGGTTCTTCTCAGTTTGCAATTTACGTGTATGTTTCATATCTGTCTCCTCAACTAGACTGTAGGCTCCCCAAGCATCAGCCTCTGAGCTTGGTTTGCTCACTAGCATCCCCTGTGCCTGGCATGTAGCAGACACTTTGTTAAGGACCCACCTCTCCAGGGTCAGCATTTCCCACTACAGCTCCAAGTCAGACACAAGAGTGCCCTGTGCTATCACATTGGCCTCACAGCTGTGAGTCTGTGGGTCCAGGACACAGGCATCACTGGACCGGCAGGGCCATCACAGCCCCTGGTGAAGTGTGAAGAAGCCACGGAAGGCTTTGGGGCCATTTCAGGGCATTCTAGGGGCATTTACTCAATCATTAAAGAGACTGATTCTTCTTAAGTTTGGACTTCTGTTGCGGTTGCCCTCCAAGTGACCCAAATTTTTTTGTGTGTGTGCCAATTTTCT
Source organism: Rhinopithecus bieti (assembly GCF_001698545.2). Lineage (NCBI taxonomy): Eukaryota > Metazoa > Chordata > Mammalia > Primates > Cercopithecidae > Rhinopithecus > Rhinopithecus bieti. Next base: position 2,110,633 of record NW_016803361.1, read on the forward strand.
CCTATAACAACATCCAGTAAGAGGTGCTATAGGATGTGGTGATTGTTATTAAGATTGTCCTCCTTTCATTGGATACAAGAACCCGTGAGATAGGCAAGGCAAGTGTTATCATCCCCATTCGACAGGAGGGGAAAGTGAGACTCAGAGAGGAAAGTGACTTGCCCTTGTCACAGGTTTTTTTTCCATAAGTTATTGGGGTATGGGTGGTATTTGGTTACATTTGGTCATTGGGGTACAGGTGGTATTTGTGAGGGTATTTGGAGGTGGGGCCTTTGGGAGGTGGTTAGGTCATGAGTAAGTTCTTACTTGAGTAAGTTCTTTAGTGGTGATTTGTGAGATTTTGGTGTGTCCATCACCCGAGCAGTGCCCACTACACCATATTTGTAGTCCTTTACTCCTTGCCCCCCTCCCACTCTTCCCCGCAAATCCCCAAAGTCCACCATATTATTCTTATGCCTTTGGGTCCTCATAACTTAGCTCCCACATATCAGTGAGAATGTACGATGTTTGGTTTTCCATTCCTGAGCTACTTCACTTAGAATAATAGTTTCCAATCTCATCCAGGTAGCTGCAAATGCTGTTAATTCACTTATTTTTACAGCTGAGTAGTATTCCATCACATAAATATACCACGGTTTCTTTATCCACTCATTGATTGGTGGGCATTTGGGTTGGTTCCATGATTTTGCAATTGTGAATTGTGCTCCTATAATATGCGTGTGCAAGTATCTTTTTCGAATAATGACTTATTTTCCTCTGGGTAGATACCCAGTAGTGGGATTGCTGGATGAAATGGTAGTTCTACTTTCAGTTCTTTAAGGAATCTTCACATTGTTTTCTATAGTGGCTGTACTAGTTTACATTCCCACCAGCAGTATAGAAGTGTTCCCTGATCACCACATTCTTGCCAACATCTACTGTTTTTTGATGTTTTGATTGTGGCCATTGATATGGTTTGGCTGTGTCTTGCTCTGGACTTGCCCTGGTCACAGCTTCTTAAGGGAGGTAGGTCTATAATCCTTGTTTTCTGAATCCTTGAGTGGTTTCCTTTCCCCTTTGCCCATGGTGCCTTCAGTGGAAGTGGTCATCATTGGGACATACTTCTCCCTTATCCTCAGAACCCAGTTTGCATCCTCCTAATGTCCAGGGCAGCTGTGTTGCCTGCAGAGGAGAGGAGTGAGAGACAGGAAGAGGAACATTCCACTTGCAATCTTATGCCCACCCAAAGGAAACTAACATGTCAGGGGCACTGCCTGTGTGCCAGGCACAGCACTGGGGCTGTCATCCTTGTTATTCCTTTAGACCTTCCACAATCCCATGAGCTAGAGCTGATGCTGAAAACCCATTTTGCAGATGTAGAACCTGAGGCCCAGAGAGCACCAGTGACTTGCCCAAGGTCACACCATTGGCAGCATAGCTAGGATTCAGCTTCCTGTCTCTTTGACTCCAAAACCTGAGGGCTTTCCACATCATCACATTGCTTCTCATGACCATGTTCTCTGGGAAGAGACCAAAAGACAGAATGCAGGTGCTGGATAATGACTGTCTTGCTGGAGGCTGGGGTCAGCTGCTCTGAGAAATGTGACTCAGTTCGTCATCCTCTCAACAGGTTTGCAGAGGAACTGAACCAAGAGGAATTCTTCCCCAATCTGTTACCTAACTCTTCCCTGTACAGGACAGGCTATGCCCAGAGACCAGAAAGTTTATTTAGAAGTTCCAAGAGCATCTTCCCCCCAAAAAAGAGATACGAGCAAGCAGTGGGGGCATTTGTCAAAGGTAAAAAACAGAAAAAAAAAGAACAAAGAGAAGTCAGTGGGAATTGGGGAGAGGAAACAGGAGTCAAGGGGATGGTGGACGACAGAAAAAGACAGAATGACTCAGGAAGAGGGATGGGTGCCCTGTGGGGAGGGGTTGGGAACAGGGCTGGAATGGCGAGCAGCAATTTGTGAAGTTTACAGATAAATCTTGGTCCTTTCAGCAAAGCTTATCTGTAATGGGCTCGGCTCGCTGAGGCCCCGTCTCCTGTAGACATAAATCATTTTCTAATTTATAACATGAATAATTGATTTTGCCTCTGTAGCCTCAACAATAAATCTCCCGATCACACATGCATAAGAAAATAATAATAATGAAAGCGATCAGGATATGCTGCCATCGATTAACTGTGAGAGGGGCCACTTGATTCGCAATTCATGTTTTAAGTATTCCAGGTGGCACTGTGCCCACAAGCCACTTCTGCCCCCTGCCCCTGAGCTCAGCCTGTCACAGTAGTAGGGCAGGGCAGAGGGAGGAGAGGGCTGTGAGAGGACGGAAAGCCAGGTCTGGCTATGACTGGCTGCCCTTGGGATCAATGCAAATGCTTCCTCAATAGCTGTCATTCATTTGTTTACTGAGCATCTCTTAGCTGGAAGGTCTTGGGAGTGGCGCTGTCCAAGGTAAAGTGAGACCTGGTATTTTGCTTCAAGATGTTTATGATCCAGTTAAAGAACAAAACTCGGAACACATGTTTGGGTGTTCAGATGGGACTAAAGGAAAAAGAGGCTTTCACTCTTCTATTGTAGTCACCTCCAAGCCAGGGACCCTGGAGTCCTCCCTGACTCTTTCCTCTCCCTCTCCACAGGGTCCTGCAGATTCTGTCTCCCCTAGGGCCCTAGAATCCAGCCACTCTGGCCCGTAGCTGCAGCCTAGTTCAGGCCTTCATCACTTTTCTCTCAGTATTGCAATGTCCCCCTAAAGGGCTACCCTGCACCCCAACACCTTCCATTCTCCTGTAGCCAGAGTGACCTTTAAAACCATAGGTGGGCTTTCCCACAGGTCCTTGGATTCAAGTCTCCCGCGAACTCCAAGTCTGGATAAAATTTCCCTGATAAGTACCTCTGTTACATATGACACTGCCCCTTCGTATCACTCATCTCATTGGTAATTTCCTGTTCAGTAGTTTTTCTTTCTGTTGAGAATGAAGTTCAGAAAGCCTAGATCCAAACCATCTTTGCTGCTGCTTCCTTGGAGCCCAGCACAGTGCCTGACACACAGCAGGTGCTCCATAAGTGTTCGTCGAACGAATAAGTCTTGCTGCCACTAGCCTCTTATCTCTCTGGATCGTCCTACACGGGGTAGTTTGTGTGTTTTTTTTTAACTCCTCAGCCAGGTTATCTTTTGTTCAGGAATCATCACTAGCTGCCAGTGCCGTACATGAAGCCCAAACATTCTACCCTGGTCCTGGTTCTGGGAACCTATGCTGCTCAGTCATTCCAACTTCCTATCCCACGAGTCCTCTCAGCGGGTTCTCTGCTCACTTCCTGAAATCCTACTCATCCTTTGAGACTTGCCTCAAATGCCAGCTCTATTATGGTACTCATTCCTTGCTTAAAATCCACTGATGCTTCCCCTTTGCTACAAGATATAAAGGGACATTGAAGAATTTTAAGGAGAAGAGTGATTTGCCCTGATTTGGGTTTGAGCTGAGTGTTCCTAAAGCTCCATAGGGATGAATCAGAGGTGGCAGGTGCTGGAGGGAAGCAAACCTCTTGCTCTGAACATGACGCTCACCCAGTGCCTACAAGTCTGTGGAACCGGGGGCTTGCTCAAGGCCTCACAGTGATTCATCATCAGGCTTAGAGATTTACACCCAGTTGGTGCCAAGGCCGCTGCCATTTTATCCACTCAGTTCTGCTGCTGATCTGGCCCCTGGGAGTGTGGTTTCCCAACTCCCTGGATCCCTGGCCTGAATCCCAGGGTCTCCCTCACAATGGGACCTAAAAATAGAAGCCACTTTTATAGTGTAGGGGAAAAGGCAAAGGACCCAGGCAAGGTTTAAATGGAAGTGGTCCCTGGAGGGCTCTCTGGGGAACACGGGGACTGTCTCAGGAGGCTCTGAACATAAGGGACAGGCCTTTTGGCAGGGTCAAAGTGGCCCTGTTTGCTTTTGGGAAGGCCCAGCTCCACTTCCCTCACCTACTCACAATCTCTCTTCTTATGCCTTTCCTGGCTCTGAACCCATGCCTTACCCAGCGCTCTGTCCCTATCCCCAGGAAGGGCCTTTGTAGCCATCATGAAGCATTAGAGTGAAGCATTAGAGACAGCCAAGGAGCCATCAAACCAGAGTCAAAGAGGGGAGAAGAGGATGGGGCCACAGCGAGGGGAGGGCCAGGTGAAGACACCCAGAGTGTCTGAAGTGAACATCACCATCTCGAACAGCACAGGTCTCTCTGGCTGACAGTCCTGGGCATTCCTGCTTCCACCCACACATCACTGAAAATGCCCCAGATGGGCCCACGTGCCAGGAGACCACATCACACCCTCCCTAGCAGGTTCCATTACTGACAGTACGATCCTGGGTTACCTTCCTGAACCATCATCTTTCCATATTAACAATGAAAAACTTTAAAAAATTGTTTTTGAGATGGAGTCTTGCTTTGTCACTCAGGCTGGAGTGCAGTGGCACAATCTTGGCTCACTGCAACCTCCACTTCCCAAGTTCAAGGGATTCTCCTGCCTCAGCCTCTCAAGTAGCTGGGACTACAGGTGTGTGCCATCACGCCCAGCTAATTTTTGTATTTTTAGTAGAGATGGGGTTTCACCATGTTCGGCAGGCTGGTCTCGAACTCTTGACCTCAGGTGATCTGCCTGCATCAGCCTCCCAAAGTGCTGAGATTATAGGCATGAGCCACTACACACGACCTAAAAATATTAATAGTAGGATTTAAAAATAAAGATAAACAAACGGAGGCATAACTTCACATAATAAATCACAGAAATCATAAGTGTACAGCTCGCTGAATTTTTGCATATGTATGCACCTGCAGAACCATCACCCATACCAAGACACAAACGTTGCCAGCATGCCACAGGGCTTCCTCTGGCTCCCTCCCTGTCAGTACCACCCCCACTCCAGCCCCACCCCACCAAGGGTAACCACCATTTCTTTCTTTCTTTCTTTTTTTTTTTTGAGATGGAGATTCACTCTTGTTGCCCAGGCTAGAATGCAATGGCATGATCTCGACTCACTGCAACTTCTGCCTCCGGGGTTCAAGCGATTCTCTTGCCTCAGTCTCCTAAGTAGCTGGGATTACAGGTGGCCACCACAACGCCTGGCTAATTTTTGCATTTTTAGTAGAGACAGAATTTCACCACGTTGGCCAGGTTGGTCTCGAACTCCTGACCTCAGGTGATCCATCCACCTCAGCCTCCCAAAGTTCTGGGACTACAGGCATGAGCCACTGCGCCCGGCTGGTAACCACTATTTCTGATTAGGTTGATGTATTTTTGAAATTTGCATGAAATCATATAATGTGTGCTGTTTGGTGTCTGGATTCTTTCCCTTGCAGGGTTTTGCAAGGATCAAATGAAATAGTCCACACTAAAACACCTAGTGCAGGACCTGGGATACAGTAGAAACTTGGTGAGTATTTACGGAGGTATGGGGTGGTTTGAATGAGAAAGACCTGGCTTCCAAACCATCTCTATGACTTGCCAGCTGTGTGACATTCTGAGCCTCCATCTTCCTATCTGTAAAACGGGACAATTGCTACCTCATGGGGTTGTCATGGGGGTTAAATGAGATAAAGAATATATTGCCCCTGGCAATAAGTGCTCAATAAATGTTCATTCTGTGCCCCTCCCAACTATGGGGCTGAGGCCAAGACCCCAGACTTTGTCCTAGAGAGCCAGTTACTTTGCTATATTCCAGTGGTTTTCAAATTGCATTTCCTGGAGCCTCAGGATTCTGGTCCTGAATCAGAGGCTGAGAGGAAGGGGCAAGTAACAGAAGAAGGAGAAAGCTTTGCAGATGGGATCTGAGTTTCTTCCCAGGTCAACCAGAGCAGTTCTGCTTTCATCCCTTTGGTAAGTTGTTCGGCGGGGCACAGGGGTGGGGGGCACTTGCAAAAAGAGTTCTGCTTCTAAAAATAATGTGAAAACCACCATTCCATTCCATAACCACAGAGTGTTGCCCAACAGGCCAATCAGATATTTCATAAGGGGGAAAACAAGTGAAAATATACCCATGTTAATTGGTTAGAACTTCCTGAAAACCTCTCCAGACAAACGCCCTACACTTCAGGCCAAGGACATCATAAGATGCATCAAATGAATGAAACAGTTTTTTTCTTTTCTTTTTAACTTTGCTCAAGTTATAGACTGCTTTTTAGGGACATCTACATTTCTATTTATTTAATGAACTGTAATACAGAAATAAAGTAAAAATTTAAAAGAAAACCTTTCAAGATTCTATCACTTTAATGTGGCAACTATGAAACTCATTTTTTAAAAAAGAGCCATAGTGGATGTCTGTTGTACTTGTCTGCCAACCATGCCTTTGTTTCTCCCCTGGCTCCAGAACCTCATTTCTTCCTCTGTGGAGTCACCCCTTTCCTATTCTTGGTACACGTCGGGTCAATCTGATTCCGAGAATGCACAGGTGTGCACCTGCATGGTTTAACTGTGGATGTTAAATCAGACTTCAAACTTTGAAGTTCAGTTTCTACTAAACACATGCCACTTTTGTACCACTATAAAGTCAATCTGGTTCCAAGAATGCATACGATGCCTGAAATAAGATTTAACTGTGGATGTTTCAGTCACTGGGCCAGTACTTTTTTTTTTTTAATCTTTAAGCCAGTTTGAGTTGGATTTCTCTCACCTTCCACCAAAAAAGTTCTGCTTAATTTACAAGTAGATCAAGGCTTTATCATGTAAGTGCATTTCCCTTCAAAATTGTCACCTTGGGAAGCAACACTTATTTCAAATGACCCAGTCGTGGTCACTCAGAGTATTCCATCTTCTTGGCCAAGGTGATTGCTCAGGGAAAGGCATCGCACCAGTCAGGCCAATGAGATTCTATCGCAGAACTTTTTTTTTTTTTATTTGAGATGGAGTCTTGCTCTGTTGCCCAGGCTGGAGTTCAGTGGTGCAATCTCAGCTCACTGCAATCTCCACCTCCTGGGTTCATGCCATTCTCCTGCCTCAGCCTCCCAAGTAGCTGGGACTATGGGCGCCCGCCACCACACCCAGCTAATTTTTTTGTATTTTTAGTAGAGATGGAGTTTCACCGTGTTAGCCAGGATGGTCTCCATCACCTGACCTTGTGATCCGCCCGCCTCAGACTCCCAAAGTGCTGGGATTACAGGCGTGAGCCACCGCACCTGGCCCCTCTATCACAGAACTTCTGTTGAAATTGGTGGGAAAGTGGAACTCTCTTTCCATCGCATTTGAAGATTGAGCGGCTGGGGCCATCATGTTCAGAGGGCTTGCTTGAGAGTGAAAAGAAAGCACAGGGAAACAGCTAAGAGATTAAGAACCGCTAGGTCCTGATGGCATTATTTTAGCTCCTGGGTCCAGCTATGCCTGAAACAAAATTTAACTGTGGATGTTTCAGTCACTGAGCCAATAAATTATTATTATTTTTTTAATCTTTAAGCTAGTTTGAGTTGGATTTCTCTCACCTTCCATAAAAAAAGTTCTGCTTAATTTACAATTAGATCAAAGCTACATCATGTAAGTACGTTTCCCTTCAAAGTTGTCACCTTGGGAAGCAACACTTATTTCAAAGTATTTTTTAGAACTCCTCATTGAGCTAACCCTTGGTACCAATTTAACAATAAAGTCATCTGCTTACTTTGTATCACTGAGAGGGAGGAGAGGATTACAGATGCTCCTCAACTTACCATGGAGTTACATCTGGATAAACCTATTGTAAATTGAAAATACTGTAATTTGAAAATTCATTTAATACACCTAACCTGTGGAACATCATAGCTTAGCCTAGCCTACAACATGCTCAAAACACTTATATTAGCCTAAAGTTGGGCAAAGTCATCTAACATAAATCCTGTCTTATGATAAAGTGTTGAATTTCTCATGTAATTTATTGAACACAGTATACTGTAGAGTACTGGTTGTTTAACTTGTGACTGCATGCCTGGCTGGGGGCCCAGCATCACAATTGAGTATCATACCACATATTGTTATCCTGGGAAAAAGTCAGACTTCAAAATTTGAAGTTCAGTTTCTACTAAACGCATACCACTTTTGTACCACTATGAAGCCAAAAAACCATAAGTTAAACCGTGATAAACTGAGGACCATCTGTAGTCTATCTGAGTGCTTAGATTGTTCATCAGGCTCAACTCTAATTGACAATGTCCCAAAATCAAATCTACCCATGGAGGATGGAGACTTGCTGACCAGGACACCAGCTGAGAATGGGTTGGATCTTTGAATTGCTGTTTTGCTTTTCAAGGTGAACAGGAGAAAATTAATTTGTGCAGGTGAATTGTAGTGTGAAAGATCAACCTCATTGTTTTTGGTCATACTTCAAAACAACAACAACAAAACAACAGTGCTTCTTCCCCTGGCCTCGTTTGCTCAGAGAAACATATGGACTTCATCTCCCTCTTGTCTCAATGAGAGGACTCATATTCCCATTTCGCAAATAAGAAAATCAAGGCAAACTTGAGTTCTTCTTAGTGAAGCCACATATGTACTGGGATCCAGAATATTAAATTGAATCACTGAATAAAGAGAGCAGCCAGGAGGTCAGGCTGGAGGATAAATCTTGGGATCTGAGTAGAGACATACAGGGCCAACAGGAAGCAAGATGAAAGACAGGGGAGAGAGGACCAAGCAAAGGCAGTTACTAGCCAGGAGCAGGCTGAGACCAGCTAAGTTCAGAAGATGCGCCTAGCAGAGGGGTAAGGACCTGGCTCTGCTGGGATCTCCTTCTCCAGCTGGCAATGGGTTGTGAGTTGGCCCCAGGTGCACAGTCTGTGCTCCCTACAGGGTTCTTATCAGGGTATGCCTGAACCTGAGGAGCACAGTAGGAGGGCTTCCAAGGCTCCTGGCTCCAAAATCTGCTCAAGAAGAGGTGTCTCACAAGGCGGAGAGGTTTACTGCAGCCGGGGAATTTAATCCTACCAAGCATTTGGGCAGGCCCTGGAGATAATAAAGAAAGAAGGTAACAGAGTGAATCTGCAAAGCCTTTAATACGCAGCATTAAAGGGTAATGGGAAAATCGATGGGACTATACAACAGGGTCACCCCAACTGCCAGCAGTGCTGTCATTAATGGGACAGTTGGTGCTCCCGCTACTGCAAGACTGCTGGGCAGGACCCTAGCACTGGGGACCCAGCCTGGCCTCTTCAGAGCTCAAATGGCTCCATGGACTCTGGGGCTTCCTACTTGGATAGGAACACAAGGGGATGGCCTTCTTCTCTCCCTTGGGTACATTGCACTCTCCTAACTGTGGCCAAGTGGCTTAATAACAGCTACCATTTATTGATCACTTTCTATGGGCCAGCTGTAGGCTGAGAGCGCTCTGAATTGTTGCATTTAATCCTTACAACAACTCTATAAATTAGTTACTATTACTGTAGTTTCCATTTCACATGTAAGTAAGGTGAGATCCAGGGAGATATGTGTGCCCTTGATCATTGGCTAGGACAGAGAGTGGATGGATTCGCTCAGATCATAGAATGTGGAGAAGTTGGGAAGGGTCTCATGGCACATCTGGCCTGACTCCTCAGGATAGAGAAGTGGAGTGACTTGCCCCAGATCATACAGCTGTACAGTAGAAAATGTGAGATTATAAAGCAGGTGTTCTACCTTTAAGTCCTGTGTTCTTTGTCCCCATTATATCATCCTATCATTTCCATCCACAAAGCACACACTCCACTGGCTTTGGACTTCAGAGTCATTCATTGTAATTAAAGGGATGGTCATTTAGGAATTGTTTTAATTCAATGCAAAGTTACTAAAGCCACTTACTGTGTTCTGGGAGAGTAGGGGTTGAAGTGCAGGAAGGTCTGGTATTGTTCTTAAACACCTATAGCATCTGGCTGGGGAGAGAAAAACCACACAGACCTGAAACAACCTTAGAATAATTCCAAGACAACAAATAAATAAGTGTGAGAGTGTGTGATGCCAACCGTGTACACTGAGCATCAGGGAATTAAAAGGAAAGGAAGGCAGGCTCAGTTCGAGAAGGCTTTGTGGAGGCAGAGTGTGGACCTGAGTTGGTAAAGGAATGAAGGACTGGGATTAGAGAAAATTAGAGAGAACGGCTTGTCTGATGGCAGAAACCACATAGGCCAAGGCCCAGTGGCTAGAAAGAACATAGTATATCAAGTTGGACCTCCAGGGAAGGAGAATTTATTCTGCAGAAGGAGGGAGGCATGGGCTGGAGAGGCAAGAGTTTCAGACTCAGTGTGCAAGGCAAGGCTGAGCCAATATAGGTGGTTAAGGAGGGGCAGCAAGGTGACAGCAATGGGTTTATGAAGATGTCATTGACAGTAAATACCTCAGAATATTGGAGGCTGGGGGACTGGATTCTAGGTAGGAAAGTAATGAGGGAAATCTAGGCATGAGTAGTGGTGGCAGTGGGGGCTGGTGAGGAGGCCAGCAAGTAATCAAGAGATGACGCCCAGAGGCTGCAATGAAGAGGGCACCAGGGTTTGGCATAAGGGCTGAAGGAGAGAAGGCGTCCAGTTTTTTGTTTTTTTTTTTTTTGTCTTTTTTTTCAAGACAGAGTCTCACTCTGTCACCTAGGCTGGAGTGCAGTGGTGCAATCTTGGCTCACTGCAACCTCTGCCTCCTGGATTCAAGCGATTCTCATGCCTCAGCCTCCTGAGTAGCTGGAATTACAGGAGTGCCACCACACTGGCTAAGTTTTGTATTTTTTTAGTAGAGAAAGGGTTTTGCCATGTTGGCCAGGCTAGTCTCAAACTCCTGACCTCAGGTGATCCACCTGCCTCAGCCTTCCAAAGTGCTGGGATTACAGGCGTGAGCTACTGGGCCCAGCGTGAGAAGGCATCAAATGGAATCAGATACAAGGCCGGGGAGCATGGTGGCAAAGTGGGTAATTTTGTGAGTTGAGTTTGTGAGTGAGGTGGGGAAGGGAGAGAGAGTTTTTTCTGAGGAGGGATAGCAGGACTAGACACAAAAAGGCCTGGGGGAAAGTGAAACAATTGGGGCAATGGCCATTTTCTCTTGGGGACCATTTTCCTTTGGACAGCTTACAGGAAAAAGAAGTTTCCATAACATGGAACAAATGTCTCCTCTCCTTTCGCCTCCCTCCAGTGTGCTTGTCTTCCGAGCTGTGTGGAGTGGGGTCAGGGGCACGGGCTTGGGAGATTGTCAGCTCAACTCTCAGTCCCAGCTCTGCTGCTACCGGCCTGGAGTCCCTGGGCACGTCACCTAAAGGCAATGAAGGAGACAATAAGATTGACCTCACGGCCCTGCCAGGAGATGAAATGAGAGGCAGGTAAAGTGCCTACTTGGGTTCCTTGTACTCATATGTTAGCTGCTGTTATTACAAAACCACTTTAACCCAGCATATGGTTCAAGTTTCCAAACCACCGAAATGGCTCAGGACTTACTCACACAGATTGTTGAAAAACAAAGGAGAGTTGAGGGAAAGGCTGTTGGATGAGGTTAGCCAGAGACTCTGAGGCAGTGATTTGTCCAGCCTCACCACTGTCTTTCTTGGAGTGGCTGACAGCCTCCTGCCCGGGTCTCCTGGGGGACTTGTGGAAACTGCAGTGCTTTGGGCTCTTTGCTTAGGGTGGGGTTTGGGACTCTGTTTTTAGTAAGTTCCACAGGTGATTCTATTGCAAACTGAAGTTTGAGAACCACATTTTTTTCTGCTAACACCAATCTCCTTGGCAAGATCTCCGGCCTATGTGGTCACCGTCAAAGTGACAAGGGGTTCCCATCTGGGGCCAGCTCATCCATCTCTTTGGACCAGGTTTCCTGTTAATAAGGTCCCTTTCAGCCCCATGACCAACTCAGGGACATGAGGAGTCAGAGAAGGAAGAAAAGAACAGTGGGAGAGGAATCTGACAGCAGAGCAGAGAAGGAAACTGAGGAAACAGGCAGACCTGGATCACTTTGGGGGTGGAGGGGCAGGCAGCACACCGCTAGGGCGAGGAAGAGCTGGAGCTGCCTCCACCACAGTCCAGTAGTGCAGGGTAATTAAAAGAAAGAGGAATGAGTCTCTGTAACTCGGCAGAGCAGGGCAAGAGTCATCAGCAGATGTTATTAAAATCCTTTCCTCACCAGTGAAAGACACTTATTGCTCTTCATCAGCAAAGCTCTCTTTTCGGAAAGGAAAATCAACTTAACAGGTGGGGACTGTCCTTTTGCTCCTCCCATGAAACACACCAAGGCTGCCACCCGTCAGCCCCCAAACCAGTGTGGGGCTCACGGAGCTCCCCAGAGTGGTAGGTGGGAAACCATGGACACTCGGCATCTTGGCACTGTGTGCGTGAGGGACCTCTCCCCTGCCGCAGGGGATGTCTGGATGCTGTGGGTACCAGTGATGACTGACTGCTGCAGAGAGGCTTTGGATCCCTCAACAAGAAGCAGTGGGGGCACAGCCTCTTCGCCAGTGTCCTTGCCCCAGCTCTGGCCTCCTCCCGTCTGTCCTGCGTCCCACCAGACTCATCTCGCCTGAGCGTGTCACCCCCATGCTGACAAACGCTTGGAGATCGCTCACTGCAGCAAGAACACATTCACACACGTCAGCCCAGGGTTCAAGGCCCTTCCCAGACTGGCCGCAAACACCCCTCCAGCCTGCTTCCCCACCCCTTGTCAGACTGCAGGCTGGAGCATCACTGCTCTTCTCCAAACCCCAGTGCCCTTGCCTGCCTCCCTGCTTTGCCCAAGGTGGTTGCTCTGCCTGCAGCTCCTCGCCCCTCTTCTCTGCCAGGTGATCCAGTTAATGGCCCAGCTCAAATGTCTCCTCCTCGGGGAAGCCCTCTCTGACCTCTCCAGGCAGAACTAATTATTCCCTCCACTGGTTCCCATAGCAGGCGTGCTATGGTTTTAACAACGACCACACTATATTCTGGTTGGGTGTAATCCTTTGTTTCTGTTTCTGTCTATGTTTCCCCTCATCACAGGGAGTTCTGGCAGAAAGAGGGCTGTCTTCTGCTCCTCTGTATCCCCCACAGAATGAAGCACAGTTCTTAATAAAAATAATAGTTAGCGTGTACTAAGGGCTTACTCAGCACTCTGGGAGGCCTTCATTCATATTATTTTGTTATCCTCAGAACAATCCTTCCAGGTTATTAGGCCTATTTCACAGATGAAGAAACTGAGGTTTGTAGAAGTGAAGTGACCTGTACAGGGACACATGGCTAGTATGTGGCAGAGCAGGGACTAGAAACCAGAACTGTCTGAGCTCAGCAAAGGTTTGTTGACTGAATGAATGAACCTCTACTCCCACCCCACCTCTGGTGCTAGCCGCCCTCAGGAAGACCAGCAGAAGGGCCCATGGTGGTGTTTAGCTCCTGAGCCAGTGCTGTCTGTCAATCCATCCCATCCCCATCTCTGTGACTCAGGCTTTCTCTGCTTCCAAGGGATCACACTTTTGTTTCTTTTCTCCTGGGCATGACCAGGAGGTCCTAGAGAAAGGTCTCTGCCACCTTCCCCAACTAGCCCCCATGACCCCACCACTCTTACTCTCCCGAGGACAGCAACCCCTTCTAGGCATTCCCTCCCCAAGGCCCCTCCCCAGCTCCTGCTGTGCGGTCAGCATTCCAGCTTCTCTGTCCCCAGCAACTTGGTCCCTGGTGTGCCTCCAGCCTCTGGTCAAGACCTGGAAAACATTCACAGGACTGTGTTTCAGACAGAGCCCTGGGCAGTTGTCATTCCTTCTTCGTTCACTGGGGAATGCGGGAGTAGCTCCTCTCTTCCTAAGCCCCAGTTTTCAAGACCAACTTCAATTTTACAGTCTTGTAAGCTTCCTGAGAATAGCAGCTGAGTTTTTTCAACTCTACAGGCCCTGCAATCCATCATCAAGAGCCATGCACCTAGGTAGATGCCCAGTAAATGGCAAATGAATGACTTCCTGGAAAACACCAAGAACATTCTGTGAATACTTCCTCAAACATAACACTTCCCATCTTAATATATTCCATCCCTTCATCAATCTTTTTTTTTTTTTTTTTTTTTCAGACGGAGTCTCACTCTGTTGCCTAGGTTGGAGTGTAGTGATGCAGTGGCACGATCTTGCCTCACTGCAACCTCTGCCTCAGGGATTCAAGTGATTCTCCTGTCTTAGCCTCCTGAGTAGCTGGGATTACAGGCGTGTGCCACCATGCCCGGCTAATTTTTGTATTTTTAGTAGAGACAGGGTTTTGCCATGTTGGCCAGGCTGGTATCGAACTCCTGACCTTGTGATCTGCCCGCCTCGGCCTCCCAAAGTGCTGGGATTATAGGTGTGAACCACCATGCCTGGCCTGCATCAATCTTCTTTTTCTTCCCTCTGGTTCTAGAAAGGATGGTGATATATCTCTTCTCTCTAAACCTGATCCCTCCCATCTCTGCTGAGCTCACCCCTTTGGGCAGCAACTCTCCCAGTGCTCTAATGCACCAAACCTGGGAGCAGGTCACCAGGCCCCGACGACCTCCCATCCCTGTGTTCCCAGGGCCCTAGCATACTGGATGGACCCTGCTTTAAAAGACCAAGAGAATTCATCTCATTTCTACACTCATTTAACAAAAGGTAGCAACACACACCAGGTGCTAGGACCTACAATAGAGAGAGAATGTGGTTCAGGGATTCAGTCTGTGGCAAGAAAAATCATACTGTCTGTTTTTTTTCACTGTTGGCTCCCTAGTGTCTAGAACAGTGCCCAGTGCATAGTAGGAGTTCAATAAGTGTTTGTTGGGTGAAAAAATGAATGAATGGCCTTTGTATTTACTTTTCTGCTCATTCCAGACATAGTTATCTAATATTACTATTTTTCAACCTCTTTTACTCCAGGGACCTCTATGCACCCTCACCCTCAACTCCCCCTCAATTTGTTCTCATAATCCCCATGACCCCCAGTTTTATAACACCACTCTCAGGAGCCCAAAGCTGCCATTTATTAACTTCCATTAGCATGACTCTTCACCTACCTTGGGGTCTTCAGTTTCTCCCCTCCTCCTAATTTCCAGGATTCCATTCTGCCTGTGCTGGCCTCCCTACAAAGCCTGCAACACCATAAGTCATTTCAGCAAAGAGCTTGATCATCTTTTGGTGACCCCTGCATTCATGACTCACTACCTTACCTGCCTTTGGCTCTGCATGTCCCCCAGTTTCCCTTTCTTTCTCTGGAAAGAGAGATTGCCCAAGAGTCCTGAAGATCAGCATTACTACAAATGCATGCAGACCAGCTTCAGCTGCTTGCCAACTCTTTAAAAAATGAGTAAACAGTTTTCTAAACTTAAAAAATGAGTAAACAATTTTCTTCTCCTCCTCACACCAACTATTTGCACAATTCAGTGACCTTTTATAAACCATGCCATTGTATAAGCATCATTTCAAGGGTAGAAATCAACTATTCATCCCATTTCATACTCTACCTCATTCACCTAACATTTTTCTGTATAAACATTCTCATGTATTGACAGAGTACTCGTATTTATCATTTGTAATGGTTATATAATATTCTATCATATTAATGTTTCATAGTTTGCTTAACAATTCCCCATTTGTGGAGCATTTGGGTGTTTTCCAGGACTTTCTTATTATGAACAGGGCAGCAATAAACATCTTTTTGCAAATAGCTTGTATTTCCTTTTCAGTTATTTCCCTGGTATATATTCCCAGAAGAGGGATTATTAGGTCAAAGGCTAGAGACGCTTTTATGGCTTTTGTTGTGAGGTGCCAGACTGCTCTCCAAAAGACTGTACTAATTTGCAATTCTCCTGTCTTTTTATTCATGCTTTGTAGCCTCCTAATGAATTCCCCCAGGGGTTGTTCCAAATCTTCTGGGCCTGCCTGGGGCATCCAGCCACTCTCACCCTTCAGAGGTGATTTTACTGGGAAAGTTACATGCATGTCCCTGAGTTTCCTCAATTTCCTTCCACATCAACATTTCTATTTTTATCTGGGCTCCCCTCCTAGGCTGATCTCTGAAGAAGAGGTGTCCGATTTCCTCTCCAAACACACCTCCCTGCCTGCATATTTGACCTCGTTCCCTCTTCCTGTCTCTTCAGCACCATGCTGCATCACTTTTTCCACCCTTTTTACGTCATCTATCTCTCCCTCTTCTTCTGCTCTTTCCCCTCAGCCTGCAAATATCCTCATCTCCCTTTTCTAAAAGCAATAGGCAATTTCTCCTTCTCCCCGTGAAATATCTCTTTCTGTCACCACTCATCTTTCTGAAGAGTCTATACTTCACTGTCTCATCTTCTAGTTCCTTCTCAACATTAGCCCTCTTGTACTGGACCAACACTCAACTAAAGCTGCCGTTTCAAGGCCACCAATAATTTTCTTAATAATCCAAACAAATGGCCCTTTATTGGTCATCATTCCTACCACCTTGTTGACTATCTTGTCCTCATGGAAACATTTTCCTATCTGAGGTTCCGTGGCAGTAAAATTTCTTTAGTGTCCCTTCTATCCTACCAAAATTGCACCTCTATAAGAATTTGTCCTCAAACCTTTTAGTAAACTTTAAATGATCTCTACCTCCCACTGTGTAGCAGCCAGGAGAATTGGGAGGGACTGATCCTACCCTCAGCTCTAGTGGAAGCTAGGACTCATGTAAGCCCATTAGTATAAACCCATTCCTCCTACCACAGTGATGTCTCAGGGAAAACCAGACCAGAGCAATTAACATGTGACATTTTCATGTGACCTCTGGTGATCCAATTAGAGCAAAGCTCAGGATTTTTGTCTGATAGTTGAGGGAAAATAGTTATTTCTTTCCCCTTGGATATAAACAACAAAGCACGTAAACCTAATTGCTGTTGGCTACCATTGTACAACCTTGAGGGAATTCAGTATGAAAATGAAGTCACACACAGAATAAAGCAGAGAGAACTGATGCATAATGGATCCAGATTCCTGACTGAACTATGCCTGAAGCCCACTCTATTATAGGATTTTTCAGTTACATGCGCCAATAAGTTCCTTGCATTATTTAAATCATGATGTGTAGGGATTTCCATTGTTTGCAATTCAAACATATAACCATTATAGCTTCCTTCACTGTTCTCCCTTTATATGTTATATCTCATTGCTCTTACCTATTCCAGTAGCTTCCATGTTTATATCTATGTAGATGATTCCTCTACACCTCTACCACCTGTCTCCTTACCTTCAACTCCAGCACTACTAGCTTTTCACTGAGTAGCTATACTTGGTTTATGAAGCTTTAATCTTAGCATATTTAACACCAACATTTTTACCATCATCACCCAAGACAAATCAACTTCACCTCCCTACTTTCCTATGTAGGATTATTCAGTTGCCCAAGTTTGAAACTTCAGAGTTATCCATATCCTTTTCTCCTTTAGACCTCTCAACCAGTCAGCTACCATGACTTCACACTTTTGCCTCTAGCTGCGTCCTGACCAACATAACGTCTGTCTCAAATTGACAGTTTTCCCAGTTGGTCTCCCTGCCTCCTAGTTCTCCCAGTTTCTGATCACCCTGACAACACCCATCAGAAATATCTACCTGAAACATCAAACCAATCAAACATTTTTAATGATTTCTCAGTGTGTTTTAGATTTAGCCAACACTTTCCATTCTAAACCCAAGAATGGATTTAGACCACTACAAGGTCTTTTCACTATCTTTCTGGTTTTATAATCCCATTACTCTCTCACTGGTGCCCAAGCTACAGGCAAATTGAGCTACGTCCCAGTTTTTCCACACCTTGTTGCCAATGAGATGAATCTACCTGGACCAACTTCCCTTCACATTTCATCTGTTGAAATCCTACTCATCCTTTAAGAACCATCTCAAAACCACCTCCATAAAGGATACTTTGATTTACCCAAATAGATATTTCTCTTTTTGAACCCTACAATGTCTCACTCTTGTGTTACTCATCAGAATAGGAAAGCTAACTTTTATTTTTTTATCCGCTAAGCACAGAACACAGGGCCTTGCAAATGGTAGGTGCTCAATTAATACTCATTCAATTAGTCTGATTCAAGGGCAAACTTATGAAGCAGAGATGCCACAAGAAGGTAGCTGAGAAGGAGTCTCACTCTTTTATCTATAGATTCACTAGAATCTTTTTCTCTCTTTTTTCTTTCTTTCAGTGACAGTTAGGAGTTCATCAAGTCAACAAATGTTTATTTAGTACTGTATACAAGTCAACACTGGAATCTGGGAGAAGCCAGTTTTGAAATCTTGTACTCTTGACTGGCTCAGAGCTGTGGTTCTCAGAGCATGGTTCACACGGATGTTCCTGGAAGCCAAGGGCAGATCTACCTTTCCACAATATCAATATTTAGGTAAGCTCTGAATAGTATAGCTATTGAGTGGGGAATGAAAAGCAAGAGACCAAGAGTCCACAGACCTGAGCTCTGGGCCTAGATATTTCACTAACCAGCTACGTGACCTCGAACAAGTCTTTTAACCTCTCTGTGACTCTATTGCTTCTTTGCCTGTGAAACAATGAGGTTAGACTGTAATGTCTCTCAAAATGTGATCTTCAGAACACTTGCAGCAGATTCTCCTGTGGCTTTTAGAAAATACAAATAATTCTGGGCTTGGTGTGGTGGCTCACACCTGTAATCTCAGCCCTTTGGGAGGCCAAGGCAGATGGATCACTTGAGGTCAGGAGTTTGAGACCAGACTGGCCAACATGGTGAAACCCTGTCTCTATTAAAAATACAAAAAAATTAGCCAGGCATGGTGGTGTGTACCTGTAATTCCAGCTACTCAGGAGGCTGAGGCACAAGAGTGGATTGAACCCAGGACGTGGAGGTTGCAGTTAGCCAAGATTGCACCACTGCACTCCAGCCTGGGCAATGGAGTGAGTCTGTCTCAAAAAAAAAAAAAAAGGTATATATATACACACACACACACACACACACACATATATATACACGCATATATATACACACACACATATATAATGCAAATTCCCTGGACTCAAACCAGTGCTATCAAAATGAATCTTTGGGGCCTTGGGAGTCTGTAGTTGAGCAAACTTCCCAGGCGATTCTTATTTCCACTCAAGTTGAAAACCTTTAAAATTTTATAATAGCAAGGTTTTTTTCTGTTCTAAGATGTGGGCGTTACCAGATTAAGTAATCATTTGAGTTATTTTGAAGTGCCGAGTAGAATGGATGAGTGAGTAATCCAGAGGATATTTTGTCCTGACAAAGTGTCTCTGGAGAGAAAGATTAGAGAGCTTCTATTCCATGGTCTACACCGAGGCCACTGCCCCAGGACCACGTGCAGCTGCAAGCCGGTTGGCTTGCTGGCCTCTCTACCCCTCCCTTCCACTCTCCCTTTCTTCTCTCATTTCCCTTATTTTCATTCTTCCCTATCCTCCCCCCTTCTCCCCTCCCTGTTCCCTCCCTCCTTCCTTCACTCCCTCCTTCTTTCCTTTTCTCTCTTTTTCTCTTTCTTTCCTTTTCTCTTTCTTTTTCTCTCTCTCCTTCTCTCCCTCCCTCCTTCCCTTCCCCCTTCCCTTCTTTCCTTTCTTCCTTCCTTCCTTTCCTCCTCTCTCCCTCTATCTCACTGTCTCTTTCTCTCTCTCTCTCTTCTTCTCTCCCTCCTTACTTTCCCTCCCTTCTTTTCTTTTTCATTTTTCCTTTTCACTCCTTCCAAACTCCTACAGGTACCTTAGTAAGCACACCATTATCGATACATTTATTTGCACTTACCTAATAGACCTTTTTTCCACAAAATCTTTCCGGCTCCCTCAATCAGATGTAAACATTTCCTGCTCAGAACTCTCACAGCACTTTGAACTTCTCCTATGCCATTAATCATACTTTGCCATGTAATATTTTCAGGTCTACTGTATTGTATGCCCCTGGGGAAAAAGGCTATTTTATTCATCTTTATGTCCCTCCTTCTGCAGTGCCTAGCGTGATGTCTTGCACACGTTGAGCATGTTTTACATTTATGTGATGTATAACTAGTTTAAGAAGTATTTTCACAAACACTAATGAATAATGTTTGTGAAAATAAGTGAAATAATGGTCTGAATAAGTGAAATGTTATTCACTAACGTTTGTGAAAAACTTATTCAGACACTGAGTAAGTATTCTGAACAGATTCGTGTATGAATTCCTTTTTTTCCCCCCCTTATCATATTGTTGACCTTGTCTTATCTCCTGTCCAGGAGGCAGGATTGTGCAGTAGTAAGGACACTGACCTTGAAGTTAGACATCTGAATCTGAAGTCTTATTTTAGCTCTTAATAGCTGGGCCATCTTAGGGATGTTATTTAACCCCTCTGAACCATAGTTTTGTCTATAAAGAGGCCATAACAACATCTTCTTTACAAGATTGGTGATGATTAATTGCAATTACTTGTGAAAACATCTGGCGCATAGCAGATCATTTAAAATACTCGTTAAATGGAATTCTTTCCTTCCCCCAACTCTTCACCTCCATTAGAATGTCCCTTAAGGACAAACACTGGCTTTTCTAATTCTTTCTCTCCAGATTTTTATGCTGTGTCTTGGTGCATTGCATACAAAGATGTGCAGAATACATTTTTTGTGTACTCTTAAGAATAGTCAATGTCATAAGGTGAAACACGTATGGAAAACATTCAAACTGAAATGAACAGGATTCCTTGTTGCAAGGGCCATACACCCAATTCAAACAAACTTGACAGGGAGAATAGAATTTATTGACTTTCAAAATTGGGAAGTTCCAGGGTAGATCTGCCTTTCAGCAAAGTGTTGTCCAGGGGTTAAAATACTGAAGACAGCATACTGTCTCCTTTTCTCCAGCTCTGGGTGGGCCCTGACTCTATGGCTTTATTCTCAGGCAAGATACCTCCAGCTGGCGGGAAGGATGGCTGGGGGCTTGTGAGTCAAAGGGGAGAAGCCCTTTCTCCCTTTGTGTCCATGTGCAAATCTCATGGAAGAACTGTCTCACTGACTCTGCTTGGGTTCTCCACCCACATCTGAACTAGGCATAGGTACAAAGGATATAACACTATGGCTGGCTCAGTCTGGGTCGCATGCCCACCCAGTAGCCATGGGGAAAGACACAGTAGTTTGAAGCCTCTCAGACTACAAGGAATGAAGGAGAGGTAGTTCTTCCAAATGAAGAGGTGCCAAAAGATAAAACCAACTTGTTGGGTACACACATAGAATATACCGTGTTAAGACTGGACGTGGTGGCTCAAGCCTGTAATCCCAGCACTTTGGGAGGCTGAGACGGGCGGATCACGAGGTCAGGAGATCGAGCCCGTCCTGGCTAACACAGTGAAACCCGTCTCTACTAAAAAAATACAAAAAAACTAGCCGGACGAGGTGGCGGGCGCCTGTAGTCCCAGCTACTTGGGAGGCTGAGGCAGGAGAATGGCGTAAACCCGGGAGGTGGAGCTTGCAGTGAGCTGAGATCCGGCCACTGTACTCTAGCCTGGGCGACAGAGTGAGACTCTGTCTCAACAACAACAACAACATCAACAACAAAAAGAATATAATGTGCTATTTCCCACAAGATGCCCTAAGCTTAAACCGTCTGTTTTGTGTCATTTAAAGGGCCCAGCTTTATTTACTCATCAATTTCCTTATTCACTGTTACTGGAAAAATTAAACCATCCTGAGGATCTCCTCAAGCCCAGACCCAGTGCCAAGGGTTGGGGTAAAGCAGTGACAAAGTCAAGCTTGGGCTTCCTCTCACAGATCTTCCAGTCCAGTGAGGGCTCAGGAACCTCTCACTGCATGGACCACCACATTTTCTGAAGTTTCCTCCACTAAATATGGTCTTTGGCTTCAAGAAGTGAGTTCCACAGGGTTCCATTTATAGTGTATGCACTGGAAGGAGCATCACTTTATCCCATTATCACCTGTTTAGTGAAACTGCCTTTGCAAAAGTTATGACAGTGAGAAAAATCAGACCTGACTGACTCCATCTTGCTTCTAACCTCCAAGCCGCACTTGTTAATTCCTGGGCTTAGGCCAGGCTAACTACGGAAGGAATTAAGTTCATAGCTTAACTTTGAAACAAAGATAACAATAGCCCTTTCCTGAAACAAACTCTCTCCTTGCTTGTAGATCAGACCTCTTTTGTAAAACTAATAAATTAGCCACAAGATTAGAAATTATGGCTCAGGAGTCATGCAGCTAGAGGCCACAAGATTCTTAACTCCCCAGTTGCTCCTATAGAAGACATCATGATTGTAAAATCTAAGATTGGTGTTCAAGATATTTTTCACATCTTGCACTCTGATGAACCAGTTGACACCACCCAAACGGACAAAGTGGCTCAGCTGGTCTTGTGGTTCCTACCCAGGAACTGACTCAGTGCAAGAAGACAAGCTATGAATCCCTATGCTTTCATCTGTGACCCAACCAATCAGCATGCCCCATTCCCTAGCCCCCTGCCTGCCAAAATGTCCTTAAAAAACCCTGCCCTTCAAACTTTTAGGGAGGCTAATTTAAGTAATAATAAACTCTTATCCTTCTGCTGAGCTGGCTCTGCATTTATTAAACTCTTTGTCTATTGCAAAAACCTGCTGTTCTCAGTGATGAACTGTGCAGCAGGCAAGATGAACCCATTGGGCAATTGCATTAGCACACTTGGTTTGTTGGCTGAACTGGCCTCTCTTGGTAGAGATCACAGAATCGGACTCTCAGATGAAGGACATGGAGAGCCAACTCACTTCAGTAGCTAGTGCACAGTTCCCGAGAATGGTGAAAGGGGAAGATCAGGGGTTTTGTTGCAAGCTTTTGTTTTGTTTTGTATGAGTAATTTTAAAAGTTTTTTAATTATAGAAAATACCCATAACATAAAACTTACCATTTTAACCAATTTAAATGTATAGTTCAGTAGTGTTAAATATATTCGTATTGTTGTATGACCAATCTTCAGAACTTTTTCGTCTTGCAAACGTGAAACTGTACCCCCATCAAACAACTCTTCATTCTTCCCTCTCTCCCCAGCCCCTGGCAACTTCCATTCTTTCTGACTCTGTTAATCTGACTACTCCAGGTACCTCATCTAAATAGAATCATACAGTATTTGTCCTTTTGGGGGTGGCTTATTTCACTTAGTATTATATCCTCAAGGTTCGTCCATGTTTTAGCACGTGTCAGAATTTCCTTCCTATTTAGGCTGAATAATATTCCATTGTATGTAGACACGGTGTTTTGTTTATCCATGCATCCGTCAGTGGGCACTTAGGTTGCTTCTACCTTTTGGCAATCGTGAATAATGCTGTAAGCATCCTGGGGAAGATCAGTTGTGATGGCAGAAACCTGTGTATTCTGGAGGCCAGCAGCATTAAGATCAAGTAGGTCCTTTGCAGGATCCTGAACAGACAAGTTCTGAGTTCAAAGAGGCAGCAGAAGCGCTGGGGCACCCTCTGCAGGGTAGAGGAAGGGACAGTTTCCTGGGCCTGAGGAAGTATCCATGTATAAGGGAGAGGATCTAGAAGGAAGGGAAATGCCAAACTTTATCTACTTCCCCATTTGGCCAGTGCTGGCCCTGATTTCACACTTTGTTGACCAGTCTTAGGAACTCTTGTCAGGTCGTTGGAGGTGACTTCCAAGCAGTAACATTGTACTCGCTACTTTAGGAGAGGTCTTTACTCATTCGAGAGTCCTGCCCATCTCTGCTGAGCCTCCTACTAAAGCACTCTCAGCCCTATCCCACCCTCTGCAGAGCTTGGCCTCCCTCCTCCACCATCTCCCAGTCCCCATTTTAATTTCCTCTGCCAGCATTGCCTATATCGGACTTGCTCATTCATCTGTTTATCTGCCATCTACACGGGACTGAAGTGAGGAGCCAGCCTCATCCAAGTGCCCAGCTGTTCCAGGCATTGAAGAAGTTGCTGTCCAGTGCAGTAGGACAGGATGGTGACACAGATTAAACTGGGCACTGCTTCATGGTACTCAGCATAAGTAGCCTGTTAGCTGGAGGCTGAGCCAAATAGAAGTGAAGTATCTGGGGAACTTCGAAATGGCTGCTGAATACAAGGGAATTGGTTGTTGGAACTAGGTGAACCAGGAGCAGGTTTCATGGTACAGTAGATCAATATTGTTCCTTCTAAGGAAACAAACAGAATCAATGCCAGCTGCCCCAGGTCTCTAAGCAGATCTGAAAGCCACAGGGCCCATGGATGGAGGCTTCATGCTGATTTTGTAGAATACAGCAATGTGTACCTGGTTGGGAGACATTTTATTGAATTTCACACCAACAATTGTACCTGGGCCACCAGAGGCCCAGTATTCAAGCATAGAGTGAAGGAGGAGTATACAACTGAAGGGCTGAAGTAGTCTTTGGGGAGTGAGAACGGCATTCTTGTTGCCATTCCCTGCTCCTCTACCCACAGCAGACATTGTTTCCTGATATCCACGTGCTTGCTAAGCACAGAGGCAGCCTCAGAATGTTCTCACCAGTGTTTCAGCAGCCATGACCAGATCATCACAGTTGGCACTCAATGTGAAGGCTTTTGCCTTTCCTGATTTTATTCAATCTAACATCATTCCAGTAGGATTCCTTCTGTAGCTTTCTGGAGAGCTGCTCTAGAGACTTTGTGAACCTATTTTGTTGTTGAATAGCTCAAATTATTAAGCCTCTGATTCAATTAAAGCTCACTGTGTTCCTACCACAGGAAAAGCCCTGGGCTAGGTATTGAGAAGATGCTTCCTTAAGCAGGACAGAAACCTTTCTTCTTGCAAGTTCTCCCCATTGGTCCTATACCTGCCTTCTGGACAGCACGCAGTAAGGCTCTCCCTATGCCATATGACAGCCCTTCCAACACTAGAAGATGGCTTTTGTGCCTTCCCCTAGTTTTTATTTTTTCTGGAGGAAATCTAAGCACTTCCAGCTACTCTTTTATTGTTGTTTTCTTTTTTTCTTTTTTTACTCCAGACAGGATTCCACTCTGTCATGCAGGCTGTAGTGCAGTGGCATGACCTTGGCACACTGTAGCCTCCATCTCCCGAGCTCAAGCATTCCTCCCACCTCGGCCTCCTGAGTAGCTGGGACTACAAGCGTGCACCACCACGCCCAGCTAATTTTTCTATTTTTTTGTAGAGACAGGGTTTCACCATGTTGTGCAGGCTGACCTTGAAGTCCTGAGCTCAAACGATCCACCTGCTTTGGCCACCCGATTGCCGGCATTACAGGAGGGAGCCACCATGCCCAGCCTCCGACTGTTTCTTTTAGTATTTGGTTTTCAGACTCCTCACTCCCTGGTTGGCTTCCCGTGATCATGCCCCAGTGTATCTACATTCCTCCTAAATTGTGGTGCCCAGCGTGTACATAGTACTTCATCTGTGATCTTAATAATTTGGAGTACAAGCCAGCACACAGGGACATTTAGATGAATCTCGAAAGGGATAAGGGGTCCACCGAGTTGACAGGGTGCACCAAGGCATTCCTAGTAAGGGAGAAGTCTGTAAAAGTGTGACCATGGCTTGTTCGGGGTGAATTATGCAAATTCTTGTATGAACCAAGCCCGGTAATTTTTCATGACTTAAAAATTGTTCTTAAAATTATAGAAGCTTAGAGTTACAAAGATTCTTAAAAGGCATCATCACCCATCTGTTGATTAAATCACCAGGCTACAACATTCCTTGAGAGAAACAGGGGGTCTTGAGTATTCTATAATGGAAACTCTTGTTTTTTATGAAACAGGCCCTTCAGGGTTTTGACTTCTCATTCAAAAGTTTCTCCTTTTCATTTGAAACCTGCTGCATCGAAAGGTTAGTTGGCCGGGTGCAATGGCTCATGCCTGTAACCCCAGCAGTTTGGAAGGTTGAGGCTGAAGGATCACTTGAGCTCAGGAGTTTGAGACCAGCTTCAGCCACATAGTGAGACTCCATCTCTACAAAAAAATAAAAAATTAGCCAAGTATAATAGCCTACAGTCCCAGCTACTTCGAAGACTGAGGTGGAAGGATCCCATGAGCCTAGAAAGTTGAGACTACAGTGAGCTACGATCATGCCACTGCTCTCCAGTCTGGGCAACTGAGCTAGACCCCATCTCAAGAAAGAAGAAAAGAAAGAAAAAGAAAGAAAGAAAGAAAGAAAGAAAGAAAGAAAGAAAGAAAGAAAGAAAGAAAGAAAGAAAGAAAGAAAGAAAGAAGGAAAGAAAGAAAGAAAGTCATCTTTCAGAGTTATGGAGTGTCTACCTTGTGCAGCACTGTTCTAGGTATGTGTGTGGGTGGACATGGGTGGTCCATGGGGGTAGTCAAAGTGGAGGAAAAAGGACAAACAAGCTCAGACTTTGTCTCTAAGGAACTTGCACTCCAGTGGGGACAACCCAGAAAAGAGTAAAACAAATGCTATAATTGAGACATGGTAAATATTGTGGAAGCACAGAGGAGAAGGAGGTTGCTTCCAAAGAAAGGAGCAGAGATAGCCTGTTCTCATGTCTATTCAGCAGCCAGAGTTATTGCTTTAAAAACCAAAGCAGATCATATTTCTTGCTGTTCAAAATCCTTCAAGGCTTCCCATCACACTAAAAAATTAACCCCAGGGGCCAGGTATAGTGGCTCACACCCATAATCCCGGCACTTTGGGAGGCAGAAGTGGGAGGATTGCTTGAGGCCGGGAGTTTGAGACCAGCCTGGACAACATAGTGAGACCCCATCTCTAAAAAAAAAAACAAAACAAACTAAAATGAACCCCATGTCCTTACAGTGGCCCGTAGGATCCCGCACTACCTGGCATCTGGTCACCTCTTCTTACCCACATGAACTTTCAAACGTTTCCACTTTGGCCACTCTGACTTCATTGCTGTCCCTTGAACCCACCAGATTCCTATGTTAGGGCTTTTATATTGAGTGTTTCCTCTTGGGAACTCTGCTCCTTTAGGCTTCCCCATGCCTTGCTCCCTCATATCATTTAGCTGTACAGGGAGACCTAAAGTCCCCTTACCCCACGACTTGTTGCTTGCTATCCCCTTACCCTGCCTTATTTACTTAATAGCATTTATTACTATCTAAATTTATCTTTTATTTACTTATTAGTTGTCAGTCTCCCAATAGAATGTGAGCTCTTTGAAGGCAGGATTTTGTCTATTTCGTTCACTGCCATATCCCCAGCGCCAAGAACAGGGCTGGCTCATGACATGTGCCAAATAAACATTTGTGGAGTGAATGAATGAGTTAATCTTCTTCATAACCTATTCTAAAAACTAGCAGCTGGCCAGGCTCAGTGGCTTACGCCCAGAATCCCAGCACTTCGGGACACCAAGGTGGGAGGATCACTTCCAGTCAGGATTTTGAGACCAGCCTGAGCAAGAAAGTGAGACCCCATCTCTACAAAAATTTAGAAATTAGCTGGGCATAGTGGTGTGTGCCTGTAGTCCCAGCTCCTTGGGAGACTGAGGTGGAAAAATTGCTTGACCCTAGGAGTCTGAGTTGTGGTGAGCTGTGATCAGCCACTGCACTCCAGTCTGGGCAACAGAGCAAGACTCTCTCTCAATAAACAAATAAAAATAAAAGTTAGCAGCATTAATATCCAGAGTACTTGTCTGTAGTTTCTAGAAACAAGTCCAATCTTTTTGAAAATGTGTCCAAATAGTTTCTCATCAGAAATCCTCTGGCATTTCCTACTCTTCATGATTTCTCAAAGATTTTGACTGTGGCTGTAAGATCTGGAAGTTCTTTCAGTTGTGTGTGTAGGAGATTTTCTACTTTGGCCTAGGGACCTAAGCAAATTGCATGCACAGAAGATTTTTATCTAGCATGAGGTTACATTCTCAAGTCAGCATAGGAAGGTAAAATTGACATATCATCAGGATTTTCCTTGAACATCCCAAGCATCACAACAGATTACTGATTCTGCAGTTGTGTGCCTGAGGAATTGGTTTGTTTGCATTAGCAGCCCTGTAGTATGAAAAAATATGGATCTCTGAACACCTGAATTACTCTTAGCCTGGTTAGGTGCTTTTCCTGTAGGAAGTATTTGGGAAGTGAGGCTGACTGAGAGAACAGCCATTTTATATCCCCTAGGATAGCCAAGCGGTTTTGAGCATGGGTGCTGGAGCCAAACTGTCTAATTTTTAATCCTGGCTCTAACATTTACTTACTTGCTGTATGACTACAGGCAAGATATTCAACTTGTCTATGCATCAGTTTTCTCATCTGTAAAGCAGAATAATAATAGTACCTGCCTCACAGGAATAGTTTGAGGACCAAGTTTATTAATGTATATGGGGTCTCTAGACTAGCACCGGGCACATAGTATTTCTATGTTTTCTAATCAACATGAGCAATTATTTTATTATCTCCCATCTCATGTTCATACGGGGGCATACGTTCAATGGATGGAAGGGAGGCAGCATATAGTAGACTGTTTAAATTGTGATTTCTCCCTCATTCTTTTCTCTCTGTTTCTCTTTTCCCCAAATGCCAGTAGTTGAATTTGTATGATGTGAGCTCTCTGTAAATTGCTTAGGTGCTTTCCCTTTGCTGGAATTCTAGGCACTCTTCTATTGATTATCATATAATTTCTCATTTGAACACCTTTATAAAGACTGGGGAAGGTGAGTAGAAAACCAGACGTGAAATACTTTGACCTCTTTGTCTGTCATGCACACACATTTCCACACTTTCTGTAAACAATGGGGTTAGCCTTTTTCTAATGTTCTCCTCCAAACATAATGATTTGAGTCTCTTTGGTTGCTTTTAGCTTTTTCTGGAGCACTGGCTCGTCCTCTGGCTTCAGCTTTTTGGATACTTTTCTTATAGATTCATACTCTTCCCTTTCTTTGAGCACCGAGAAAGTAAAAAAGCCAGGAAGAAAGACAACAATGCAGAAAATTCATAAAAATAGCCAGCCAGTTTTTTTTTTTTTTTTTTTTTTTTTTTTAAATGTGAAGAATAGAAAAGAGAGAGGCCCGAGGAGTTGGCATGAGCAGAAAGGAACATTTGCTGTTATATATGGCAGAAGCTGCTGTTCTACTAAGGTGATGGACTTCCCGAGGCCAGAGATGCAGGAGACGCGCAGGGCTCTAGGAGCAGCCAGCCTGGGATGCAAGTTTTGACCACATTTGGAATGTTCAGTTATTACTGGTATTTGTTTTCCTACCAAGCCCTGGGACAAAATCCCTTGTTCCTGGGCTGATATTGAGAATAGTGAGGGAAATGTTATATAAGGGTTCAGTAAGTGTCATATATTATTAATATCATCCTTTAGCCACCCCGCCATACCTTATCTGATTGTTCTTTACCCTGATCTGCCTCTACCATTCTCCTGATTGAAAACAGAATTGTCATTGCAATTTTTAAAATCTAATTGAAACCGGGCATGGTGGTGCAGTCCTGTAGTCCCAGCTAGTCAGGAAGCTGCAGTGAGCCATGATCATGCCACTGCACTCTAGCCTGGGTAACAGAGCAAGACTTGAAAAGAGAGAGAGAGAGAGAGAGAGAGAGAGAGAGAGAGAGAAAGCAAGAAAAAGAAATCTAGTTGTTCCAACTTATCCTGATCTGTCCCTCAGGAGCAAAACTTCATGTAATTTGTATCTCCCCCTTTTCCTTGTTAGCTAGTTTACCAAACCATTTCCCATCCATTATATGACTTAATATTCATGATTACCCAATGAGGTAGGTGGTCTTGGTGGCTTTCCATTTTATAGATGAGGAAACTGAGTTTTAGTGAATCATTTATTCATTAGTTCATTCATTCAACAAATATTTACTGAGCACTTCTATTCCAGGCATGATGTAAAGCGTTGAAGATAAAAAGATGAGGTAGACAGTCTCCTCCTGTAAGTAGCTCCTATCTAGTGAGGAAAAGAGGCACAAACAGATATCTCTCACACAGCAGGGTAAGTCCAATGTCTTCGGTTGGGTGCCCCAGAAACAGTCCTAGACAGTGATCCCAAGAAGTACCGGTAGAGGAGTGAGAAGCTGAGACAAACAAGGAGAGGAATTGAGTACAGGGTATGTTAATGCACAGGGTCCTGCTGTGGGCAACTGGGTTCAGTCCCACTGGGAACCTCTCAGAGTGTATAGAAGCTGTGTCAGTGATGTCCCATCTGAGGGTGAGAATCTAGGGTATTTGCCCATTAATCTCTACCTTCTGGCTTGGCCTGACCTCCGGCCAAGTACATGCTTGGCCATCGGCAGTAGGGAGTCATAGGTGAGCAGAAAACGATGGTGCCAAGAGAATGTGGGCAGAGCACTGAGGATGTCTGTTATGTGGACTTATAGACACAAGCACAGACCATTACAGAAGCCCTGAAGAGGAGTTCCCAGCTCAAACTGGCTGGGTCCAAAAAGTCTTCCTGGAAGAGGTGATGGAGGAACAGTATTCTGAGGGAATGCCTTACTCCAGAGTTGTTTAGTGAGGGCATGTGCAGAGAGGCCCTGATGTCTGGCCACACTAAAGATTTTAGATTGAGAGTTCTGGCTAAGGTTAAGAAATTATCTACTTATCACCCTACCCAGGGAAATTGGGAGGTTAAGAACAGGACAAGAACTCAGATGGCTAACAGATCCTCAGAGTACTGTCCTCTCCAAAATTGAGGGATGAGAGTGAGTGAGAGAGAGAGAGAGTGAGAGAGAGAGAGAGCAACAAGAAGTGAGCTTGTGTCTGCTTTTTGTAAAGAAACACAAGGACTTTTCTGGGTTTCCCCAAGACCCACCCCAGGCTTCTGTCTATTTATGGATTAGGTGGTTCCTCAGAACATCCTTCCTTCCAGAGCTGCCATCCACAGCCCTGCCCAGCCCCCAGATGCTTGCTGCGCTCACTCCTTCCTAAGCACCACCTCCCAATTAGACCAAGGATGTGGCAATCGGGCTGCCCAGAATTACTCTCCCCACCTTCAGCTTGCCCTGAGCAGAGTTCAGATTGCACATTTCCCGACACTCAGAGAGACCCATTAATATTTAGCAAGTTACATTTCTAAAGCACTTTGCTAACATGAATTGATCTTTTCGGCACCCCCTTGTGAGGCAGCTCAGTACTGCCAGCCCTACTGGGGACGTAAGGCTTTGAGAAGATAAGCTACTTAGGCTAGGGCCATGGCTGGTGAGCGATGGATCCAGATGAGAACCAAAGGTCGATGACACCAGTTTTCTGAGCCTGCCGGCAGAACTCCAGCATGGCCACAACACCCGCTCCTTGCTTAGGATATCTTGGAGCAAATCCAGCCCTCTGAAGGTTTAAATAGAATGGGCTTGTCATCTTTCAGATTGGACTGTTCACAAGCCAGCTACTGCTTATGGAGTGCTTATAATGTGCCAGGAGTTGGGCACTTCGCATAGTTTGTATCATTTAATTCTCACAACCCTTGCACACTTTCTATGGTATCACTACTATTATTTTAGGCATCAGAAAACTGAAGCACAGAAAGATTAAGTAACTTGCTTAAAGTTGCACAACTAGTAAGAAGTAGAGCTAGGATTTAAACCTGGGCTATTCAGCTTCAGAGATTTTAACTACTATGAATCAGCCTAAAGGTGGGTAGAGAAACCAAGGTAAGTGGAATTGCACTTTGTGAAGTTCTGCCTACTCCCAGGCAATTCATCATATGCCTTGCAAAATTATTTCTAGAGGTAGAGGAATTAGGTGTAGGGAGAAGCTGTCTGCAAAAGTGATCTTGAGGAATGAGAGTATTAACTAAAGTTGTTATTTGATTTTTCTTTTGGATCCCTATTCCCAGGCCTCCCTAAAAGGACAGAGAGAGGACCAGTCCATTCAATAAACAAGCACGAGGCCCCTGTGCCATGCACTGTGTTTAACAATGATGCTGGCTTTGGTGGGGTAGAGATATGCATACATAATTATGATCTGGTGGGGAGCACTATAACCATGATGATGAGAGCCCACTGGGAAGGCGGATGGAGGGAGGAGGCAGAAGTGACTTGTTAGTCCAAGGAAGTTGGAAAAGTTTTGTAGACATGAGTTGGATCTTGATGGAGATGGAGGAAGGAGAGAAAGGAACAACACGTGCAAAGGAAGCAAGGTGTAAAATAATGTGTCTTGGAGAGCAGAAAAAAAGCAAGGAGAGCTGTCCTCCTTGCTTTCTTGAGATAAGTGGGTCAATTTGGGGCCTTATAACCCTAGATGAGGGATTGGGTTACAAATTTTAAGGTGTCCTAAGGATGTAACTCTGTGACATGTCTAGCCAAATTCTCATCTTGGTACACCATTGTTAGATAGAAAGGATAATTGTAGCCAGGTAAGGTGGTGTGTGCCAGTCGCCCCAGCTACTCAGGAGGCTGAGGCAGGAGGATCACTTGAGGCAGGAGATCCAGACAAGCCTGGGCAACATAGGGAGACTCCATCTCAAGGAAAAAAATAAGGATGATGGTGTAACAATAGTCTTTCTTCTATGCCTGTGGGGGATTGATTCCAGGACCCCTGCAGATAACAAAATCCATGGATGCTCCAGTCCCTTATATAAAATGGCATGTGCTGGGTGCAACGGCTTATGTCTATAATTCCAGCACTTTGAGAAGTTGAGGTGGGAAGATTCCTTGTGGCCAAGAGTTCAAGACCAGCCTGGGCAACAAAGCAAGATCCGCATGTCTACAAAATTATTTTTTAAAAATTAACTGGGCATGGTGGCACATGTCTGTGGTTTCAGCTACTCAGGATGCTGAGGTGGAAGGATTGCTTTAGCCCAGGAGGTTGAGGCTGCTGCAGTGAGCTATGATTACAGCACTGTACTTTAGCCTGGGTGGCAGAGTAGACCGTCAATAAAAAAAAATAAAGATGGTGTAGTATTTGCGTATAACCTGCACACATTTTCTTGTATACTTTATTTTTATTTATGTATTTATATATTTATGTCTTTATTTTTATTTTATGTATTTATTTATTTTAGATGGAGTATCGCTCTGTCACCCAAGCTGGAATGCAGTGGCATGATCCCAGCTCACTGCAACCTCTGCCTCCTGGGTTCAAGTGATTCTCCTGCCTCAGCCTCCCGAGTAGCTGGGACTACAGGTGAACGCCAGCAAGGCTGGCTAATATTTGTATTTTTTGGTGGAGACAGGGTTTTGCCATGTTGCCCAGGCTGGTCTCAAACTCCTGACCTCAAGTGATCCACCAGCCTTGGCCTCCTAGGGTGCTGGATTACAGGTGTGAGCCACAGTGCCCGGCCTTATGTATTTATGTTCAATTTCAATAGGTTTTGGGGGAACAGGTGGTATTTGGTTACATGAACAAGTTCTTTAGTGGTAATTTCTGAGATTTTAGTGCACCCATGATCTAAGCAATATACACTGTCTCCAATGTGTAGTCTTTTATCTCTTGCCACACCCCACCCTTGCCTCTGAGTCCCCAAAGTCCAATGTATCATCCTTTGCATCCTCATTGCTTAGCTCCCACATATGAGTGAAAACATATGATGTTTGGTTTTCCATTCCTGAGTTATTTCACTTAGAATAACAGTTTCCAATTCCATCCAGGTTGCTGCAAATGCCATTATTTCATTCCTTTTTATGGCTGAGTAGTATTCCATGGCATATATACACTAGGATTTCTTTATCTCATTGATTGATAGGTATTTGGGCTGCTTCCATATTTTTGCAGTAGCAAATTGTGCTGCTGTAAACATGCGTGTGCAAGTATTTTTTTTGTATGACTTCTTTTCCTCTGGGTAGATACCTAGCAATGGGATTGCTGGATCAAACAGTAGATCTCCATACTGTTTTCCCTAGTGTTTGTACTAGTTTACATTCCCACCAACAGTGTAAAAGTGTTCCCTTTTCACTGCATCTATGCCAATCTGCATCTATTATTTTTTAAATTACGACCATTCTTGCAGGAGTGAGGTGATATCATATTGTGGTTTTGATTTGTATTTCCGTGGATGTTAGTGATGTTGAGCATTTTTTCATATGCTTGTTGGCCATTTGTATATCTTCTTTTGCAAATTATATATTCATGTCCTTAGCCCACTTTTAGATGGGACTGTTGATTTTTTTCTAGCTGATCTATTTGTGGATCCTGAATATTATTCCTTGGATGGATGTTTAGATTATGAAGATTTTCTCCCACTCTGTGGGTTGCCTGTTACCTCTGCTGATTATTTCATTTTCTGTGCAGAAGCTTTTTAGTTTAATTAAGTCTCATCTGTTTATCTTTGTTTTTGTTGCATTTGCTTTTGGGTTCTTGGTCACGAAGTCTTTGCCTAAGCCAATGTCTAGAGGGTTTTTTCAATGTTATCTTCCAGAATTTTTATGGTTTCAGGTCTTAGATTTAAGTATTTGACCCATTTTGGGTTGATTTTTGTATAAGGTGAGAGATGAGGATCTAGTTTCAGTCTTCTACATGTGGCTTGCCAATTATCCCAGCACCATTTGTCAAATAGGGTGTCATTTCTCCCACTTTGTTTTTGTCTGCTTTCTCAAAAATCAGTTGGCTGTAAGTATTTAGCTTTATTCTGGGTTCTCTATTCCGTTCCATTGGTCTATGTGCCTATTTTTATACCAGTATCATGCTGTTTGGATGACTATGGCCTTATAGTATAGTTTGAAGTTGGGTAATGTGATGCTTCCAGATTTGTTCTTTTTGCTTAGTCTTGCTTTGGCTATGCAGCCTCCTTTTTTGGTTCTGTATGAATTTTAGAATTGTTTTTTCTAGCTCTGTGAAGAATGATGGTGATATTTTGATGGGAATTGCATT
>NW_016803361.1:2145175-2146935 GCF_001698545.2 Rhinopithecus bieti
TCCCCACTTTATGTTTTTGTTTGCTTTGTTGAAGATAAGTTGGCTATAAATATTTGGGTTTGTTTCTGGGTTCTCTATTCTGTTCCATTGGTCTGTGTGCCTATTTTATACCAGTATCATGCTGTTTGGATGACTATGGCCTTATAGTATAGTTTGAAGTTGGGTAATGTGATGCTTCCAGATTTGTTCTTTTGCTTAGTCTTGCTTTGGCTATGCAGCCTCCTTTTTTGGTTCTGTATGAATTTTAGAATTGTTTTTTCTAGCTCTGTGAAGAATGATGGTGATATTTTGATGGGAATTGCATTGAATTTGTAGATTGCTTTTAACAGTATGGTCATTTTCATAATATTGATTCTACACATCCATGAGCATGGGATGTGTTTTCATTTGTTTGTGACATCTATGATTTCTTTCAGCAGTGTTTTGTAGCTTTTCTTGTAGAAGTCTTTCACGTCCTTAATTAGGTATATTACTAAGTGCTTTTTTTTTTTTTTTTGCAGCTACTGTAAAAGGAGTTGAGTTATTGATTTGATTCTCAGCTTAGTTGCTGTCGGTATATAGCAGAGCTACTGATTCGTGTACATTTATTTTGTATCCTGAAACTTTGCTGAATTAATTTGCCAGTCCTAGGAGTTTTCTGTATGAGTCTTTAGGGTTTTCTAGGCATATGATCACATCATGAGTGACATGGTTTGGCTGTGTCCCCACCCAAATCTCACCTTGAATTGTAATAATCCCCATGTGTCAAGGGCAGGGCCAGGTGGAGATAACTGAATCATGGAGGTGGTTCTCCCATACTGTTCTGTTAGTAGTGAACAGGTCTCACAAGATCTGATGGTTTTATAAATGGGAGTTCCCCTGAACAAGCTCTCTCTTGCCTGCTGCCATGTAAGACATGACTTTGCTTCTCATTTGTCTTCCATCATGTTCGCAAGGCCTCCCCAGCCATGTGGAACTGTGAGTCAGTTAAACCTCTTTCTTTTATAAATTACTCAGTCTCAGGTATGTCTTTATTAGCAGCATGAGAACAGACTAATACTATCAGCAAACAGTGACAGTTTGACTTCATGTTTACTGATTTGGATGCTCTCTATTTCTTTCTCTTGTCTGATTTCTCTAGCTAGGAGTTCCAGTACTATATTGAACAGAAGTGGTGGAAGTGGGCATTCTTGTCTTGTTTCAGTTCTCAGGGAAAATGCTTTCAACATTTCACTGTTCAGTATATTCTTGGCTCTGGGTTTGTCATAGATGGCTTTTATTACCCTGAAGTTTGTCCCTTCTATGCCAATTGCTGAGGATTTTGATCGTAAAAGGATGCCGGATCTTGTCAAATGCTTTTTCTGCATCTATTGAGATGATCATGTGACTTTTGTTTTTAATTTTGTTTATGTGGTATATCACATTTATTGACTTACATATGTTAAACCATCCCTGCATCCCTGGTATGAAATACACTTGATCATGGTGGATTATCTTTTTGATATGCTGTTGGATTTGGTTCTCTAGTATTTTGTTGAGGATTTTCACATCTGTGTTCATGAGGGATACGGCTCTGTAGTTTTCTTTTTTTTGTTATGTCCTTCCCTGGTTTTGGTATCAGGGTGATACTGGCTTCATAGAATGATTTAGGGAGGATCCCCTCTTTCTCTATCTTGTGGAATAGTGTCAATAGGATTGGTACCAATTCTTCTTTGAATGTCTGATAGAATTCAGCTGTGAATCCATCTGGTCCTGGATTCTTTTTTTTTTTTTTTTTTTTT
>NW_016803361.1:2147907-2163129 GCF_001698545.2 Rhinopithecus bieti
GTGCAGTGGCCGGATCTCGGCTCACTGCAAGCTCCACCTCCCGGGTTCACGCCATTCTCCTGCCTCAGCCTCCCGAGTAGCTGGGACTACAGGCGCCCGCCACCGCGCCCGGCTAATTTTTTGTATTTTTAATAGAGACGGGGTTTCACCGTGTTAGCCAGGATGGTCTCGATCTCCTGACCTCGTGATCCGTCCGTCTCAGCCTCCCAAAGTGCTGGGATGGCAATTTTGAAATGACCATTTCAATCTCGCTGCTTGTTATTGGTCTGTTCAGAGATTCTATATCTTCCTGGTTTAATCTAGGAGGGTTGTATATTTGCAGGAATTTATCCATCTCCTCTAGGTTTTCTAGTTTATGCACATAGAGGTGTTTATAGTAGCCTTGAATAATCTTTTGTTTATTTGTGGTATCAGTTGTAATATTTTCCATTTCGTTTCTAATTCAGCTTATTTGGATCTTCTCTCTTCTTTTCTTGGTTAATCTTGTTAACAGTCTATCAATTTTATTTATCTTTTTAAAGAACTAGGTTTTGTTTCATTTATCTTTTGGTTTTTGTTTGTTTGTTTGTTTCAATTTTATTTAGTTCTGCTCTGGTCTTATTTCTTTTCTTCTGCTGGGTTTGGGTTTGAATTGTTCTTGTTTCTCCATTTCTGTGAGATGTGACCTTAGATTGTCTATTTGCACTCTTTTAGACTTTTTGATGTAGGCATTTAATGCTATGAACTTTCCTCTTAGCACTGTTTTTGCTGTATCCCAGAGGTTTTGATAGGTTGTGTCACTATTATTGTTCATTCAAAAAATTTTAAAATTTCCATCTTAATTTCATTGTTGACCCAATGATCATTCAGGAGCAGGTTGCTTAATTTCCATGTATTTGCATGGTTTTGAGGCTTCCTTTTGGAGTTGATTTCCAGTTTTATTCCACAGTGTCCTGAGAAAGTACTTGGTGTAATTTTGATTTTCTTAAATTTACTGAGACTTGTTTTGTGGCCTATCATATAGTCTATCTTGGAGAATGTTCCATGTGCTGATGAATAGAATGTATATTCTGCAGTTGTTGGGTAGAATGTTCTGTAAATATCTGTTAAGTCCATTTGTTCTAGGGTATAGTTTAAGTCCATTGTTTCTTTGTTGACTTTCTGTCTTGATGACCTGTCTAGTGCTGTCAGTGGAGTATTAAAGTCTCTCACTATTATTGTGTTGCCATCTACCTCATTTCTTAGGTCTAGTAGTATTTGTTGTATAAATCTGGGATCTCTAGTGTTAGGTGCATATGTACTTAGAATTGTGACATTTTCCTGTTGGATGAGTCCTTTTATCATTATATATTGTTCCTTTTTGTCTTTTTTTTTTTTTTTGAGACAGAGTCTTGCTCTGTTGCCCAGGTTGGAGTGCTGTGGTGCGATCTCAGCTCACTGCAAGCTCCACCTCCTGGGTTCACACCATTCTCCTGCCTCAGCCTCCTGAGTAGCTGGGACTACAGGCCCCCGCCGCCACACCCGGCTAGTTTTTTGTAATTTTTAGTAGAGACGGGGTTTCACTGTGTTAGCCAGGATGGTCTCGATCTCCTGACCTAGTGATCTGCCCGCGTCAGCCTCCCAAAGTGCTGGGATTACAGGCATGAGCCACCATGCCCAGCCCCTTTTTGTCTTTTTAAGTGCTGTTGCCTTAAAGTTTGTTTTGTCTGATATGAGAATAGCTACTCCTGCTCACTTTTGGTGTCCCTTTGCATGGAATATCCTTTTCCACCCATTTACCTTAAGTTTATGTGAGTTCTTATGTGTTAGGTGAGTCTCCTGAAGACAGCAAAAACTTGGCTGAAGTTTTTAATGGATAAGTTAATTCTTATCCATTCTGCCATTCTGTATTTTTTAAGTGGAGCATTTAGGCCATTTACATTCAACATTAGTATTGAGATGTGAGGTATTATTCTATTCATTGTGCCTGAATACCTTGTGTGTGTGTTTTTTTACATCATGTTATTGTTATATAGGTCATGTGAGATTTATGCTTTAAGAAGATTCTATTTTGGTGTATTTTGAGCATTTGTTTCAAGACTTAGAGCTCCTTTCAGCAGTTCTCGTGGTGCTGCCTTGGTACTGGCAAATTATCTCAGAACTTGTTTGTCTGGAAAAGATTATATCTTTCCTTCGTTTATGAAGCTTAGTTTTGCTGGGTACAAAGTTCTTGGCTGATAATTGTCTCGTTAAGGAGGCTAAAAATAGGAACTCAACCCCTTCTAGCTTGTAGGGTTTCTGCTGAGAAGTATTCTGTAATCTAATAGGTTTTCCTCTATAGGCTACCAGATGTTTTCACCTCAAAGCTCTTAAGATTCTTTCCTTCATCTTGACTTTAGATAACCTGATGACTATGTCCCTAGGCAATGATCCTTTTGTAATGAATTCCCCAGGTGTTCTTTGCGCTTCTTGGATTTGGATGTCTAGATCTCTAGCAAGTCTGGGAAATTTTTCCTCAATTTTTCTCAAATATGTTTTCCAAACTTTTAGATTTCTCTTCTTCCTAGGGAACACCAATTATTCTTAGGTTTGGATAGTTAACATAGTCTCAAAGTTCCTGGAGGCTTTTTTCATTTTTAAAAATTCTTCTTTATTTGTCTTTGATGGATTGGATTAATTCAAAAGTCTAATCTTAGAGTTCTGAAGTTCTTTTTTATGCTTGTTTGATTCTATAGCTGAGACTTTACAGTGTACTTTGCATTTCTCTAAGTGTGCCCTTGATTTCCAGAAGTTGTGATTGTTTTTTATTTTTGCTATCTATTTCACTGAAGAATTTTACTTTCATATCCTGTATTATGTTTTTGATTTCTTTAAGTTGGACTTCACCTTTCTCTGGTGCCTCCTTGATTAGCCTAATAGCTTAATAATTGTCCTGAATTCTTTTTCTGGCAGTTCAGAGATTTCATCTTGGTTTGGATCCATTGCTGGTGAGCTGGTATGATCTTTGGGGTGAGGGGGGTAGTAAGAACCTTGTTTTATCATACGACCAGAATTGTTTTTCTGGTTTCTTCTCATTTGGGTAGACTTTGTCAGAGGGAAGATCTGAGATTCAAGGGCTGCTGTTCAGATTCTTTTGTCCCATGGGGTGCTCCCTTGATGGGGTGTTCTCCCTCTTCTTCTAGGAATGGGGCTTCCTGAGAGCCAAACTGTGGTGATTGTTTTTGCTCTTCTGGGCCTAGCCACCCAGAGGAACTACCAGGCTCTGGGCTGGTACCAGGGAGTGTCTGCAAAGAGTCTTGTGATGTAATTCATCTTCAGATCTTGCAGCCGTGGATACCAGCACCTGCTCTGGTGAAGTTAGCAGGGGAGTGAAGTGGACTCTGTAAGGATCCTTGATTGAGTTTTTGTTTACTGTGCTGGGTTTGTGTTCGTTGGCCTCCAGCTATCTACTAGTCTGTTCTCACACTGCTAATAAAGACATACCCAAGACTGGGTAATTTATAAAAGAAAGAGGTTTAACTGACTCATAGTTTCACATGGCTGGGGAGGCCTCACAGTCATGGCAGAAGGTGAATGAGGAGCAAAGTCATTGTGGCAAGCAAGAGAGAGCTTGTGCAGGGCAACTCCCATTTATAAAATCATCAGATCTTGTGAGATTTATTCACTACCGCTAGAACCGTATGGGGACAGTGCCCTCATGATTCAGTTATCTCCACCTGGCCCCACCCTTGACACACAGGGATGATTATTACAATTCAAGGTGAGATTTGGGTGGGGACACAACTAAACCATATTATTCCACCCCAGGCCCTTCCCAAATCTAATGTCCCCACATTTCAAAACCAATCATGCCTTCCTAACAGTCTCCCAAAGTCTTAACTCATTTCAAGATTAATTCAAAAGTGCACAGTCCAAAGTCTCATCTGAGACAAGGCAAGCCCCTTCCACCTATGAGCTTGTAAAATCAAAAACAAGTTACTTCCTAGATACAATGGGCGTACAGGCATTGGGTAAATACACCCATTCTAAATGGGAGAAATTGGCCAGAATGAAGGGACTTCAGCTCCCATACAAGTCTGAAATCTAACAGCGCTGTCAAATCTTAAAGCTTCAAAATTATCTTCTTTGACTCCATGTCTCACATCCAGGTTATGCTAATGCAAGAGGTGGGTTCCCATGGTCTTGGGCAGCTCCACCTCTGTGGCTTTGCAGGGTATAGCCCTACTCCTGGCTACTTTCATGGGCTGGCATTGAGTGTCTGCAGCTTTTCTAGGTGCACAGTGCAAGCTGTCAGTGGATCTACCATTTTGGGGTCTGGAGGATGGTGGCCATCTTCTCACAGCTCCACTAGGCAGTGCTCCAGTGAGGACTCTGTGTGAGGCTTCCCACCCCACATCTCCTTTCTGTGCTGCCCTAGCAGAGAGGACCTAGCAGAGAGCTTCTTCATGAAGGCTCTGCCTCTGCAGCACACCTCTGACTAGACATTCGGGCATTTCCATATATCCTCTGATGTCTGGATGGAGGTTCCTAAACCTCAATTCTTGACTTCTGTGCACCCACAGGCTGAACATCACAGAGAAGCTGCCAAGGTTTGGGGCTTGTACCCTCCAAAGCCATGGCCTGAGCCATACCATGACCCCTTTTACCCTTGGCTGGAGCAGCTAGGATGCAGGGCACCAAGTTTGTAGGCTGCACATCCTGAGCAGCCTACATGGGCCTAGCTTAAGAAACCGTTTTGTCTTCTGAGGCTTCCAGGCCTGTGATGGCAGGGGCTGCTGCTCAGAGGTCTCTGATATACCCTGGAGACATTTTCCCCATTGTCTTGGTGATTAACATTTGACTCCTTGTTACTTATGCATATTTCTGTAGCAGGCTTGAATTTCTCCACAGAAAATGGATTTTTCTTTTCTTCTGTATCATCAGACTGTAAATTTTCCAAACTTTTATGCTCTGTAACCTCTTGAATGCTTTTCTGCTTATAAATTTCTTCCACTGTATACCTGAAATCATCTCTCTCACGTTCAAAGTTCCACAGATCTCTAGGGCAGGGGAAAATGTCACCAGTCTCTTTGCTAAAATACAGCAAGAGTAACCTTTATTGCAGTTCCCAACAGGTTCCTCAGCTCTATCTGAGACCACCTCAACCCGGACTTCATTATTCATAGCAGTATCAGCATTTTGGTCAAAGTCATTCGACAAGTCTCTAGGAAGTTCCAAACTTTCCCACATCT
This sequence comes from Rhinopithecus bieti, assembly GCF_001698545.2. NCBI lineage: Eukaryota > Metazoa > Chordata > Mammalia > Primates > Cercopithecidae > Rhinopithecus > Rhinopithecus bieti. Next base: position 2,153,097 of record NW_016803361.1, read on the forward strand.
TCCTGTTTTCTTCTGAGCTCTCCAAACTGTTTCAACTTGTTACCTAGTTCCAAAGTTACTTCTACATTTTTGGGTATCTTTACAGCAGCACCCCGCTACCTGGTATGAAATTACTGTATTTGTTCTCACACTGCTAATAAAGACATACCTGAGGCTGGGTAATTTATAAAGGAAAGAGGTTTATTGGCCTAGACTCACAGTTCCACATGGCTGTGGAGGACTCACAATCATGGCAGAAGGAAAAGGAGAAGAAAAGTCACATCTTACGCGGTGGCAGGCAAGAGAGAGCTTGTGCAGGGACCTCCCATTTATACAACCATTAGATCTCGTGAGGCTTTTTCACCACCACCAGAACGGTACGGGGGAAACTGCGCCCATGATTCAATTATCTCCACCTGGCCCCACCCTTGACATGTGAGGATTATTACAATTCAAGGTGAGATTTGGGTGGGGACACAGCCAAACTATATAAAACCAGGAGGTGGTGCTTTCAAGAGTGCATCAGCTGCAGTCCTATAAGGAGGATGCAGACTTGTCCTAGGTAAATATTGCCCTGGTTAAATATTCATGTTTCTCAGGTGGTGGGTAAGGCCATAGAGCTCCCAAGAGATTATGGCCTTTGTCTTTGGCTACCAGGGCAAGTAGAGAAAGATCACCAGATAGGGGCAGGGATAGGTGTGTCTGAGCTCAGTCCCTCCTTGAGCAGGGCTTGCTGTGGCTGCTGTGGGAGAGGGGGTTGTGGTTCCCAGTCCAATGGAGTTTTATTCCCAGGGGGATTATGGCTGCCTCTGCAGAGTCATACAGTCTGCCAGGGAAGTGAGGGAAATCTGGCCGTCATAGGCCTCACCACACTCCCATGCAGCCCACAGTTTTAAAGGCTGGTCTCACTCCTACTGTGCCCACCCCGTCCCCAAACAGCACCGAGTATATTTCCAGGCAGCCGGTGATTAGGGTTGAGAACTTGCCCCAAACCACAAGCCTCCCCATTGAGAAAGTAAGCAGACTCACAGTTTTTCCATGTCTCAGGGAGCCTGCAGCAGTGATCCAGTTCCTTTAAAGGGTCTATGGATTATCTTGGCTTTCCTGGTACGTTCCTGTGGTAGTTATTGGAGCAAAAGTTTATGGTATGAGTCTCCACATGCCGATCTGTCCCTCTAAACAGGGACTACAAGCTAATCCTGCCTCCTATCCTCCATCTTAATCCCTTTCTGTATGCTTTAAATCATCTCTAGGTTACTTACAATACCTAATACAATGTAAATGTCATGTAAACAATTGTTATACTGATTGTTTAGGGAATAATGACAAGAAAAAAAGTCTGTACAGGCTCAGTACAGATGCAACCATCTTAAATCTAACCACATCTTCTATCCACCGTTGGTTGAATCTGTAGGTGCAGAGCTCATAGACATGGAGAGCCAACTGTATATGTAAGGCACTAGGTGGCAGTTGACTGGGGACCATGACTTTTTGAGTGGTATGGAGCCAAGGGAGAGGGTCTGGAACTGAGAATTTGTGTCCTGGGAAGGAAACCTTGAAGAAGAGTCACTTAGCCTCTACCAATCTCCTGACTGAAAAAAGAATCAGCATCGCAATTTGAAAAATCTAATTGTTCCTCACTCTGATCTGTCCCTTAGGAGCAAAACTTTATGTAATATACATTTACCTTTTTCCTTGTTAGCTAGTTTATGAAACCATTTCCTATCCATTATATGACTAAATATTCATGATTACCTGATGAGACAGGTGGTCTGGTGGGTCTCCATTTTACAGATGAGGAAGCTGAGTTTTAGTGAATCATCTAAGGTTATATGCTTTATAGCAGTAGACATTTGCAGGGTCCTAGTCTCAAGTTTGTTTCTATATCCATTTGCTTTGCCTGCTAGCTCCTTCCAGGTGCTTGGCGCAGCTTCTAATGAATGCCATGGGCCCCTGGCAGCACTTTGGGGTGAGAGATGTGGCTTGCTGCACTTCCTGAGACAGGAGTTGAGATGTCAAAATCAGGGCATGTTAGAACCAAAGAGTCCAGGTCTAAATATCTGACTGGCTTGGTCAGAGCTGAGCTGTGAGGTTCTAAGTGGAAGAAATTACCAGAGTAGTTATCAATTATAGCTCTAAGGAGTCTTTGTTCTCAGATAATACAGTCAAGATGAATGTGAGCATAATATTGCCAAGACCTACCCCTGAAATGGGCATTGTGGCATTGAATAGTTTAGACATGCAAGCCTTGATATCAAGAAGTGGATAGACCAGCCTTGGTGCAGGAAAGCTAATTGTGAGGAAGTGTATGGATATGGTGCGGGGTGGGGAGAAGTGCTGGTATAACTCACAATTGGATATTACCATCTGATGCTATGACGTCAAGCACAGAGATTCCACCCAAGCAGCAGTTGCTACCATGCCCTTCTTAAGGTGGCTTGAGTTAGAGCTAGAGCTCTCTGGGTTCCTAACTTAGACTTTGGGGTCTGTCAGAGTTCTCTATCCTGCTTTTCCTCAGGAATTAAATGGAAGCTACGTGTTGATACCCTGCCCTCCTATTGTCCCCCAAAATCATACCTTTACTCCAGTTGATGCCTGAGACCCCTGCAGTTCCAAATAGTAGCACTTGCCCACACTAGCCATGAGGGGAGAATCCAGTACCTAAAAGCCCAGTAAAATGTGGATCCTCTGTGCTCATGAGCTGAAAGTAACAAAAAGAAAGAATCCTCAAGTTAGGAGGGACCAATCACAGCCCACATTTCCAAGGAGAAGGCTTATTTAATCCTTCTCTCCAGAAAACATTTTCTCCTCCATCTTCCATACCGTATGGGTAATTATGGTATTATATTGGGAGAATATTGAAACTCAGAGGAGATTGCAAAATGTCCCCCAGCAAGATTTGGTCTTTTATATCACCTTACAAACACTTTTTTTGTCTTATATATCCCTTGTTCAAACTGTCCATTTTGAAGCTAGGCTGCAGATAACCCTGCCTTAATCACTGAGCAGACAGGCAACATACAATTCCTATGTGTCTGAGAACCAGATATCCTCTGTTAGCTATCGCAGGACTTGAAAGGGTCACACTGCTGAAACAGGGCACTTGGCACCAGGAACATCTGTATTAGAGGCAGCATACAACAGTAGTTGACAGTTCAGACTCTGGAGCCACACTGTCTTGGTTCAAATCTCAGGTTTGTCACTTATTAGCTGCATAGCCTTGGGCATATTATGTAATCTCTCTCTGCCTCAGCTTCCTCCAATGTAAAATAACGGCATTTATAGATCCTACCAGGTAGGGCTGTGTGAGGATTGACTCCAATCAGGCATGTGAAGGGTTTAGCGCATCTCCTGGCACACATTGAGCCCTTGTTAACTGTTAAATGCTATTCATTATGAAGGGACAGTGCATTTCCTCCTCCAGGGTGTTTCCTTCTCTTCCTTATGTCTTTGAGACCCACCCCTGACCTTCTCCCTACTTGACATTTCTGAAGCCAACTGCTCCAATATTTCTTCCTTCTTGTCCAGGATGCAAAAGAAAAACAGCTCACACGTGAGCAATTTTAAAAAAAAATATTGCTTATAGCATCACTGTAAACCAATACACCACAGCTCATTTTATCCAAGAGCTAAGGGCCTTTTAAACCAGCCATTTCTTATTTATTCTGTTAAAAAAAAAAACACAAGGTCCTTTGGTTTCATGTTCCTTTATGGTATTTTGTAAGGCACTGAGCACATATTGGGTACTATGTAAATGTGAATTACTCTAACAATAGTAACTGAGACAGATGAGAAACTCGAGGAAGTAAAGTCACCATTTGAATTTAGTGTTTTATTGATGGGCTGAGTGATTTGGGAGAGACAGTGTGGCTCCGAGGCTAAAGAGCCCATAGAGATTCAGAGGGCAGAGGTTTGAATCTCAGTCATAGTGGCAGCTCTGAGTAGCTCTGGTGACCCCAGGCAAGCAGCTTCCTTCCCCTGGACCTCAAATTCTCCTCATAAATACTGGGCTTAATGCCACAAAACCATCTTCCAGGGATGTTAAGCCAGGGCTGCTGAATGTGGTTGTGCAGACTGTGCACTGCACAAGGGCACCAGCCAAGGGGGTAAGTGGTAGCTGAAATCTAGTCCATATTCTGCACCCTGATGATGGGCCATGACCATCTGGAGGAAGGGCACACTTTTTCCTAATTTTCATAACACTACTATACAGACTAGTAGAGGCCTTGTATTAAGGAATGTGACAGTGATGGGGCACAGAATTTAGCATGTAAAATGGATAAGTTTATTCAACACAGTTGTAGTATACCTACTATGTGCAAAGCCCAATTCTAGGGGCTGAAGATACAGAGATGGATATAACCTATTAGTGCCCTTGGGTCCTCTTTTTCCTTCATCAGTCCATCCTCCCCTATATTCAATCCATCAGCAAGTCCTGTTGACTCAAAAGATCAAATCCACCCACTTCTCTCCATCCCACTGCAAGCATTTTGTTTCATTATTTCTCACCTAGCCTACCGCAACAGATGGGCTCCCACTTCCATTCCAGTCTTCTAAACCAAAGCAAGAGCAATTGTATTAAAATGTGAATCAGATAACATCATCCCTTTTCTGAAACCCCTTTTTTTTGATGGCTATAATTTAATCCAGGGTTCTTATCATGGCCTTGAGGCTGTGCATCCCTGGCTCTAATTACCACCTGAGGTCATCTAGACCACTCAACCCACACTCTCTCCACTCCAGGAAAATGGACCATCCTGTCTCTCAAGCAGGCTGGCTCTTTCTTTGTGTGGTCTGATCCCTTTGGCTGGAGCACACTGTCCCCGGTTCTCCATCTCTTTCTCATCCTTCCATGCTCAGTGGAAAGGTTGTCTACTCAGAGAGGTCTCCTTAGACCATCTTGTTAAAGTAGGGTAGTATTTTATGTCCACCACCATAGTCATTGGTTCTTGCATTCCTATAAAGAACTACCTGAGACTGGGTAATTTATAAAGAAAAGAGGTTTAATTGTCTCATGGTTCTGCAGGCTCCACAGGATGCATGGCCAAAGAGGCCTCAGGAGAAACTTACAATGATGGCAGAAGGTGAAGGGAAAGCAGGTGCATCCTACATGGGGGGAGTAAGAGAAAGAAAGAGAGAGGGAAGTGCCGCACACTTTTAAACCATCAGATCTCATGAGAACTCACTGTCATGAGAACAGCAAGGGAGAAATACACCCACATGATCCAATCACCAGGCCCCACATCCAACACTGGCGATTACAATTCGACATAAGATTTGGATTGGGACACAAATCCAAACCGTATCAACCATCATTCATGGCCAGGATGTTCTACTGCACAGCAGCCTTGCTCCGTTTGAAAGTACAGAGTTCTTTGTTATTTCTTGTCTTATCTGCTAGATTGTAAGCTCCATTACAGTAGGGACCATGCTTGTGTGTTCTCCACCGTGTGCCCTCTCATCACCTTGCTAAGTCTCTGGTGCATGGTAATAAAAATTAATACATATTTGCTAAATGAAGTTGACCCAAGGAATTCTTCTAATTGGGGAGTGGACATTACAATATAATGTAGATGTGTGATATGACAAAGGCATTGATATGCTAGTAAACTGGCTCTTCAACAGCAACAACAACAAAAAGAAGCCCTGATTTGTCGTTTGCTGATTTCCATGGAGTATTCACACACACACACACACACACACACACACACACCCACACACACATATTACAAATCACAGCAGATTTCAAACTACCAATGGCTTAAACTGGCTTGCAAAAATTCCTGAACATCTAACAGTTGTCTCTTTAAAGCTGGTATGAGGCTGGGGGTGGTGGCTCATGCCTGTAATCTCAGCACTTTGGGAGGCCAAGGTGCGAGAACTGCTTCAGCCCAGGAGTTCGAGACCAGCCTGGGCAACAGAGTGATAACTCATCTCTATTAAAAAATTAAATGAATAAATAATAAATAACAAAGTTGGTATGAGCTGGCTCTAGCATATCACCGGAAGAGAGGCCAACATGGGTGGGATGAGTGTCTAGGAAAGGGGCACTAATTTGTCTTGGTGGGGGTGGGGGGCAGAGTTCAGCAAAGGCTTCCTGGAGGAGATGATACTTGATTTGTGTTTTGAAGGGTGGGTATGTTAGTTTTGGCCTGATACCTCTAAACTGGATAACATAGTCCAGGTCCCTATAGGCCACATTTCACTGTTTCTGGGTCCCCTACTGAACCCACTGCTTTAGTGCCTGAGGCTTATCATCTGACTCAGCACAATCCTCAGAAAATCCTTTCATGTGGCTGGTGTTCTACTGGGTTTCCTCTGAATCCCATAGAGGAGAATTAGACAGCAGTATAAGTTAGTCAAGGGAGAAGAGAGAGGGTTTTCCAAACAAAGGGACGGCTTATGCAAAGGTTAAAGAGCAAGTGCTACAGCAGTTTGGTAAATCTAAGGTGTCCATGGGAGGGGTAGGAGGAGATTAGGTCCTGACAGGCTTTGTTTGACAGGGTAAGGAACATAAACTAATTCCCAATCTGGGCTGGGGCAGGTGGGAGAGAAGGGGAAAGGGACCAATTATAATACTTTTCTTCCATAATTCTTATTACAGCTGGTAACTGTGGGTTTTTTGTTGGTTTTGATTTTTGGTATGGAATCATTTGATTCATATCTGTCTCTTCAAAGAGAATGTAAACTCCACAAGGCCAGGTAATATTCTGTTCACTGTTGTTTTCTCAGTACCCAGCACTGGTACACAGTAAGCAACAAAACATATTTTGTTGAATAATTGAATAACCAGGGAACTTTATTTTATATTTAATTTTCTTTTTTTTGAGACAGTATTACTCAGGCTGGAGGGCAGGGGCACAATCATGGCCCATCATAACTTTGAATTCTTGGGTTCAAGCAATCTCCCCACCTCAGCCTTCCAAGCCTTCCAGGCTTGTGCCACCATGCCTGGCTAATTAAAAAAAAATTTTTTTTTGTAGAGATGAGATCTCCTTATGTTGTCTAGGCTGGTCTTGACCTCCTGGGTTCAAGCAATGCTCCCACCTCAGTCTCCCAAATTGCTGGGATTACAGGCATGAGCCACCACAGTGGGCCTCCTCAGGAACTTTTAAAATAATGCCCATGTCCACCTACCCTACAATAAGATTTGCTATAAATCTTCCTTCACTGAACCTCCCAACCACAATACTGGATTCTGATTGCCTGGTGAGTTTTTCCTGCCCACTGCACAGATAAACCAATTCACTGAGACCATGGCAGAGCAGTAAAGAATTTAATTGATGAAGAGTTATCACTTAAATCAATCTCCTTGAAGGTTCAGAGGTTAGGGTTTTTATGGACATTTTGGTGGGCAGGGGGCTAGAGAATGGGTGCTGCTGATGGGTTGGGGATGAAATCATAAGGGTGTGGAAAACAGTCCTCATGCTCTGAGTCCCCTCTGGGTGGGGCCACAGGAGCAGCTGAGTCATGAGTTGAGAGTCCTGAAGAAGGAACAGATTCAAGGTGTACTTGGGAGATAGAATCTACAACATTTGGTGACTATTTGAATATAGGAGGAAGAGGAAGTGAGAAAGGAGGAATCGGGTTAAAAAGTGAATATTAATGAGTAGGGAGGAGGGGCAGTAGTTCACTTTTCTTTCCTTTTTTTTTTTTTGGAGACGGAGTCTCCCTGTGTCACCCACCCAGGGGGCTGGAGTGCAGTGGCGTAATCTTGGCTTACTGCAACCTCCACCTCCCAGGTTCAAGCAATTCTCCTTCAAGCAATTCTCCTGCCTTGGCCTCCTGCGTAGCTGGGATTACAGGTGCCCACTACCACACACAGCTAATTTTTGTACTTTTAGTAGAGACATGTTGGTCAGGCTGGTCTCGAACTCCTGACTGCAGGTGATCCACCTGCCTCGGCCTCCCAAAGTGCTGGGATTACAGGCGGGAGTCACTGTTCCTGGCCCCAGTAGTTCACTTTTCAAAGACATTTGAGATATCTGTGGGCATGGATGAGGAAAGGTCTGTCTAGGAAGTTGAGAATACAAACAATGAGCTCAGGTGAGAAGGGGCTGGAGTGTCCCTTCTCCCACCCCAATTTTAAGAACTCTGGAAAACACCAGTGTTTTAGAGGTAAGTTAGAACAATAATTCTTGGAGGAAACCGAGTAGAATGAATTGAGAGAAGGAAAACCTGGATAGTGTCATAGAAAATAAGTGATAATGCCCAATAGCGTCAAATGACTAAAGCTTGAGTTAGATGAGTCCGAAAATACCTCCATTCAGTTTGGCAACAAGGACACTTATGACAGCGAGACATTTTCCATGGGAGCGGAAGCTGCAGTGTGGAGTGAACAAGATGAGCAAGGAGAGTCAGAGTGTAGATTATCTTTTTCAAGAAACTTGGCTGTTAACGGAATAAGTGAGATGGTATGACTGAGTGGGATGTGAGGAGATTTGAGCACGTATATAGCTGAGAGGAATGAGGGAGGGTTGAAGGGGCAGGAGCGTATACGCCCTCCTGCACTCGCCATTTTTCCAGCTTCTCCCCACGTGACCTGAACTCAGTGGGCGCAGCCGGGCTCGCGGAAACTACAACCCCCAGAAGGCCCCGCGGCGTTGGGGGGCGGAGCCGAGGCCTGGCGCGCGCCCCAGCGGCGCGAGCGGAAGAGATAGAGCTTCGCGGAGACGGCGGAAGCGGAGAGCGACGGCGCGCGGGTAACAACCAGCCCCAGATCCCCTCCCTCAGTACCCCAAGCTAGGACTTTTAATCTCTGCTTCTCCCTTCACAGCCCGGGACAAGACTTCCATTCCTTCGTTTGTTGCTGGTATTTTTTTTCCTCATGTGACGCGAGGGGCCGCCCCCCGCCTGGGGCGGAGGTTACTGGGAAGCTCCCGCCTTCCGACCCCTGCGGGCCCGCAGTTGAGAAGCGACCCTCCTGGGGCTCTTTTGCCTTCACCGGGGCTCGTGCTCGCTTTGGGCGCTCGCCCCAAATGCTCCTGGCGGAGAGGACGTGCTTTTTCTGGATTTCAGCAGGCATTGAGCGGGGTCCCTGGCGACCCCTCGGGGCGGCGGGGCTTGGGCCGCCGAGGCTGCCCCCGAGACGACCCCGGGGCTGCTGGCGGTTTCCGGGCTTCGCTTCGAGCCTAGCATTTGAGTCTTCTCCGCTGCCCGGGAGCCCCGGGCTACGGGCTGGGAGTGAGCAATCTATAAAGGAGCAGGTACTTCCTGCTTTTCTTGGCAGGCCTTCGAAAATCCCAAGTCCGGTCTTTAAAGTTTGTCCGTGCAGCCGCCTCTCGGTTGTTTACGGGAAGGAGCACAGGATTTGGAGTCTGATGTCCTGGGAGAAGTCTCAGTCCGGCTACTTGGCTGGACCTGTGATCTATTATACAGCAGTCTGTTTACGCCAGCCTCAGTTTCCTTGTTTGAAAAGTGGGCATAATGTTTTTTCCGCTGCTGCCTTCCAGGGTTGTGGGCTTCAGCAGAAGTGATATTCCTTCAAAAGCTTTGAACTCTAAAGCATGTTTCGGGTATAACCTTGCCATCCCCCAGTCTCCAGTCCAGGTCAGTTGAGTTTTAAAACCAGGTTCATGTCTATACGAAGATCACATTAGTTAATAAATAGGGGGAAAGTGTCTTTGGAAACGAATCTGAACCATGCAAATGTTTTTATGCCAGGTTCCTCTTGAAGAGGTGACCTTAGGGCGTTATCACCTGTGGAGTCAGTTTAAAACTTCATCTGGATTTTAAGGCCCACCAGAATTTAAACTCTTCTTCCTCAGCACACACAACTGTCTCTTGCTGTTATAACCTCCCTTCAGTATCACACAGGTGCAAGCATAAAGCAGTAAACGTTCCTCAGATAGGGTGATGCTACAACTAATACCTGTCTCCAGCAGGTCTTGTGCCTTGTATCACAGTTGAAATTCAGAATATAAATAGACAAATATTCCATCTGTTTCATTTTTTTTTTTTTGACATTAAGCTTTGAGACTAAGCAAGTTGCTTATTGTCTTATTTTTCCCCTTGTGTAGAATGGTAATTCTGCAATCAATTTTTTTTTTTTTTT